>NW_025318858.1:7747500-8342500 GCF_018153725.1 Drosophila mojavensis
ATAGAGATAGAGACAGAGAGAGAGAGAGAGAGGGAGAGGGAGAGGGAGAGAGCGATAGAAACTATTGGCAAAAATCTATAAACATTGAATGATTAAAAATTTTAGCAAAAATGAAATTTTGATTTTTTCTGCTCTTTTTCCTTCTCGTTTTTAATGCGTGAAATAATAAATATTTATTGTTAGTTTTCATTGTGTTTGCTGTAGTTGTTGTTGTTGCCATTGTTGTATGCGTCGTAATTTTTGCTAAACAATGTGCCACATTTAACAACAAAGCGAATTTGTTTTTGCACAAATTTGTATGACGGTTGTGAAAATGTTTAGAGAAACTTTTGCTTTTACGACTAATATCGTGGGCAGCAACTATACTATGTATAAAGATATATAATATAAATATTATAATATATATTTCAAATAAATATAAATATAAATAGTCTGCGGTTATCGTTAAATGTGTGGAGGTACATAAAACCGTTCCAAGTTTTAATGGAGATTTTCTCTTAATTTCAAAATGTAAAAATAAATAACTACAAAAAATAAACTAATTTAATCAGGAAAAAAGAATCAAATAGAAGACTTCACACCAATCCCGAACTGAACTGGAGCCCATTTAAACTATATCTTTTATAGACTTATTTGCTATAGAAAATATATATTCAATAAATCTGTTCATGTTTAAAAGACTCAGTAGAAGTTTCTCTATATATTCATATATTTGTTTTTGCATTCATTCTGTGTACATTAACTCATATAAAAGTAGTATAGCACATCGCATATAGTACTCATAAATACGTACATACATATACATATACATATAGTAAGATTATATACAGGATCGTACAGATATAGATAGAGATACAAGATAAAGTCTAGCATTAACATAATATATAATCGTATAGGGTTTAGATATAATCGAATTACACATAGATAAGACAACACTTAGCTAATAATTGGTCATATATAGTATATAGATTATAGATATATATCGTTTATCTTGCTCTTAAGTAGATATTAAATTCTAGATAATTGCATTAGTTGGTATCGTATATGACGTATAAAGTAAATAACGCGTACATCACACATATATAAAACTACATACAGATAGATATATATATATATATATATATTTATACATATTTAAACCATCGTAGCGGAAGACTAGAAAGGTAACACTAGTGGAAAGATTATCCGTTGACGTGTTTTGCTTTTACTGGATATACAAAATATCTACTAAGTACATTTTTATATATTTAATACCCCATGGGGTTTATTTGGTATAAATTTCTAATAATTATGTAGTTTCTTCATATGCATAGCAAAATTCGTCTATAAGTATTACAATATTTATATATATATGATTTATATATAATCAATTTTGGTCCAATTGAACCAAATAACAAATTTTTGTTTGGCTTCAGAAGAGACAGTTCTCAATATAAACCATAGATCTCATAAATCAGAGATCGCATAGGTCAGAGATCTAATAAATCTCCTAGATCTCATACATCTAACAAAATTCTTTTAGATATATCGCAGCTCTCTACATTTCCAATGCATGCAAGCTTTCCACTTCTGGATCGAAGCTAGCATCGCATGTGGATAGCCAATCCCAGACGCGCTTTCGCACCATGCCCTGATCAATGGGTACGTCCAGGCCATAGCTGGACATCATGCGCCTAAAGCGCAATTTGTTCTCATCCCCAGACAGGCGTCCCTCCCGCTGATTCAGATAGATGCACGAGTCCTGATCCTGCGGCGTGGGCGAGATCAGCGTGGCCGATTTCGAGGCTGAGATGCGACACTCGACCCAGCGATCCTTCATGTACTTGTTCACCTCGGTGATCTTGCACCGTTCCTCTGTATCGTGCGTCAAGTACTTGCGGAAGCAGCGCATCAAACGCGGCGAGAAACGTCGAAAGTTCTCTGGTACCTTGGTCGTCTTGCGCTGCTCGTACTTCATGAAGTTCGCATACGCCTGATCCTTGACCCAATCGGCGGACAGCCAAGGCGGATTACCCGTCAGAATGTTGTACAGCAAGATGCCAAATTGCCAGGAATCGCTGATGGGCAAGCACTGGAAGCGCTCATTCTTGATCAGCTCCAATTGCTCGGGCGGCACACAGCTGGTCCACGTATGCTTCACCTTGTGCACGAGCAGCCCCTTCTTGGTTGTTGCCCCAAAATCGCATAGCTTGACACGTGTAAAGTCCGGCGTAAAGACCAACACGTTCTCAACCTTGAGATCCCGATGCACCAGATTCTTGGAGTGCATGAAACCCAACGCCGAGCTCAATTGCTCGGCAATCAGCTTACAGGCCGTCTCATGCAAGCCATTCGGTCCTATGTTCGAAGCGAGATCTCCGTATGGCGCATGCTCCATGGCAAACACGTAGTAGTCCATGGTCTGGAAGGCCACCGCATAGGCGCTGAGTATGTGATGGTGATGCGATAGCTCGTAGTTGTAGTGGAACTCCTTCTGGAACTCCTTGATCGTGGTCAGCTCGGCATGCACCGCCTTCAGCACCACCGTGGTGTTGGTCGGCCGATGCCGACAGAGCAATATCTTGGCGAAGCAGCCCTCGGCCAGCGTCTTCTCGATATTGTACTGATCGGCGAATGTCATCAGCGGCAGCTCCACGTCGGGTATCATATGGATTTGTCCCCCATCGTTCTTGTCCGGCTTCTTGTAAATGCTGCTGCGTCGACTCACCGATGCACCAGGCACCTCCAGCCGGCCGGTGCTGGTGCTGGTTGGCGTCAAGGGGGTGCTGCATCGCTTCTGGTTGTTGTGATTGGTGCAGGTGCTGCTGTTGTTGTTGCTGTTGCGGCTGTTGGTGCTGCCGCCATCGCCGAACGAACGGCGCAGCCGGAAGGAGAAGGAGCGTTTCTCTACAAGAAATAAGAGGGAAAAATAATTGTTAGTAAAAAGTATGGACTAGGAAATAGTATATATATGATTTTTAGAATCAAGCAAAAATGTATATAAATTTATCAAGATTTATACATAAACTATATGCACATCTATTTTTTTTATTATTTATAGTATTTTATAGTATTCCCTAGTTAAGCCAAGAGCACTTACAATTCTTATGCTTAGGATGTTAGGAAAACATGATACCAACGGTATTACAATATTCCAGCCTAAACCCATTTCAAACATAGAGAAATTTCCAACATATCCCAAACGTTGTCTGTCTTCTTAATGCCATAAATTATTTTTCTAAATGTTGATTGAAACGAAAATGTTTTTCACATGATATCAAAAAATCGACAAAACGATTTGAGGAATGTTAAAAATGTCTTTGATCAAAAAACCACAAGAGAAAGAAAATATGCATTTTATCAAATATTGACCTTAACCTGTTGCCCAAAGACAGGTGCGTGGTATCAGAGTCAGTTATTTTTATTTTTTGACTGTCCAATAAGCAATTGCCCTCATCTCATATAGAGTAACAGAAGTGAATATTGGCCAAAAAATATATTCATATGGTACGGTATCCAGATATTTCTATATATATTCATAATTTTTGTTTATGATTTATAAGAGACTTTTGATGTGAACATGTTTGCTTTTAGCTTTTTATGTGCCATTTGTTGTTGACTTGGCTCGAATTATTTAACATAGAAAATCGCTTTGTTTTACAGCCCTCGAACGGTGTGCCACGCCCGCGCCCACATCGACGCCCACGCCGAACAAAAACTCAAATGTCGCCGCGTTGTCTGATGTTTGCAAGAAAAAAAAAAAAAACAATCAAGAATAAAAAAAAACTCGGGGAAGAAATTATAAAGCAAAACCTGCGCAAATCTGAAGTATCATTCGGCTATGGACGTCAGACACTTATTATTTTGGTTTTCTTTTCTTTTTCATTTTTTTTGATTTAGTTAGTCACGAATCGGGTTTCTGGGAATTCTAAGAAATTGTTTTTAATATGTTGCCATTTGATTTAATATATGGCCAGTGCGGAAAATCATTTGCTTTTCGCCATAAATGAGACAGCAACTCAGCAGACAGCGAGAGTCTGCCAGACTGGAGGCATTTATAGGGTGTAATGTGATTTTGGATTTCAGATTTGGAAAATTGTTTTTCGCTCGTTCGCATTTTCATTTTATGTCGCCGCCAACACACAGAAATTAGGTTTCGTTTCGATCTTTTTTTCTTGCCATTTTACACAGCTATGAAAATATTTGGATATTCAGACAAATTAATGGTCGATCGAAGAAATGTTCAGGTTTTTCTTAGATTCTTTTCATTTAATTTCTTTTTGAAAGTATGTGTAAAATGCATTGAGGGGGCTATGAATTTACTGCTTGCTAGGGAAATCGTGTTTACAGTTGTTCGGCAAGTTAAAGATACTGTGAATTACGAGCTGTTCAAAAATTACAAACTGTAAATGGAATTACTAGAAATAAAATGGGCGACTATTATAGATGTATATATGATGACCCAATCATATTTTATTCTATAATGCGATTTTCTCAATCTTCAATCTATGATCAAATTCTAGTAAAATTTTTATTAGCACCTATTGCTATACCTATTGCGAATAACAATGCAATAAAACAAAGTATATCTCAGTTAGTCAATTAGCTAATAGATCAATCAATCAGTTATAAGCACACTCGCACTCACACACACGCACACATTTGCGTCACAACCACTCACGAGACGATGGCCCACAATCTGAACAAAATTGAGCCCATTAACCCGGCACAGCATGGAGACATCTGTATATAATATCTATATAGGCTATTGAGTGAGATTTTTAGTACTACTACTCTAATTTTTTCAATTTAAATTTCTATTTCCGTTCCAGAATCGATTGGCTCGAGGCCAGGGGCCAACAAATCCCGGTCTCTTGAAAAGAACATAGGGAAAACAAAAGCTCACGAAACTAATTATAAATCATTAAGAGCCATCAGCCAGCGGCTAGCGGTCAGCCGCCTGCGTGTGCTCATAAATCAAACTTTCACTTTTATTTCGAACCAAGGAGCCGCACGCCCCCGCCGCCCACCTCCACAGGTCCCGGACTGGCACAGCTGCTTGGGCATATGAATATAACACAAGTGGAAATACGTTAAGCCAATTTCAATTATCTGGCCAACAAGCAACAAGACCACGAAATAGAAGCGCAAACACTTTGCATGCCAAGAATAGATGCCGTCAAAAGGGTCAACGGAGGCGAACAAAAAATGCATTTTTCGTTCTGCTAAAATAAACACAAATTTCCTTATAAATGAACTGAAAAGCAATACCAAATAGTGGGCCAACAAATGGACGGACAGCCAGACAGACTGGTGGACGGATAGTTAGTTTCGAATTGTGAAATGCAATTGCACAAAATAACAACAACTAGAGATGGAAGAAGAAGAGAATGGCGTCAGGAGATCGACCTGCACTACGCATGAGATATACTTGAGACCGTAAAATCCAAAACGCAAAAGAAACTATTCGATTGGTGGAATATTGTATACTCTTTGCATACAAAAATTATAATGTATTATTTAAATTATTAATCAATGCTTTGAAAGTATTAAAATGAATGAATGAACTAGTTACATAAAAGAATTTAAATTAATTAATAATTTAATTAATTAGTTTATTTAATATGTGAAAGGAGCTAATACCGTAATTAATTAAATTATAAAGTCTTTAATTAATATTATTAAATGAAATTAATTAATAATTAATTTGTTTAGTTTATTAATTGTAAAATTATATTGTAAAATCAAATTAATTTAATGTGCACATAAAATTTGTAGGTAAAATCATTCTAAATAATATAATTTATTAAATTAAATAAATAAAATACTAAATTGACCAATAATTTTAAATGAATTTGAAAATTACATTTTTAGTAGTGGATTAGCATAGAGTTCATTTAAAATATTAAATAAAAAAATAAAATGAAATCATCAAAAATGTATCTACATTTAATTATAATTATAATTTATTTTGTTTACATATTGGGATAGATATTCTTGCCAGTAAAATTTATAATTTTTGACTAAAAGCTTAACTGTCGCTAAGCACATCACATAGCTATGCTAACCCATTTGGTAGGCATGAACAAATGGCACAATATATATAGGGTAGGTGGCACAGCATCAAATTGTATGACTGACTGCCAAAATGACTGCGCGCCAGCACCCTACCACCCGTCAGCCCCCCACCTCACTCTCTATCTCTCTCTATGTCCTGTCTCTGTCTCTCTCTCGCCCCGCTCACCTCTCCAATCGGAACGGGGCTCCTGCTATGGGGTAAAATTCGTTTTCGGCCCTCGTCTCGCCTGCTTGGCAACCCGCTCGCCACAGTTTGTGACTTTGGGGGCATTGCTGACGTCAATTGGCGAGTCGTTGTCGGTCGGCGTGCCACATCTACACGCACACACGCACACGCATGCAGTGTTAAATGTGTATGGATGCTGCGAGGCAGCCGCGCGGGCGTCTTCCAACGAGTTGTAGTTTTATTATTATACAAATAATACCTATGGGCACGCACAAATATATCTCTATATCTGTATATATAGATATAGGTATATATATGTATATAAATATAGCTGATTTGCTGCTAGAAGTCGGGGCAGTATAGTACTTTGGCCACAATTAAATGATAAATTGGCCAAGTCAGAGCACGTAACGCACTCAACAGACGTCGGCCGTGCTGTCTGCGATATCGAGCCAACCAATATATGTATATATATATAGTATGAGTTGGCATATATACATACATCCATAGCACATCTATGTTACAATTGATATTTCTCTGGTTTATGGCGCAATGCGATTAGGTTTTTAACTTTTGATGTGGCCGAGCTCATTAAACATTGATTCAACATTAGATCAGACAAAAAAGCGATCGTGTAACTATAGTCTAGCATATACATATATACTATAGAGATTTCCACTTTTCTTGTGTTTTTTTAAGTACTCTCTATTTACAGCACAAATTGTTTACACTTTTTCGAATTTAGGTCAACAATAAAAGTTTTTTGTTACATTTTGGAAAGCAAAAATTTAGTTTGCTTTTGTTTTTTGGTTTTCTGTCTAGCGATTACGATTTTCTATGCTTCGATAGTAATTGTAATGGTGATTACGATTACGATTAGCAGCTCATTTTTATGTATTATACATTTGTACTTGAAAAAGTTTTTGGCTTAAAGTGCAAATGCTTTAGATTTAGATAAATTTGATAGATCTATGATAAATTTTTAATAGAACTTGCAAAATGTGTGGAGAAGATTATTTATTATTGAGTATGAAAGTTTTAATAAATAATAAATATTTTCAATTAATAACTTATGTTTATTTATAAAAAGCCGAAAAGCCATTTGTTTTTGTTAAAACCAAATTTATTGCAATTTATCAGTTCGCAATTTATTTAGTTTTTTAAGTTTTCAGCAGTTATTAATGCCAAATATTAAAAGAGTGGCAAGTACATTATTTAGTAAAGATCAATAGATTTCTACACTATAAATAAACAAATATTCAACTTTGAGATACTGTAAAAACTATATTGAAATCAAATATCAATCTATAATCTATATATCAATCTATATAAAATTTAATATATATATATATAATTTCAAATTGTTAGCATTAAAATTTTGCATTTAAAGTATTTATTTATTTTTTTTTTTTTTAATTCATAAAAAATTTAATCAATTTGAATGTAATATATGTATATTCAAGTAATACATCTATTGATTACTCACTATTATAATATAGCTCAAACCACAATTAATTGCCAGACAAAGTCTTCCGTTTGCGCATTTGCGCCTAGTAAAAACAACAATATAATAAAATCAAATATCTAAGTAGTATAAAGTGAGTGTAAAACGAAATTTCCGTTGCGCCCCCACAACGACAGCAAGTAAAAGGAAAACAATAAAAATACAAAAAAAAAATAAAAAATAAATAAAACAAAATAATAATAAGCAATAGAATGAGCTATGTATATATAAATGTATAGAACAAAAAAAAAATTATTTATATATATATATATATATAAATATATATATATATATATATATGTGTGTGTGTGTGTGTGTTTCGCGTGCTTAACTGATTTTTTTATGCGACGCAACGTAGAGTATGTAGAATATATACTTATATACTTATATAAGTACATTCATATATATCTAATTGATTTTTTGTTTTTTTTTGTTTTAGGTTTATTTATAAAAGATCGTATAATTCTTTGATTGTTTGGCCACTGGGTCCAGCAGGCAATGTCTAAATATATTTTTAGCAAAGAGAGGCGTGTACACAGTATGGATAGACGACAGCACTCCAAGTAATAGCGAGGGAAAGAGCCAGAGAGAGATAGAGAGAGAGAGAGAGAGAGCTAACTTGACCTGGCCTAATCTTTCGAGACACTTGCTCAAAACAAGAAAAACAACAAGCAGAACTGACAAGCGGCCCTGCATCAAGTGCATGTCAGGGCTAATGAGGCCTCAGAGAAATGCTACAAAACTTTTCACACTCGCCGACAGCAACAGTGACTGCTGGCTGTGTACAACATATAGATATACGTATACTTACGTACGTACATGTTGTTGACGCCCACGCGGCGCTTTATTTTCCATAATTTATTTAAATAGTTCCGCTTTAATGATATATTTAATGTTTGTAAATAAATTTGTTAAAAATAGTACGCGCCTAACATCAACCGCAGCAGCAGCAGCTATAGGTAAAATTCGAAAATTCTTAATTACGCGAAAAAAAAAAGACAGAAAAAATAAAAATGCAGAGAGAACAAATTGTAGTGTTGTAAAAGTAAAAATGTTGTTGCTGCCGGCTTTCAAGGTAAGGTCAAGGCAAGCGCCGACGCAAAAGCCAAGCGAAAATATATAAACATTAATCAAAAATGTAATCATAATATTGTAAGGATCGTAAAAACTGTTGAGATGGCTTACAAATGTATTACACGCCAGCCGATCAGCATAAATTATATTTCTGATTTATTTAAAGGGTCGCTGGAAAAGTCGTTGAACGTATTGACCGAGCGGAGGGCACCTGTTGCGGGCACTGCTCGACTAGCAAATACCCTGAACCGAACATTTTAGATTATAATTGATATTTATTATATGTATAGAAATATGCACACAAATTACGCAGTAGTGATGCTTCTTATACTTAAACTGTATGAAAGATGATTCGCTCGGAATAAAATTTTGAATTTAAATACAAAAATGTATATATTGAAATATCAATACGCTGTACTTCCATTTTAATTTTTTAAATGAAAAAAATTAATACATGTTTTCCATATCTGTGGACTACATCTAACCAGTGTACTTTTTTTACACTTCATACACAATTTGACAACAACTTAAATATACCCTATATACCCATGAGTTGGCTGTACCAATTAGCAAACCACTTTCTGCTACTCGCTAAAATAGTATGCTATATCTGTGGTAGCGACCACTTTTGAGGGTCGATTAATTGTGGCTGAAGAGCCAGAAAAGTGGAAACACAACGAACATAAATAAATAAAAACAAGTGAGCGTCGGTGCTTAAATAAATAAATAAAAACTGTTGAAACAATTGTTGCGTGAAGAGTGCACTGTTTAATCTCTTTTTTTGGCATTTTATCTGCTCAGTTTCGGGAACACGAGGTGTATTGCAACAATAAGTAATGCTAATCATAATATTATGATTGCAATTCCCAGTAACCTTTCGCATAGCTGACGTCAAATTTCTATCACATCTTAAATCAGTTTGAAAACAGATAATTTCCTCAATGCTGCCCACGAACCGGATGTGCTTAACTAGACTCAGCGTGACTAAGTGAGCGAAATTTATGATTTGAATTTAAATTTGTTGTGATTAGAAATTGAGTCAACAGGAAGTTAAGACTCAGATAGAAACTCACATTTTATAGAGCCGTATATAACTAACTCATAGGGTATCTTCTTAGACGAATTCGAATTTAGGGTATCTACCAGTCAGGCACGCCCAGTTTGAAAAGCTCATATATCATCCTTGAGTCATACTTAAGTACTTGAGATCTATTTCAAGAATAATTCTCTATGCACGCTAGAACGCTTTAAGGAATTTCCATTTAATACATATATACATATATACTACTTGCTAAACCGCTCTCATTGAAGATCGTTTAGCAAAAAGCAATAAAAACAACAAGCAAATTGTCAATTCAATAAACAGAAAAACGCATTTCGAAACAAACATAAAGAAAAACCAAACACTAAAACAGAAAGGAAAACGAAGAAAACAAATAACAATAACAAAATCAAGTGAAAACCAAACACAATAGCTTCAACAACAATCACGTGCATAGGGTATATAAATATGAGAAAAAAAGGGGAAAGAGAGAGAGAGAGAGAGAGAGGGAGAGAGATCTGTCAAATACATAGGCGAAACCTGACAATGTTCTTGGTCGGCTATTGGCACCGGCTGAAGCCGGTTTCTATGGGGCACTTCAACTGCGTCGCACTAATTACTGGATGATTACTTCGACTTGATTAGCATAACAATTAGAGTTTATCGATTGTTAATGTTGGTTCTATATTTATATATCAGTGTGTAGCCTGTTTGAGTCGTTTATATGGCTTTGCCACCTTCACAGCCTTCCATCCGTTTGTTGTCTTTCGGTACTTTTCCAAGCAATGAAATCAAAATATATTTTTGGATTTCTTGCTAAATTTTGTGTCATCCTTTTCTGTGCGTTGGTCTGGGCCCAGGTACATAAATTAGACCAATAATGTTCAATCAAATATCGTGCGAATAGCCAACAGATATACACTCAAATATCTATACCTATATACATATATAAAAATATATCTTTATATCAGCTATTCAGCTACTTTATACTATATAGAATTTTCCTTTCATTTTGTTTTTTTTTTTCTTTTTTCTTTCTTAACTTTTTGTAGACTTTACTTATTTGCATTTACGTCCTCATGTCATGTGTGTGAGCGAAAATTAATAATTTATTAAATAAAGAAGAAGAAGCCGAAAAGTATATAAAAACAAAAATAAAATTCAGCACTCAGGAGGAGCACAGGAGACGCCAAAGAGAACAGAAAGAGGGAGACAGAGACAGAGACAGATAGTGAGTGAGTGAGTGAAAGACAACACAAAACACCTACGCAATATTTTCCACGTCTTTCCACGACAGACGAAAATAACATTAAAGAAAAATTTTCAGTTAGGATCTGAACGCGAATTATGTATATGCAGTCAGGGCAATATACCTACATATAGAGCAATCAAACCTGTATCATCATCAGGTGGCAACAGTTGACGTCCAACAATATTTATTATTCTAATTTCAATTAGAAACAAAATCTGTAGAAAATTTGTGCATTTTGATTGCTTTCGCTTAATTTTTTTTGTAGCTTGTTTATGGCTTGTCAAATTTTAGATAAGCTCTTCAAAATTCTGCAAATTTAAATTTCCTATTTTCAATATATTCAAAATTTTAATAATCTCCATAAATTAAGTTTATTTAAAGAAATGTGATTCAAAAAAACACGAAATTGATTTTGATTAGATGTTGGAGTCATTTGGTTTAAAAAGTTTGGTGGATAGCTTTATATGTTATAACACACTTCAGGTACTTGTATTATTATATCTCATAATATAAACTTATATAATTATTAGCCAGATGATTGTGATGTCAAATAACTACAACTTTTTATAATTTATAAATTTTTTTATTTATTTATCAATTATTTTATTATTTAAAAAAAATCCATATATTTGGGACTCCTTTAGTCATGTGCTTTGATCCCCAGTTATAACTAAGGCTACTTAAATACCTAAAGAAAAATTATTCAAAATCATAATTAATTTATAGACTTTATTTGCTTAAAAGCTTAAGATTTTTATAAGTTAATAAATTAAAATGAAATGGGCTAAAAGAGATTTGTTAATAAAATGCTTGATATAAAGACAATTTCATTTTAATTTTAGCATGAATAATATATGTACGTATATTTTCAATAAAAAAAAAAGGTATAAGAACATCAGCAGTTAAAGCTAGGAATTAGTCAGCTTGTTCACATAGAACTTGCTTCTGCTTTAGCCTTGACGCCGCTCAAACAATAAATAGGTTCTCTAACAAAGAATCCTAAAAATATATAAATTAATAAAAGAAATATAATGTGCACATTATCAATGCTTAATTTTTATAATTTTTAAGTACATATATTTTTATTGCGTGTCAATGGCAAAAAGCGCGTCACAACGCAACGCACAAAGCGACGAACGGCCAGACAAACAGTTGGCCAAAAATCGACTAGCAGACCTGTTCCCAATGCATATATATATATAGATACAGATACAGATATATATATATATTTTATCTTTTGGTTAGCCATAATATTTCTCGCGCCGACAGGCGACGGCGACCTTGTGCCACGGCTCAACGCGTAGAAAGCGAAAAAAAATCAAAAAAGAAAAATTTGAAAAAAAGAATAGAAAGTATTGAAAAATCCAACAAAATTATTAAGAAAAACTACTGTTAACATTCGTCAAAATGATTTTCACTTTAAAATGCATACATTGTGTATGAATGTTTGTTTTCGCTGCATATAAACAAGATTTCGATTTGTTTCTGCAGCTTGTTTTGATATGGTTCAACGCGTCGTATGCGCAACGTCTGCATAGCATTTCAGCATTTCGGCCACTGGGGAACTGCACGGGTTGCGATTATATTATATTTTTTGTTTTTTATTTTTACTCTCATTTTTATGGCAACGCATTAAAAACTAAATAACAATTTTTTATGTTTTTTTTTTTAGCTTTAACGCATTAAATATAAAATTAGCATAAATCAAGTTTGAAGAGCGAAATAAAATAAAATCTTGTTTGACATTTGCTATTAAAATGAAGAGCAAAAAATTGAAGCCCAGAAGCATTGGAATGGCTTGGCTAATAAATTTACATAATATAAAATATATAATTCATAAAAAATTTTCAATTTATTAAGTAATTAATTATCTTTTATATATTATTGGAAATTTTATAAATAATTTAATTAAATATATAAAAAAAATAAAATGCATTAAAAGGGAAATATGAATACAATTTTTTTTTAATTAATTTAATTAAAAATTAATTTTTAAATTTGTCTTTGAAATTACATTTTGTGCCTCAAAAAAAAAAAAAAAAAATAAGAGCCTGCAGAAATTGAACATCAAACGTTTTTATTATACTATTCCATTACAGATTCCATTACAATGCTCATATTTCTAGAGAAAATTGTAAATAAAAACTCTTTCAAGATTCCATTTAATTGAGACACAATGGAAATTACAATTCGCTCAAAAAGTCTCTGCATAAATCGAGTTAAGCAATTAAAGAGCTTTTAGCCCTTGCTGCGAGAACTCAACTATTATTGGTAAAGACAAACACTTCAAGCACCGGCAGCAGCAGCAGTAGAAGGAGGAGGAGGAGCAGCAGGAGAAGAAATACGCTGCAATTAAGCAACTGAATCGGTTCGTTGGGCCTCAAGGGGCCAACAAGAGCGAACACTATTAAGGCGCAGGCCAGGCGAATTTGCCATAACCCGTTGAGTAAATTGCATAAAATACGCGCTGAAAGGCCGGCAATCAAAAGCCAACTTACACGAAACGAATGACAGACAAGACGAACGGATGGACAAACAGACGGACGGGCAGCTGGACAGATAGAGTGGCCCATTAGCTGGCGCTGATGATAAAAAGCAGCTTGGGCACGCACACAATCTCTCTGTTACACACACACACACGCACTCACATATATAGATAGACAGACAGACAGGCATTTTATGTGCATTGGCTTACAGCAGCGAAGACATCGCGCATACGCCGCGTGCTCGCCAAGCAAATGCCAATTAAAATTCATAAACAAAATTTTAATTGAAATGTGTGCAAAATGTGCGTCGCTTTTGCCAATTTCATTTCCATTACTCGACATTTCACTTTGATTTCAATGCAGAGGGCATACAGAATACGTAAAGTGGTTTGTAGTGAAAGTGGAATAATTTTAATTCAATAGAGAAATGGAAAAAATATATATGAAAATTGAATTTGAACTTGAATATTTATAAGTTGTAATCACTTTTAGCTAAAGATAGCAAAGTCAAAAAAAAATTTGGGGAAAAGTGTCGTTAGTCGGGTCTGCTCACCTAGAAGGGATAACTTAGAGGTTACTTCAGTAAAAATAAAATATAAATAAGATACAATAAAATCTCTATATAGCTGATTCGATTTCGAGTAAAATGAGCCGAAGAGATAATAGATATTTAAATTAAAATATAATTTATTTTTCGTAGTTTATACAAAATATTAAACAAAACTGAAACTTAATATTTAAAGTACTATAGTTCATAATACCAAATATACTACCCTAATAGTGCATATGGCTTATTCGTATATTTACCTTTTGCATTTCTCAATAGCTATTCACTTTTTTTTCTCGATTCTTTACCATATTTCTAATTTATTAATTAACGCGCGCATTTAGCGCCGGGTAAACAACAATTTATTTGTTTATTTGAATAATATTGTGAAATATTTAGAAATATTTCATAAATACCATGAGTAATACCATTGAACGAGGTGGGCGTGGCAAGTTCAAATTTCCGTATAGCCCAGTGCTGTCTGTCTGGCCATATGTTGCCCGCCTATTTATACATATATATAGTGTCTACTGTTGAAATGAGATTTCAGAAGCGGCAATTGGCTTCGCACTTCATAAATGCCCAACTGCCCGCTCTCTCTCTCTCTCTCTCTCTCTCTCTCTCTTTCTCTATCTCCCTCTCCTCCTCCTTTCTCTTTCTCACTTGTTATTTGTGCGCACTGCCATATATGAAAATTGGCCAATTTTAATTACGCTTTCCGTTTCGCGTGTGCACAAATCTTTTTGTATTTAATTGAAATCAATCAGAAGAACTATTCGCTGCTTGGCTGACTTTTGCTACCCAAAGACATACATTAATCTATCCCTTAGATCTATGTATATGTATATATATTTAAATTTGTCTAAATTTGCCATCACATACTGCTACAACATGACGTATTAGTGATTTATTAATTGTATTCGACAAATCTATTTTAAATCGATTTATGTGAATTGAATTGACATTTAGACATATACCCTGTACATCTATGTTAACCAATGGGCATAATCACATGATAGCTAATGGCTATTGGCCAACATGACGTATACGTAATGCATTAAATGCCGTTGAGTACGAGCACAATATTGTTGTGTACTAAATTAAGTTTTATAAGTAGGTATTCTGTATACCTGCATATTCTGGAATAAGCCAGGATAACTCAGCTTGCTACCAAAGCAAACTGTTCGCAATAGGAAAACCATACAGAAATCATATTCAGTACAGTAGACAAACCTCAATTTATGTGTTTTGTATCGACTTTCAGATATTTCAGATACCCTGGAATCTGAGATTGATAAAAATATAGCATTATCTTTTGCTACATTCAAACTACTAGCTGTGGTTAAGTATGACGTATACGTAATATGGGAATTGTATTGAAAAAAAAAAAAACATATTGTCTATATTAAATTGCCAATTTTGATTTCAAGCATACTCTAGACATGAGAGTGTGCTTAAAAGAAGCATTACCCATTGCAAGCTGCCGTTTGCTGTACAACAGAGCGTATACGTGATATATTAAATAAAATAAATTAAACTACACAACAAAACGATTGATGTATATTGAATAGAGTATTTTATTTAACAAAATTCCCTGCATGAAAATATATATATTTATATGCATTTATATACCAAATAGCATAAAGTGTCAAATATATTCAACTCTTCTCTCATCAGCAAAAATTCATTGACAAGCCACAAATTAATTTAGCCATCAAATACGCCATGAAATTGCTTTGATGCTAATTGATTTCGAAAAATTCACATTTGTCTTTAATTGAAGTTAAGCTAAAATCAAATCATATTACTCGTGCATAATTTGAAATGTATATTATATAATATGCCTTGTCTATTCTGTCCTTTGACATGATAAATTTTGTCTAAAACTTTCACCAAACACAAGAGCCAAAAATTTGAACAATGTCTAAAGACGATGAAGCCCACTTGACGCCCCAGCTGAAGGAGCACTATGAGAAGGAGGTGGAAATTTTGGGTCTGTTGATGGATATGGAAAAACGTTATTGTGATTTCTATCAGTTCTATCAATGCGAATTGGAAACACAAAAGATTATAACCGAAAGACTCTGGCTACTGACTCAACGATATTTGATATTGATTAGCTCAGCGCCCGGCTGCCGTTATCCCGAGGTGTACACGCTCTCTGCCGAGGAGTCGATAATCAATGAGTATGAGGAAAAGTTCGAGGTGATGCGATCATCAAAGTAAGATGTTAACCATTACATATACACACATATATACACGATATATCATATATATATAAACATCCCACAATAGCAACAGCATGAAGCATGGCATTTTGAACATTCATCTGGAGTGCAAAAAGTTTTATAAAGCCTACGATCAACTGGATCGGAGTCTAGAGACGCCGTTCATACTGGGCGATAAATATCACCGCAGCATCAAATCGCACAAGCTCATGATGATCGATATATTCAATTATTTCTACTCGGCCGTGCTGAAAATGAAATGCTATTTGCATCAATTGGATCCCATGAGCCTGGAGAGTGTCGAGGACTATCGCGAGCTGCTCAAGGAGGGCAGCTCGAATGAGGAATTCGCTGAGCTCGTCATGAGCACATTTGTCTACTGCAAATGCCTCCAGCCCGTGCCCACCTGTCCCATCAAGAAGCTCAAGTGCAGCCATAAGAAAATTGAGGATTTGACATACGTTAGCCGAATATAAGTGAGTCGACGACTGCCATTATTGATTAAGGTTCCGAAGTCTAATAATAATAAATGTACTTATTTATATTTTCAGACAGCAGCGCCCTTGCCATTGTCCTTAGAAATATTACAGCTTAACGCAGTCATTAACTTGGCCATTAACTGTATAATGTCCATTGTCTGGCCTCACATTAAATATTATTAAAAGCTCTCAATGTTCCACAATAATTGTCCATGTATTTTAACTGTACTTAGTATACGAGCAGCGACCGAACTCTCCCTTCCCCTACCCCATCTGAATTCATCTTTCGTCAGTCTATCAATATTGTTCGTCTCTCATTACAGAGCAATTTCCATTCACTTTTATTTTGTTTTTGGTTTATTATTTCATTTGCTGTCGCTGACAGCGATTTCCCTGTGAACTTTTCGGGTAAATGTCAAGTGGAAATATGTAGATTCTGGCAGCAACGGATAATTACGACGAAATGTGGGTGTTTTAGAGAATTGTTGAAGGTCATCTGATAATTTACGCTTCACCTGCTAAATTAATACAAATTGGTTTACAACGAATATAAATTGCCGGATAATTATATTGAAATATGTAAATTTATCGCAAAAGTGAAATATGAAAAGCGTCGATGGGCAGTAACGACTGACTGCACGCTTTTCAGGAAAGCATCAAGGACTTAACATTCATGAGTTGCATTTTCTACTCTATCGAATAATGTTCTATTGCTGTGTATATCATTTATTTAAACAATAATAACAAGTTGAAAAATTAATGAATTATAATAATATTTTTAAAATATAAATATTGCAAAACTATTTTTAATTTTTCTAAAATTGGAAAAAAGAAATACAAATAATTATAATAAAATTTGTAATCAATGTCAATGTCAGTCTTTAAGAGGATTTCAAGTTCCCTATCGAAATAAAACCAAAATGATATCATAACAAAGTCGTAAAAAGAAATTATTAAAATATAATAATAAAATTTAAAAATATATATATCATATATTAATTTCTGAAAACTTGATGTACAATTTAATGAAAAGTAAGAAAAGCGTACCCCCGTGATATTTTCCATTCTACGCTTTGACATTTGATGCAGTTGTTTAAATGCTGCTGCACCGTGTTTGTTTAAAACAATGTCCTTTTTGGTGCAGAATCGATGGTCACATTCAACTCTGAACTTTTAGCTGACGGCAACAAGAAATTCTGTTGTGTGAGCCGAGGCTGCTGAGCAGGCAAACCAGCATCCACAACAGCCGCAGCAACAGCAACAGCAGCATCGAGCAGCATATCAAGCGTGTCTAATAGGAGCAAGTGTATACACACGCACACACACAGACAGTTGCAAAGACACGCACAACAAATGGCATACAAAGTAGCATCATTCAGATGAAAAAGGAAAAAAAAAATTGAGCACTTGTAGCTGCCGCCTACACACACACAGACACACACACAGCCACTCCTCCCGCCTGTCGAGCAATGGCACAACGAACTCATTGCGGCAAGTGGCTGCCAACCACGCCCCTGCCGCCGCCCACGCCGCAATCAGAGCGCATTTGTATCTGAAACATGGCCCTTTGAGGTGGTCGAAAGGACACTGCTGCCGTTCAAGGATAACACGTTGGACAAGACAGACACAATCAAGCCCACCCACACACACACACGGAGGCACACACACACAGATATGTTAAGTGTATGCATAGCGTCTCTATAGGATATATTTTTAACTATAGCATAGAAATCAGTGGCGTCGCGTGCGTCATTCGATTAGAACTTAGGGCACTGACTATATATATTATATATATATTTCGGTTCTTTTTTTTCACTTATTCACTGGTTTTATTTATCTTTTATATATTTGGATAAGCAGTATTAACGTGCTCCGAGGCTCTAGACCATGTTTATCATAATGACATCGTTTGACATTTTCTTCACTCTGGCAATGTGGAAAAGCGCAAAATTGTTGCTCTTGTTGCTGTTCTTGTTGTTGCTGTTGTTGTTGTTGTGCGTGCTGAGTTTATTTTTAGCGCGCTCACAGCTAGGATAATTGAAAAGCAAGCACAACTGAGCAACACACAACAGGATATGGCAACACCCATTGTTGGCCAACGCCCTCATATCATATTAATTGAAAGCAAAGGCAAACACAGAAAAAAAAGGAATCTCTGCTTCCAGTTTTTCTACTTCAATTGGATCTATTTATAAAACATTATTCGGCTTTATGGCGGGATTGAATAGCACAGATTGAATTTCAGCTCATCAGAAATCAGAAAGGACAAAAAAAGGTAGCAAAAGGATCATATCGAAAGGGGGATTAAGAGACGCGGATGGCCAGTGGAATTTTAATTGAATGCAATACCCTAAGCAGATTTGTATTGTGGATTCGTTTACAAAAGATAAATGTATATATATGTACATATATATTTATGTATGCAGACATAAATATACGCAACACAATAAATATTCATTAAAAAATATTTTCGCTTTTGAAATAAAAACATTAAATTAATTACGAATTAATTCGAAAATTGCTAAAATGATTAATTTATTCATCTTTACAAATTATTTCATATTTAAAACTTTAGCAAAACGTATTTAATTATTATCTATCTTTTCTTAGAAAAACTTAAAATCATTTTAAAATTATAATTTAAAAATTTGTTTTTTTTACCAACAATAAGGAAAATGTATTTCATTTCATTTTTTTATTTAATTTTTGTATAGAAGAGACTACATTCTTCATAGAATATTGTTTGATCAATATTACATATTTTATTTAAACTTTTGTAAATTCAAAAAATTTAAAAAAAAAAAAAAAAAAACAAGTCTGCCATTTTCCGTCGCGTGTCTATAAATTTTGAAATTAAAAAATTATGCTCCAAACTTCAATTTCAAATTTAAACTTAAATTTACAAAAAAAATTGCTCAAAAGAAACTGATAATAACAAATAATAATAGTAAACAAAATAATAAAATGTAAATTTGAAAGTACAATAAACTACAATATTTATTAATATATTTATGTATTATTGAATCCCAATTGGCTACAAACAAAATTAAAGCTTAATTGTTTCCAAAAGCTATTGTAGATGATTCTCAATAAATGCAATTTTTATTTAATAATAATATATTAAAATTTTTTTTTTATAAATAATAATATTATATTTTTTAAAAAAAATTTTTTATAAATATGAAATATATAAATCTATAGATAACTATATAAATGTCGATCGGTCTTCACTTACCAATAGTTCCCATTTCTTGACCTTTCCGGCAGCTGTTCTTCGCTTGCGCAAATCCGAACTCGATTTGTAAACCCACTTTGGATAGATATTTCAATTATTCTCAGTTTGTGGCTTTTTTAAGGCAAGCTGACACTCCTACGATCAGCGATTAATTGATAAACTTATTGAAGAGTTTTTGATATTTTCTATTGTTTATTGTATGTTTTTAATATTTTTGAATGACAACACAGCAAAGTACAATTGGTCGGTCGACTAGGGCGGATGGGCGTGTTCCACACACAAATTATAGTCACATTGCAAAAGGTGTAAATTTAAATTTTTGTATTTTTTATTTATTTATTTATTTTTTAAATTTTTTTTTATTGCATTTGTAAAATTTACAATTTCGTTTGTTTCCAGTACAAATTAAAAATTTAAAAGCGCGGCAAATAGATCAAGATACTTTGTTTACTTTGTTATTTATTTTTTTTTAATTTTGTTTAAGTGCAGTAAGAAGTGAGCTGTGAGCGGACACGAGACGCGGCACTCACTGAAATAATACACAAAACACACAGAAGCAGCGAAAAGACGTGACAGAGATAGAGCGCTAAGAGCAGAATAGCGAAAATAACACACACGTCCACACGCCTGGAGTTTACCGTTATGAATGTTTTCGCAGTTTGCAAGCACAACGAATTTGTATAAATTTGTTGCATACGTCGCGCTCGGCTCTCTTCGATTCGGAATCCGTCGTTCGCTTTGGCGCTCGTGCGCATGGATATTCGGCATTCGTAAATATTTCGTTCGGCCAGTGCAGAACAAACACTCAGGCCTTGCTCGCTGTCTGCCCCCTGTCACTCTATCTCTCTCTCTCTCTTATACGCTTTGTAATGTTGTTTAACAGATAATTTCCATGTTGAAGCGCAGAAGCTTTGCTGATGTTGCTCGAGAGCTTTTTTTAACGCAAAGTTGTCTTGCGCTTTGAGTTCAATGCATTGTGCGTAAGTTTTGCATTTTAGCACAGGGCAGGATTTGAGTTTAGTGAGGGCCTTTAATGAATAACTTTAATTTTATGGGACTTATTATGACGTACGTTATTAACGAAAATTAATTGGGCAATGAATATAGATAATTAAATATATTACATAAAGAATTTTACGAGTCCACATTATGAAAATATGTAGCTAATTTAACTAACTTTTAAATGGCTGAATGATGACCCTAAAGAGCTTTATATTACAAACAACAATAATTTAAATAAATATTTATTTTTATAAGTATTTAATGATATAAAAATATGACTTCCTTAAATCATCACTTACTTGTAAATTTATATGCAATAAATATATGTAAAAATATTGCTTTATTCTACATTCACTTTATTATTTTGACATACATAAGATTCTATTAAAAATATATTACGAATGTGCTCAATTAAAAGTTTTCAACTTGTTTAATAAAAATAGTCTCTATCCTGTCTCACCTCTCTCCCCCTCATTCTGCCTGTCATTAATTGTAAAGGCCCATGACACCAATACAAAACTTTTAAACCAAATCCGCCTTAACAGGGAGCTGGAGTTAGCTTTATACAGTTGGCTTAGCAAGCAGCGATAAAGCTGCCGCAAAACTATTTTTAAACTGATTTTATTA
The DNA here is from genome assembly GCF_018153725.1 of Drosophila mojavensis. Classification (NCBI taxonomy): domain Eukaryota; kingdom Metazoa; phylum Arthropoda; class Insecta; order Diptera; family Drosophilidae; genus Drosophila; species Drosophila mojavensis. Next base: position 7,769,200 of record NW_025318858.1, read on the forward strand.
CCTCAACGATTGAAGCGAAATTAATTACCTTTCCACACAGAGCAACAACAGCAACAAGAGGAACAACAAGCATTGTCTCCCGCTCTACAGAGCTAAATACCGAGGCTATGCTCGCAAGACAATATAAACAAAAGATTTGCAAAAAAAAAAAAAAAGAGAAAGGAAAACTTTAACAACACGCAAGGACATGAGAAGCGGCACACAGCGACGTCTGTATGTCAGTGTGTGTGTGTATGTGTGTGTGTAGGCAGCAGGTGTTGCCACGTGCACCGTGCCGAAGCAGCCAAAGTTGCCACCTTAGCATAGAGCAAGTCGCAACCCGGCCGCAAATTAAGTTTTGTGGCTGAAGATGTCCTTGAACCAAATACACAAAGGCCCAACGAACATTTAAAAAGACAACGTCATACAGGTAAGGACAGGTAAGACACCTACCTCCACCCACATGCAAACATAATCGAGTGACGTAAAGCCTGTCTCCAATGCACCCGCCCGTTGCCCCTCCAGCGATTACCCCATTTACTTGCGGTAACAGTTAACTTGATTATTTTGCAAATAATTGAAAAGGCTGTCATTGTACAAATTGCAAAAATAGACAAGAATCACACATACACATGAACACACATGCACACCCCCACATATCCCTTTTCGCCTGAAGCTTGCCATTTCCGGTTCGCGATTCGCACGCTCGCTCGAGCATTCATATGAGCCGCGTCTGACGACAGCGACGGCGTTGACGTCGTCACCAACGCCAAATGCCATAAGCCCAAAGCCCTGTGACGACAACAACCCAACAATCCAACACCCAACACCAATACCAAACAACAAGGATACAATAACAACAATAACAACAATAACAACAACAACAACAATCAAGTACCGCGCAAAACATGTTTTGCTTTGTTTTTTTTGCTTGTGGCTCTAGAAGAGATTACTTTAGCCAACTTTTGTATATGGTTTCTATTTTTGGACATATCAAAGTTCCTTTAGCGAAATCTGAATTTTCTTACACGATTGCCAAGCTTAAGCTGGAACAAGAATCTTTACATAAAACGGCAACTTATTGTCCGTTTTAGACACAGATCCTTAGTCAAGAATCTTGACTCTATATATTGATTTGAATTTTTTTAGTTAACAGCAAGAAATTTTGTAGCTGTATAATTAATTTAAATATTCCTTAAGAAAGGGTTATATATGTATGTATAATGTTAGCCTAAGAAACATAAAAAATTTTCATTTGATTGGCAAGTTTCAGCTAACCTAACTTCCCAACTTTAGAGAATTTTATAAAAATAATTTAATTTGCAAACTTCAACCTACCTAAGTTTCCCAGTTTCAGAAATTCCCAAGTAAAATATAGAGTATTATGTCGTTGAGAATCTTATTATTTACCAAAACTTCTCAATCAATTATAGATAATAATTATTAATCTACAATTGTTATAGTTTTAATGATTGAATTTATCAATTATCGTGATTAGATTTTATTTCGTTTCGTGTCTAATATTTGCCTGAATTTGAATTTTTGACACCCTTTCAATTTTCTTGGATCGAATTTAGTTTTGCCGAAGCTCAACTATTAATACCCTTTTTTTAAAGGTCATATATAAAATTATCCAATAAATTAATTTTTTATATAGAAGATAATCTCTTTATTAATGTATTTTATCAAAAAAAAAAAAAAAAAAAAACAAAAAAAAAAAAAACAAAAAAACAAAATAATAATAATAATAATAATAAGCTATGCCAAAAATGTATAAAATTTGGTTTTAAATTACTTCCAAAAATTGTAAAATTTTCTATTCAAGTTAGACTCAGTTCCTTCATTTATTTGATTGAATTTCTAATATATATATATTTATGTATGTACATACATATATTTTTAATTTCTCTTCTAGATGTTCCTCAATTCATATTTTATTGACCTAGGTTCAGTCAAACCTTTCGCTGCAGTCGACCTAATCCAATGCCAACTCAGCTGAGCACTTTTATGCTAAGACGCGATTCGAACTCCTTCACTGTGCTTCCTCTCCCACACACACTGCCTGCTTCCTCTTCTCCCCACCCCCAACACCCTCTCCCTTGTATTGTGAGAGCAGCTGGCAGCAACTCCTTGGCTCGCGCTTGCACAGTCTATTAATAGAGTCGTTGGAGCCGAAACTCAATTGGCTTCAACATGGTTGCCAGGCAGTCACCAACTCCGCCCCGCTCCGACCGCCCAAAATTAACAGACAAACAGAACGAGAGAGTGAGAGAGCGTGTGAAAGAGACAGCAATTACCCAGTGGCCCAGTCTCGAACGGTTTTCTGTCAGTTAGTCAGTCAGTCACCGATTCGCGTTGCGTTCACTTTGATTTCTTTCGAGGAATTCCTCAGTCGTTGGCTATGCGCGAGTTGCTGCAGAAGCAAACGCGCCCGAGCAGTGAACCAAAAGCGGGCATTAAGGCCGCCGCTGGAGTTGTCGAGGCTGGCTCTGTCGCCGGCCAGGAGCAGCATAATAATAAGTGCTCCAGTGCGACGTTGTGCAATAGGCTGGCCATGGCCATATCCACATCCACGCCCACAGCTGTCACAGTGCCCAGCATAGAGCTGACGCCAGCAGCAGCGCCCGCCGCTTCTGCAACGCCCACGCCCACACCCACGCCCAGAGCAATTGAGAAGCCCGACAACAACAACAACAACAACAAGGAGAACTGCAAAGTACAAGGTGCGCCCACAAATTATATAGCACGTCGCACCTGGATAACAACGGATCGGATGAACGAGCTGCGACGCAAAGCGCAAGAGGCGGCGAAACAGAACAAGATTTTCACCATCCGCGGCTGCTTTCACTCGGTGCGCAATGCTCTGCTCGCCCGCGGATGGGTCGAGAAGTTGGACGTGCATCGCAAGGTGCTGCCCCTGGGCCAGATGACGTACGAGGATCTTACGCAGCGTCTGCCCAAGCGCAAGGCGGGCGAGACGCGGCGTCAATATGTGCTGAAATGTGAACGGAATATAATGTCGAGATTTCTGGAGCATATGCCCGTGGATTTTCTGTGGACGAACCGGAAGGAGAAATGCGATTATATTGATCAGGCCAAGAATCCGGGCATGACCATCAATAAATTCCATCGGGCGCCGTTCACCTCGAAGGAGGGTCTGTGCAGCCAGCTGCGAGACTTCCACTGGTTCTTCGAGGAGGGCATGGCCGAGATGTATTTTCCGCGCTGCTACAATGTCTGGAGTCCCGAGGAGCTGGGCGAGTTCGTGGACAACTTCAAGCTGACAGCCTGTGTGGCCTACTTGCGGGCCATGCTCTGCAAGTACCACAAGCAGGGCTCGGATGCGGTATTCTCGCCCAGCGGCAAGATACCCTATTCATCCATAGACTTCGCCTACAAGCGGCTGGTGGACTATATCGATAGCTGCCAGCACAACGATATCGACTATGAGGATCCGCCCAAGATATGGGAGCACGATTGGGATGCCTTCCTCTACCAGCACCAGCAGCTGGTCAACGAGGATGGGCGCATCCAGCACGACGGACAGCGCACGCTCGACCACATGGTCAAGAGCTGTGTGACTCTGGTTGAGAAGATGAAGGTGCACTGGCCCCAGTACAGCCTGGATGGCTATCAGAATTTGTGGATCGTGAAGCCGGCCAACAAGTGTCGGGGGCGTGGCATACTCCTTATGGATAATCTTAAGAAGATCTTGGGTGTCGTTAATCCATCGATAGCGTCCAAGAGTCGCTATGTCGTGCAAAAGTATATAGGTAAGTGGATAAGGAGGAGGATAAGGAGGAAGTGGAGAACTTAGACTTATATATGAAATATACCAGGGTACACCCTGTAGAGAGCTGAGTTTGACCGTTAAATGGAGAGGCGAGAGCAATATATAAATACCTGCGAGAAGTATTATAAACATAAACTTATATATACCCTGTAATTTCTAAATATATATTTAATGTAGCCAGCCCTATCCCACTCATGCAACCCAACAAAGCACAGGGTATACACAATTTAGTTCAATTTGACGGCTCATTTCATAGATTATATTTAAAGTTCGTCAACAACAAAAAATTACATATACTTTAACATACTTGCAAATGAGTTCCTGCTCTTCTGGAATAAAAGCAATACTATAAACAAACATCGTCAGAAAGTGGGTCAAAAATCAGGCCGCTGACATTGTTGTTGTTGTTGTTGTTGGTGGTGGTGGTGGCTTTGATGCCTTAACAGTTGGGCGTAAACGTAGCTAGTTTTCTACCCATGACTGCATTGCACGCACATGTTTCGTAAACACACAAATATACTATATCTATATATGTACATATATGTGTGTGTGTATGTTTGTTTGTATAAATAGAGCTAGAGACATATATGCAACATAAAAATGTTGGCCTAAAAGCGCAGCTACTAGCAGCTCTTGTTCTTGTTCTTGTTGTTGTTCTTGTAGGCTCTGGATTGGTATTGGAAAATGAGGAGTTGAAGCAACAGGTTGAAGGACAAACAGCGAATAATAGGGAGAACAGCTCATATAACAAAGTGATAAGGCATATTTGTAAGGGTCTAGAGTTGGGCTAGTTCAGAAGGCTGTAAGATAACATAACATGTAAGATAAGATAACATCTTTGAATGCAAAGTGCTACATGATAGGATATCTTTCAATGCTTATGTCCAAGCGAAATTAGATTCCGTCTGACTAAAGGTTTTACTCCTCTAATTAAACTCACTTTGGATTGCTCTTTTTATAAAAACAGCTAATTAAGATCCTTTCAAACAAACTTGCAATTGAAATGGAGAGACTTGAATCCCTTTTAAGATTTACTTGTGCATATACTTACCTAATGAATAATCTAATAAATAACGTAACAAAAATTTTGCCACATCTCTTTAAGAACGACCTCTCATAGTCTTCCAAACCAAGTTCGATATACGCCAATGGTTTCTGATAACCAACACCCAGCCGCTGGTGGTCTGGTTCTACCGGGAGAGCTATCTGCGTTTCAGCTCGCAGGAATACAGCCTGAGCAACCATCACGAATCGGTGCATCTGACGAACTATGCGATACAGAAGAAGTATACGAACGGCAAGCGGGACAAGCGCTTGCCCAGCGAGAACATGTGGGATTGCTATTCGTTTCAGGCGTATCTGAGACAGATCGGCAAATCGAATATGTGGCTAGATCGTATATATCCGGGCATGCGTAAGGCCATTGTGGGCACCATGTTGGCATCGCAGGAGAACATGGATCGTAGGCCCAATACCTTCGAGCTGTTTGGCGCCGATTTCATGATATGCGAAAATTTCTATCCCTGGCTTATAGAAATCAATTCGAGTCCAGATCTTGGAGCGACGACCAGCGTGACAGCTCGAATGTGTCCAAAGTGCTTGGAGGATGTTGTCAAGGGTGAGTTGGAGTCAGGGACAGAGAGTGAGAATGAGCGTGGGAGTGAGAGTAGAGAGTGAGAGTGAGAGTGAGAGTGAGAGTGAAAGTGTGAATGAGAGTGAGAGTGAGAGACTCGATAAAGGAGTGTATGAGAGACTGAATGAGAGTCTAGATGAGAGACTGGATGAAGGGCTGAAGAAGAATATACTGAAAAAGAAGAGAGACTGTAGAATGAGAGACAAATACTTTCTGGGCAACTGTGCAAACGGATAAACATAGACCGAAACCGGATAACCTCAGACCGCTCTTAAATCTCTGTTATACTTTCAGTTGTCATCGATCGGCGCGTGGATCCAAAGGCGGATATGGGTAACTTTGAGCTCGCCTATCGCCAGGTGGTGCCGCCCACGCCCGCCTACATGGGCCTAAATCTGTTCGTGAAGGGCAAGCAGCTGCTGCACAAGGTGAGCCATGGCCATGGCCACTACTACTATCAGCAGCAGCGCAAGGAGCGCAGTCTGGCCACCAGCAGCGTGTTTCGCCAACGTTCCGCCATTGTGCCAGCTGCCACGCTGTCGCGCATTCATCGTGCCATGCCCACCTTCAACGCCACGGAGTATATGGAGAAGTATATGGTGGAGCCGTTGAGCAGCAGTCGGAGCAGCATTAGCAGCACGCAGCCAGCAAGCAATTCGAATGCCTCAGCACTCAAACCCCCAACAACAACAACAACAACAACTGCAACTGCAACAACATCAACACCAGCAACAGCTGCAGTTGGCATCGGTACACCCTGTCCGTATTTGCTGAAGCAAGCGGGTCGCTCCATTACGCAGCTCCTAAGCGTCACCCACAAGCGCAACGGCACAATGGGCGCAGGAGTTGGCGCTGAGGCAGCTGCCAGCACCGCTTTGCAGCCGAAACGCCAACGCAGCTGCGGTCCACGCTTCGCCAATCAGCAGCTGGAGGTCACGGATAAGAAGTTCAAGATACTCATCAAGAACTATGCCAATCAGGCGGCCGATAATCTGCTCGAGAAACAGGAGCCCATCAGTGCGCCGGCCACGGCTCCAGTCATGGGCGAGCGCAAGTGGCGCAGTCTGCGCAACATCAACAACAACAATAACAACGGGAACACCTACACTGCCACGAGCTGCTCCCGTTTGAGAGCAGCTCCCAATTTGCTGGACAGCAATTGCTCGCGCCGCTTCGCCCGCACCAAGTCCGAAATTGAGAGCTCAGCCAGCTTGCATGCCATCGGACGCACCTTTGGCCGCCGCTCGTATGGTCCGCGGCTGCCCATTAGCATCTCGGTGCAGGCTCTGCATCGTGGCGAGCCCATCGTGACCGCCATGAAGCAGGCCTCCAGCGAGCAGCTGCAGCTGCAACTCACCCAATCCCAATCGCAATCCCCATCCCCATCCCAAATTCAAACAAACTCCACGCCTCCCATCAGCCCACGCAACGTTACACTGGCCAACAAATTGACGGTGCCAGTGCTGCCCACTTGTTAAACCACCAGCACCACCACCACCATCAACCACCCACTGAGCCAACGTTTATCCAAATATCCGAGGAATTTCAATTTCTATCAACTGCTAAATATTTTGTACATAAAAGTTTGTTTGATGTTTGTATTTTATAAAATTTTCTTAGCTTCCTATCTAAATAATCTAAAAATCACTTTAAAATTGTTATCAAAATATGTTGGAATTAGATTATAAATACTTATATTCGAGCTCGAGGTATTTTTCGTTTCAAATTCCTAAACAAACAAGAAATATTTTTCATATTTAAAAACTACTCAAAAAATATATAAAATAAATACAAATTCCATTAAAAACTATTTAAACAGAAAATACCTGAATAATTATATAAAAGTAACTACATAAAGCTTTAGTTGATTACAGTGAAATTTTATATTTTACTGAAATGTAATGCAGGCTCCTATTACCTATGTACTTAATTAGATGATCTCTTGCCATACCAAAAATATGTACTTCCAAATATGAAAACTCTTCATTAATAAACATAAATATATAAATTCCCCATTCGGATTTACGTTTTCAGTAATGAAGAGGCTAATCGATCTTCCTGTAAAAAAAATTAATAATATAACTTTACGTGGACTATATTTATTGAATATGATTTATATTATGAAAAATTATTTACTCTCTTTTATTATTACTTGTTGAACAAAATTTTGCTTATCAGCTAGAGGTGACTTTTAGCGACCGGGAGAATTGTATTCATAGATATCTCAAAGCAGTTCAATAAATTGTTTTATAAGTTATTGTTTGTATTTGTTATAAGTCGATTGTTAGCAGCTCGAATATTTTCTGGGGGTTGCAGCGAAGTTAATCTTGACTTGGCTATGAACAATGCGAATTCTGCGATATATTTATGTACATACATGTATTGGTTAGTAGCTATATATCAAGATGATGCTATATACGTACCAGACTCTTTCGTTTCTCACTTGGGTGCTGTATATTGTAAGGCCAAATGTTCACGAGCTTTCGAATTTAATGCTACTTTCGTGCTGGTACTCATCATATTCGAGCTCGCCTTAGATAGTTTCTATGGGAATATTGTCAGATATAGATGAAATGAGTTAGAATGCAGCAGTTGAACTATGTATAATTAATAAATCCCTAAGACAGTAATATTAATCTACTTATCCTATATAATATAATGCATATCATGCAACATCTATATGATGAAAAATTTCATTGAAATCCATTAGGCATACAATTTGAGAACTTTTCACGAAAAACTCTTAACCCTCTATATGAAGTAACTACCAAAGTGCCTATGCTCTAAATCCCAACTCTCAAGTTTCACTAGCGATGGCTTTAAAACTGACAAACGAACTAATGGACAAGCGGACGGACATTGCACAAGTCAATATATTGTTTTCAAATCGTGTTCAGGTATAATTCTATATATGTGTACGTTACAAGTTTATTGTCTTACTTTCGTGCCCACTTTGCCGACGATGACTTTGGCTGGTGTCTGCGAGGCAGTTTTGTTTTTTTCCCTGCCAAATTTGTTGCTAGTCGTCGCTCGGACATTGTTCAGGATTTTGCGTAGCAGTCGTGTTCTCGGGCTGTTTCGTAGCTTCGGCAAGTTCTCAAACAGTTTCATCTGGGTGCCGTTGAGCTCCAGTGGGCGCGTACCATCTGCCTCCTTGTTGACATTATAATTGACCTGAAAGGCGCGCTCGAAGAGACCCGTAGCGGCCAAGGAATTGCGGGGCACATCCAGGACGACACGGATGCAATCCTTTAGTACCAATGGGCATATTCTGGCCGTCACTTCCGTTGAGGCCGACAAATCTGGCGTCGAATTAATCTCAATCAATATGGGATTAAAGTGCTCATCGATCATAAAATCACAGCCATATAATTCAAATGCATTCGGCACCAATTCCGTTTCATCCAAACTGGCCAGGACCACTGCGACCAGATTCTGTTTGAAGCCATTGTAGATCTTTTGCCATGTACCGTCCGGTGCCCCAACGTGTCGCAAATGGCATTTGAATTGGTCCAGTGACCACATATTGTTCTTCGGCAGACGCGCATCCCGATTCACTTTGTTCTTGTAGCGTTTCTGCACTGAGTTGTTCGTCAGGTGTATCGATTCGCGCAGGTCATCCATTGTGAACTCCTGGGAGCTAAACCGCAAATAGCAATCGCGATATGTCCATATCGTTACCTGTGTATCGCTGATCGTAAGCAGCATATACTGTCGTATGTCGAACTTGGTGCGATAGATCAGATATGGACGTTCTATAACCAGAGAGAAAGGAGAATATTAAAATATTTCAGCATGAGTGAAGTGATATAATTTAAAGTCTCTAGCTGAAACAGATATTATGTTAATTATAAACTATCGATTTTTATCGAAAATAGAAAAATATATATACATAATTCAAGCATTTTGCTATCGAAAGCTTCTAAGAGAGGACCTGGGCTTACACTTACCAATATACTTTTGCACGATATATTTGCGATTCTGATTGTTGGATGTCCACTGTATGATGTCGTCCAGGGAGTTACGTATGACAATTCCGATACCACGCGATTGATAGCCAGGTTTCAAGATCCATAAATTACGGCAACCATCCCAGCGATAATCGAGTCGTAGCGATTCGATTTGCTCAAGATATTGGCCAGCTAGACGCGCATACTCCGCCATGACCTTCTCGTTGATTTTGAATTTGGCACCGGAATGAAGCACCTTGGAAGATTGTACCATAAACGATTGATTCTCGATCATTTCGGTGGGCGTCGGCAGCTTGATGCGCGCATCATCCAGAGAGTAATGCTCCTTCTGCCTGATCATTGTCTTTACTTTGTTCAATGCAAAGTCTATCGTAACGCTCATCACAGTGCCATTCTCAAGATCGATCAGCTCGGCTGGACGGTGCTCCTTGATAAACCGCAGCAAACAGCGCGCCTGCGTCTGATGATAATCTTCAATGAATGCCGCACGATCCTCCATGCTGTTGGCGCCAAGGCGATAAAAACGGGGATAGCTCATGCCGCAGACGCCATCTTCTCGAAACCAACGCTCCTGCTCTGCACAACCGACCAGACCCACTTTCGTGGAGAAGTCTAAGAATTGGCTACGTCTGACGCGATTCCGGTACGGTTTCACCTCCGGAAACAAATCGCGCTGCGCCTTGCTCTGCCATATGAAGAACGAGGGGAAATTATTGATCATTTTTGATATGACCACTGCTTCATAGTCGTTGCCACGTCTGGCATGCTCCAACAGCGATTCCTCCGACATATTCTGCAGCTTGGCATGCCGACCTGCTGGTAGTTTCTCCAGCCAGCCTCGTCTTACCAGCGCTCGCCTCACCGTGTGATAATTACCGTAAACGGTAAATATGCGGCGATTGCGATAGGCATCGATAACGCGCGTTCGATAGGTATTGCGCAACTGACGCTTGTGCGCATCCGGCGCTAGCCCAGCCGTCGAGTTAGTGCCCTGACCAGAGCGCGCCTGTGCCAAAATATTGTTGAGACTCGTATGCTTAAGCTGGCTGCCCGCTTGATGCGATAAAATATTATCATATTGGTTATTGCTATTCGATATATTCTTTGGCAACGAACATTGCTTGCATAATGTTATCAGTTCAGCATCCAGATTTTGTATCAACGATTGGATCCGGGAGACGGGATTATAATAGCGATTGCGTTGTGAATTAAAAGCACTCGATGACGCCTGGCTCATATTTAAGTTCTACTCTCTTTATATATATGTATAAATATATATATAAATATATATATATAAATATAGATATGTATATATATGTATCTATATATATATATATATATATATATATATATATATATATATATATATATATATATATATATATATATATATATACACCTATGCAAATTTAGCGGTTGACAATGTATTTTATCAGGTTTTTTTTATTTTTTGTTTCGACTTGATTTTGGTTTTTCTTAATTATTTAATTTTGAGAAATGCGAAAGTTGCGACAGATTTGAACCTGTTTACCGATATCGAAGGATTCGATTACTGATGGGGCTTGCTTCGTTAGATGATCTTTATTGCAGTCTCGAGCTGGTTGGCGTCTAGTGCTATATATATATTTATACTTTTCTTTTTATATATATATTTATATATCAATATATATAAATATATATATAGATTTTGTTTACGGGAGTAATTTTTTAATGCAGCTGCCAAAAACGATTATGTTGTCGCTGCAACTGAACGAGAAATTTTGAAGCAGTAGCCAAACCTTTTTTGCTAACAATATCGCATTTAAATAGGCAATGTCTTTATTGATTTATGAAACATAGCTTCGCTTAAACGGTAAAAAATTTGAGACCAAAAAAACTTGTAACGAAACGAGTGCAAGACGAAATTTGATTTAAACATACAAGCGCCCATAAAATACAAAAAAAAAGGCATTATATAATGTTAATATCACAGCTTGCTCCTCAAAACAAGTAATCATATCAACAGGCCTAAGAAACTCTGCTCGAAATACTTCAAATATTTTTCAATTTCTTTCGCATTTCATCATTCAATTGGAATATGGTTCCATGTCCGGGCACAATATATTCGCATAATTCTGCCATGCGGTATCGTTGCTCCGCCTGTTGTTTTTCATCCTCACTGCCAGCAGCTTTCCATATCTGGGCATCCTCTATGTCCTCAAAACGCTCGAATAGATCCCCGCATATGCCCACAGTGGTGCCATCAAACTGACTATTGTGCACGATAACCGATGCACAACTTAACGTATGTCCAGGTGTCTTCTCCAAGAGAACCTCTCCGTGCGTATCCAGTGCTCCGGTATGCTCGGTGTAAAGATCATGCTTGGATGCTGTGGAGCCGACGATATGAAAGCGCGCTTGCTGAAATAAATAATTGCAGCCAATATGATCCGAGTGCCCATGTGTACATACAACCACATCTATATCATCTGGTTGCAATCCCTGTCCAGCTAGCAGAGATTTCAAGTGCTCGCCATCCCATGCGGTCATAGTGTCCACGATGATATTGCTGCTATCACGGCAACGGATTAGCGTGCAGCTGCAATTGGCACGCATTGCTTTTGGATCATAGGCATCCTCCTTGGCATAGCCCGATTGCAGCACAATCACGTGATTTTGCAACATTTATTAAGTAACAAAAATTAGTATTAATTCTATCGGAAAATTTAAGGCTACAAAGTAATTTTCAAATTATCAATCAGCTGTTTGTGGAGTGAGCAGCTGCGAGCTCAGTAAATATGTTCTTTTTAAATAGTTCTCTTTTGATTTTTCAACTTTCTTCACATACTTGTTCATTTCAGCTGTGTTGCTCATACAACGAAGAACGAAGCTTACTGAGGACAACCAGAGCTCATTTGTCTATACTCTTATTTTCCTTTTCTCTTCATTCTAGCCGCTACGCTGAATTTTCTATGTTAATTTAAGCTTATGCCGTTTACTTGCTTACTCACTTTGGCACACTCATTTAAAAGCGTCCGTTGCATTACCAGGGCTGCAACATCACCCACGCAAGTTGGCAGCGCCCGCACGGCTGTTGGTCGTCGCGCTCACATTTAGCAAGTCGCAATTTGTTTATTATTTAACACACAGAATTTTCTGTATAAAAATTGTAAATTTTCAAATGTATTTAACCTATCTGCCGCGCGCGCCATGCAAATACCTGCAATATATGCAGCAAATGCGACAACTGCAACTATTACGGCGACATGTAAACATGGGCGCAAAGCCGCCTATCAGAGAGGCAACACAGTCGAAGACAACATCAAAGCAACTTCAGCAATTGCTTCCAATAGCTGCAACCCACACATATAGCATGCAGCGCCATGCAACATTTAGTAGTGATCACGAGCAACAGGTGTCAGATGAGCTCGATGGCTGCGAAATATCCTCCATCTCGGGCAACTTAGATGATGAGATAAATTTATATTTGAGTGCAGCCCGCAGTCCACAGGAGTTAATGGATATAGTTGCCCAAAACCAGATGGAGCTCCCACATCGCATACAGTGCATCTCTATGCTCTGGGCCCTCTATCAGCAACTGTCGGGCAGCGAGAAGTCGGAGTTAACTCTCCAGCTGCAGCAGTTGCTTCCCTCCTTGGCATTTCATGTAGCCTCCATGAACATGGATCAGTTGAGCTGCTGCTACCTTTATCTACGCAAGATGCACGTGCCTAATAGTGAGCCCACACTGGAGCGTATACTGATGCGTGCCCTGGATATGATCGAGTTGGCTGTGGACAAGGAACTGGTGGCTTTACCCGCGCTCTCCCGTTTGTTGGTGGCCATCAATTTGGAACGAGATTTCTTTACGCCGCTGGTCTGCCGCAATTTTATTCCACACCTGGAGCAGCATGTGACCAACTGTCAAAGCGAACAAGACGCACGTCTCCTATCCACCTGCCTCTTCCAGCTGCATCCACTAATCGATGCAGAAATGTTAACCAGATTCAAGCAACGCGTTTCTGAACTGCTGCAGTCTGGGACACTGAGCAGTGCCACGCCCAAGACACTACTCAAATTACTTCACATGTTCAATCAGCCCACCTGGTCACATTTGAACACAACCATAATACGACAATTGATGCTGACCCTGTGCAATTGTGTTCCCACGCTGGAGTCGAATGACCTGAAGATTGTCTGTCGCACCTTTCTGCATCATCATGAGCCGGCAGCACTCGTAGCGCCACTCACGCAGGCAACAGCTGCACTGCTGCAGCAGGAGCCAACGGCAGATGCATTATTCTGCGCCGTGCCATTTGCTTCACTGCAGCAACGCGACGCCTACATGCAACAATTCCATCAACTACTTCACTCCAATTCCGCCTGGCAGCTGCCCAACGCCAGTGGCCATTTCTTCAGTGTGCTGCGCGCTCTAAAGGTCGCGGATGTGCGCTACTGCGATGCCTATTGGTCCGCAGTGGCCGACCAGCTGCCATCCTGCGCCCAGGAGCGGTCCCAGCTGAGTTTCCTGCGCCATTGCCAGCGCTACATGAACTTCAACAACAACCTCGGCGGAACCTATCGCCATCAGAGAGTGGAACGTAAGCTGAGTCGCCTCTGCATAGATTCCATCGAACAGGATGTGGCCGGAAGATTGCCCACAAAATTCGCCCGTTTGGCTGCCTTCGTGCTGGGCTATGGCCATACACCATTTGATTGGAAGAAGTTTCCCAATGTTCTGCTTAGCAAAATGTTGGCCATGGCACCACAATTCAATATCCAGGATTGTTTCCTACTCAGCCGTGGCATGCAGATTGCTTGCGAGCTGCGCTTCCGTCAGCATGTACCACATGTGCTGGCCATGCAGCTGGCCACCATGGACAGCATCCTAATTGCCTGTGCCGAGCGCCACTTGAGCAATAGCGAGGAGCAGCCCCTCAATGCCAGCGATCTGAGCGTCATTGTGCGCACGCTCAGCCATCGCAAGAGTAAGTCAATCAGTCAGTCTGCCAATAATTCATCCCTAGGCTAATCCTCATCTCCATCGCCATCTTCGACAGCTCTAAAGAACAGCCAGGTGTACAACCAAGCGCTAGCCCACTATAAGACTCTGCAGTGCAACGATCTCAATTCGCGTGTCGTGCGCGAGATGGCCTACAATTTCAATGCCTCGCATTACTTTGTGCCCGAACTGCTGGAGTCCATGTTCGACTACGTGGCCCAACAGCACGAGCACGTAACGGGCGATACCGTCGAGAAGGTCCTCACCTGCGCCTACAATCTGGGCTACACACCTGCTTCGCTGGAGGCATTGGACTATGCTGCTTTGGTCTTAATACGGTGCGTGGACAAGTTGATATCTTGTTAATAGCTAATACATGATATAGTACATAGTAGTGTGATCTCTTTAAAAGCTCACTGAGAATAACTTACTACAACTATTAAATCAGCTCTACCTTCTCCCACCCACAGCGACTTTGATCACATGAGCGGTTTATCGTTGGTGCAATCGTGCCTTGCGCTTTGCTTCTACAAGGCAATACCTGAGCAGCTAATCAATCAGGTGTTCTGCGTCAAGTTTATTCAGCGCATTGAGGACGAGATCCAGATCTGTTACTCAAAGGCCACATATCCTGGCATGGTGCTGAATCGTGTGATGCAACTGAACCGCACTGTTTGCCTGGATATGCCCGAAACAAACGTGCCCTGGTTCCAGCAGAACTATGTGGAGGCACAGCTCAGCAAGAGTGAATATATACTACATTTTAGCCCAATTATCTAATTATCTAGAGTAAAATTTCTTTTAGAACACGTTGTACCCAGCGCTTTTAATACGGATGTGAAGCAGCTGCTGCGCGATCTGCTCAAGGATGAAAACTATTTTCGCTGCAATCACACAACGCCCTATGGCTATCAAATAGACTTTGTGATACACTTCGATAAGGACAAACGACCCATGCCCGCGCCAGCCGTTGAGGCCACGATGCTGGATCGCATAACCAAGTAAAAACTCGCAATATTATATAATAATAATACCTATAATAAAAGTTACATATATATTATCTATATCCTTACCAGAGTGGCTATACTGTTGCTCAAACTGGACTCCTTCTGTGAGAATGATTTGACCGCATTGCGCGGCCCGGAATCTTTAAAGATCAAGCATCTGGAAATGATGGGCTATAAGGTGCTGCACATTAACGAACACGACTGGAACTCCAAGTACATGAATGCGCCTGGCGCCAAGGCAAACTATTTGAAATGCCTACTGCAAATTTCGCATTAATTAGAAAAATTCATTAATTAACTTGTTAAGACACTTGACTAAATTAAGACTTACGTTTAAAATTAGTTTAGCTGTGCAGTTGTTGATTATATTGTTCTTGTTGTACTTAGCAAATGACGTCTGTATATATATTTTACTAGTCATAGAAAAGCTTTGAGTTTAGATTTAATTTTTATAAAACATACATAAGATAAAAAAATTAAAGATTGTGTGAATTATGCTTGAAATGAGATGGAATTTTAATATTTTATTGAATGAATATAGAGTATCTGGGAAAAACTGCATAAAATAAGTAGTCAATAATTAATATTTAATTAATATAGGCAATATACTAATTGAATATCAAAAATTTTAAATTAGGAATTAATATATGATTGCAAAAAGAAAAGCTGCTTGAATCTAGATTCAAATGAGTTTTTAAATGTAAGAATAATAGCATGGAATATATAATAGTATGAAAAGGCATGAAAGGGTCAATTAAGACAGTCTTTGGGCAACTGAACAGTAATCCTGTCTTAATTGATATATAATTTGATTATATATAAATCTCATTTGGGATATAGAAATATAGTTATAGTTAATCGCATTGTTGGAATGTCAAATCCCAATAAATGTAGTAGATGATTTGTTTTGAAAATGTTTATGTCCTGTATCATACGTTTTGCCAATTACTTTAGGCGGAGTCATCCTGCGATGCAGTGCACCATTTGTAGGCATTGTTAAACATGAGTTGCCAGGGACTCTCGACCTGTGTGGCGGGTACCTCGAAGCCGGGCGGCACATATGGCCATTGATACATGGCACTGCATCTCTCCGGATGCGGCATCAATGCCAAATGACGGCCATCGGGCGAACAGAGGCCAGCAATTCCCTTCGGACTGCCATTGGGATTCATGGGATACAGTTCGGTGGGCACACCCGTATCATCCACGTATTGCAGCGTTACCAACTTTTCGCTCTGCAACTGCTCGAGCAGCTGTTCATCTTGGAATGCAAAGCGTCCCTCGCCATGGGCCACCCAGCAGCCCAACACCAAATCCTCCATATTGCTCAGCATTATCGAACGATTCGGCGGTATGCGAACCGTGGACCAACGGCACTCGAAGCGCTGCGAACGATTCTGCAGCAGCGCCAGCTGAGGCAACACCGGAGATTCATCCTCAGCTTTGATGCTGCCCACAAAATCAATCAATGTCATCAGCTGACAGCCATTGCAGATGCCCAGCGAGAAGACATCCTCACGTTTCTTGAATGCATCAAATTGGGGCTGCAGCAGACCACTATGCAATATATTAGCTGCCCAGCCCTTGGCAGAGCCCAAGGTGTCCGCGTAGCTAAAGCCACCGGGAAAGACGATTCCACGATATTTCGACAGAGTCGTCTTGCCTGTAGATAAATTGAATTAGATAGTTTAACAGGACAATTGTTTAAATGCCTCACATGATAGCAGATCCGACATGGTGACATCATGCACCTCGAAATTGGCGCGCAGCAGACTGGCCATCATTTCCCTTTCGCTATTGACGCCCTCCTCGCGCAGCACAGCCACGCGTATGGGCTGAGTGCATCGCTTCAACACGAGCTCCGCTTGCAATTGAGCAGGTGCCTTATATTCTGGAGCCCGTCGGTAACTGAGGCTTTCGTATTCCGATTTTACACACTCCACATTTGCCTGCAGCTTCTCCAGTTCATAGCTGGTACGTTCCCATTGCTTATAAAGCTGAAGCAGTGGCTTGGCCAGCAGAGTTTTGTCCCCGTTCTTAATGAGCACCTGAGCCACATCCAAATTAAAGCCAGTCGCTCGACCCAAGTAGTAATTGGGCACACCTGCAGCCTGGAAGCGTGAGCGCACTGCCTTCAATTCGGTTTCATCTACCTCCAAAACCCAGCCGCATTCCTCGCTGAACAGGAGACACATATCAAAGCCAATTATGTCACTCACTGCATCGTATTCAGAGATGCCAGCAACGGCCTCCTTAATGTCCACCTCCAGACCACTCAGACCACCAATGGCCATCTCCAGCAGGCAAACAATGAGGCCGCCATCGCTAACATCGTGACCAGCCAGCAGAGCACCTTCTCCCAACAGGCTTTGCGTGATCTGGAAAGCATCGCTCAACGCTTTTGTACGCTCCATATTGGGCGTCGTTTTGCCCTGCTGGGCATAGGCTTGGGCCAATGCTGAGCCACCCAGTCGAGCACATTGCTCTATGTTGATCCAGAGCAAAGCGCTCGATTTGCCCCTTGCCGGACCCTTGAGATCGGGTGTTATGCGCACGCGCACATCCGGACAGGGGGCATAAGTGGAGAGCACAAGTGTGCCAGGTGATTTGATTACCTCGCCATCTACTTTAGCAGCCATCGAAAGGGAATCCTTGCCGCCATCGATACCAACGCGCAGCTCCTGCAGCAAAGTGCTGAGCGCCAGACAAGCTTCGTACATCTTATAGCCTTCGCCGGGCAATTTGGCTGCCCACATCCAATTGCCCGAGCACTTGATGTCTGCCAGGTCGCTAATCTTCACAAAGACCAGATTGCTGAGCGCCTCGGCCACGCACATGTGAGCCATGGCAACGGGACTGAGCAGACCTAAGTAAAAAGGAATAATTCAAATCAAATAATTATAGACAAGCATATACTCCAGAAACTTACCCATAATGGGCTGTGTGCCTATGGAGGTGGCTATGCCCGAGTGGCTAAAATGCGATACAGTTGTCAGGGCATAGTCCGAGAGTGGTGCCTGCAATGGACCCACGCACTGCTGCTGCACAATGAGCCCGCCCACACAGCGATCCACCTTGTTGGTGAGGAAACGTTTGCTGCCCACCGCCACGATGCTTAACACCCGCTCCAAGGCGTCTGACAACTCCAGCGCTGCTGGCAGTTGCAATTCCTTGCTGGGAATGGGTATGGCTTCCAGCTCATAGGTGCGCTTAGGCAATTCACCCAATACGCTCGACAATTCCAAATCAAATGGTGATTTTCCAAAGCTTTCGCGCACCTCCGGCAGCAGAACCTCCTGCATATCCTTTGGCGCCGCTTGCTCCACCAAGGTGACGCGACCATCGCCAGTGACAACGCCCACGAAGCTGATGGGGCAACGTTCACGTGCACAGATCGTCTCCAACAACTTGCGATCGTCTGGGTTGCAGAGTATGGCATCGTTCTCTTGATATTCAGCGCCCCACAGCTCCAGAGCCGTTATGGTTGGGTCACCCAGTTTGAATTCCTTCGAGAAGATGATAGCACCAGCAAATCCTGGCTCTACCAGCTCCTTCAACACATTTCCATTGCCGCCAGCGCCTTGATCGTGGATGGCCAAGATGGGATTCCGTGGGCCTAGCTCAATGCAGGCGCGCACAACACGATTCAATTTATTCTCCATTTCCGGATCGCCACGTTGCACAGCATTGAAATCCAGTTCGGCATCTCCAGAGCCTTGAACCTCAACGGAGCTGGCAGCGCCACCGCCCACTCCAATGCGATAGACTGGCCCGCCGATCTTGGCCAGCAGATGGCCACGTTCGGGCGTTATTTTTTTACGCATTGAGGCGGGCATCGTGCCCAATCCTCCACTGAACATAATGGGCTTCACATACTCCTCCCGAATACTGGGCTCCGCTGCATTAAACAAGCCATAGGAGATTGTAAAACCATTGATCAGCGGCTCTCCAAACTTGTTGCCATAATCCGATGCGCCGTCGCTCGCCTCGATGAGCACCTGCAGAGGCGGAGCAAAGGAACCCGGATACTTCAGGCCAACCGGCTCATAGGGCTGACTGTAACCGGGTATATTCAGGGCGCCCACACAGTAGCCGGCAGTGCCAGCAATGGGCAAGCCACCACGACCCACGCCCTGGACATCACGCAGACGGCCACCGGTACCTGTGGTGGCGCCACTGAACGGTGCTACAGCTGTGGGCATATTATGCGTCTCGGCGGTGAATATCAAATCCGACTCAACGCGCTTTAATTCCACAATTCCAGGCTCACTAACGAGTCGCGGCTGCAGTGCATCATGCTCGAATCCCACAATGGCGCTACTATTGTCACTGAATTTAATTGTATTATTCGGATTCGTATTCTTCTGAGTGTCCATGATGAGTTTGATTAGAGAGCTGGGCAGCTCCTGGCCCTCGAGCACCATGCGTCCGCGAAAGAACCAATGCCTGGAGTGCTCGCTATTGCTCTGGGCGCAATCGAAAAGCTCCACTGTGGTGGGATCTCGCTTCAGTATCTTGCAGAACAAATCGTAATAGTAGTCCAAGTCATAATCGGTAAATGCCAAGCCCAACTCTTGATTAATGCGCTCCAGTGCAGCACGTCCTTCGGCAAGCATTGGCACATAATGCCAGGCGGCCTGCTTTGCCGGCAGCTGTTCGTCGAAGCTTTCGCGCGGCGTATTCGCTGCAGTATATTGGCAATGGGTCATCCGGTCCCCAAGGAGAGCCACATAGTTAGAAACCTCTCTGGTTGCGTCTGTGGCAAAGCGCAACAGATAACGCGTCGAGTTTTCCATGCGACGCACCTCTGTGTAGCCGAGATTATGAAATATGTTCACACAGTTGGTTGAGTAGGGTGTGGAGAAATTGAAGCGTGGCCCAATCTCCACCAGCATTTCGAATTTACTATTTTCCAGCTGAAGTTTTGTCTTCTCTTCGAGACTGCTGATCTTTTGCAGCGGCTGCCTAACCAGCCATTGCATCAATTGTTCCAATGCCAAAGGATAGGGGCACAACGCCTTATCATACTCTAAGTGATAGCAACGCTCCATTCGCACCGACACCAAGTCCTTATCGACGCTCTGCAGGCGCTGCAGTATGCGCTGCTTATCAGCAGCATCAAATACTGCTTCATCATAAAGTCGCAAAATGCCCATTGTCAATTGGCTGTAAGAAATATACAATGGAAAATATTATAATATTAAAGGTATTACTAAAAATTCTTTCGCATTTGTTGTCAATTTATAATTGAAGTGAATTCATTTACTTATATATTATTTTATTTTTGTTTAATTATTTTATTTATATTTTGTTATCAAGAACAACTCTTGCACTCTCATTACCCTCACTTTTAATAGTATAACCGCAATAAGTTTGTCATGAACGAGCCTACACTAAGCCGGCATATGCACCAATACACTTACACCTCACTGCCCACAATCAATTTTGCTATTGCAGCCGCATAGCGTAAGCAGTTACAGTCTCACTTACACATGCACAGTACCTCCTATGTGTATATACATATACATATGTGCCAGTTTACTTTTGTATGTAAAGTGTGCCGAAACAACCTTGAGCCGCATATTTTGGAATACTCTCCCTACACTAGCAGAAATATACGTTCATATGCATAAACTTATGCATGTAAACACGTACATTTTATGTACATTCAGATAAAGTAACACTTTTCTCAGGCCAAAATAAGCCAGCAAACTTGTTAGCCCGAATTACTGCAACTGGAAACCTCTTACTTTTCTTTTTATTATTCAAGTCCGATTTTATACGTGTGTTCTTTAGACGCTTCTCTGCCAGACTGAACACTAGAGGCACTGGTACTGGAGCCTAATCCAGCTTTCCAAGCCGTTGGCAACTGAAACACCCCTGGCAGGGGGTTATCAGCCCACCACAGATCAGCGTCTCATGTTACACAGAGCAGACGCCCAGTTGCAATTGCAGTCATTGGCACTGGCGTCACGCAATTTGTATTTTTGTTTTTATTATTGCTGATAAACAGCAAAAGCGTAAACATATTTATTTGTTGCGAATTGACACACAGAACTTGTAACCAATAATAAATTAAATTAAATTTAGTTTGGAAATTCACTAACCCGAATACAATAAGCAATGCGCACGTGCACGCGCACAGCAAGTAAAGAACACTGAAAAGCAAGAGAATTATGGAGAGAGGGAACGACAAAACAAGCTAGACGCGCACGTTTTATTTGCTGTAAATTGGTCATTGGGTATGTGATGAGCATAAAACAGCTGTTCAAAGCTCAAAAGCTACCCTGTACTAGCGAATGAATTGCAAGAGAGTGGATAAGACCAGCTATGTTAATATATTAATACCATTCAAAATTATTACGTATTTCTGAATTGTTATAATAACTTTAAGACTAATATGTGAATTATATAAAATATTTAATTATATTTTTTTTGCAGACGTGTGCTGTTAAAATTAAAATAATGAAATACCATATTAATTTAATTATTTCTGAAGTCAAATGTTAACTTTATTAAAGCTTCTTATTTATTTATATATTTGAACGCTTTCCATTCATTATATTTAAATATATGCATATGTATATATTTATGAATGACTTAAAAAAAATACTTAACAAAATTCATGTGCCTGTGTGTGAATGGAGCAGACAATGTCACGCGCTGAGTACTATTTGAATTTAAAAAAGCTTTTTACTTTTCATTATTGTTGCCAGTGACGCCGTCAATTCGCCGCGTATAGCAACAGCAACCACATGCGAAACAAAAAAGGAAAAAAACGTCACTAAAAGCTTTGCACCAAGCACAGCAAACTAACGGAAAGACGCTATTAAAACGTGTGCACCAATACAACTGTAGACGGAAATTATCTTGGTTTAATTTTAAATGTAAATGCATATGTATTTGTACAAGTATTTCAATCAATTTAGCGGTCATCAACGATGATAGTGTAGGCCGCCAAATACGCAATAATGCATCATATACAATGTACATGAACCATGTTGTGCACATACAATATCCATAGACAATTTAGAATACAATTTTAATAATGTAATAAATTTGTGAATTGTTTTCTTAGAGCGCTTCTTGATTTATTATCTGACTCGCTTTTTATTTAATTTTTTTTTTTTTAATTTTTCTTTTTTCAACTTGTTGCATATATTACAAACTATATATTAGTTTTTATTTATGAATAAATAACTTTTGCTACTATGCTGCTCCCTCTGTTGGTGCAGCTGCTTCATCTGATGACATTGTTGTTTTGGCTGCTATTGTTGTTGTGTGGATTAAGTTGCCTAACGGGCTGACCCTCGTAATAGTAATCAGAGCAACGCGCAGCTTTCATATGGAAAAGGTTCGACTTTTTTTTTTTGGTTTTTTTTTTTTTTTTTTCAATTTGATTTTAAAAAATATATCAAAGCAGACGAATAGTTCGTTTGCTATTTATCAAAGAGAAAAGATTATGTTGAATTATTGTTTTGTATGTGTGTGTGTGTGTGTGTGTGTGTTTAAGGTTCGTTCGATTATTTTATGCGTGTTGTTTTTTTTGTTGTACTACGACAAAGCAGCGTACCCGACGATGCGCCTACAACGGTAAATTCCAATTCACTACGTCCAAAATAACGGCACCCACTTACAATTATGGTGCTAGATAGATAAATAGTTATCTACCCTCGTTATCGATAGCATCTATGTTATGTGCATGGCTTTCGCCGCTTTGGCCGCCTGTGCACCAATCTCATCCATACTTTTACGCGCGCTCTCCGTGACCTCGTCAATGGAACGCCGCGTACTGTGTATCAGTTCGTCTGTGCCCCGTGCAGCTGAATCGGCAATGCTCTTCACCTCCGTATTGATCAGGCCAATGACCCATTCGAGTCCTTGGCGACCCTTGCCCGCATTCGAACTAATCGTGGAGGTTAGCAGATCTTCCATATAATGTGAGAGAGGCACGCCATAGACAGTTACTGTAGCCTCTTGTTTGAGCAGCGTTTTTGTTGCATCGCCCGGATGCGGCTCATAGTAGAGAACCTCGTCAACGCTGATATTGCGGCAAAATGTTAAGTTATTTGTCTTTAAGACCATCTGTTTACGCTGCGGATCCACAGTGGAGCGTTCGCTGGCAAAACAAGTCTTCGCCGTGCCAATCAGCGCGTGCGTCCACTTTGGGAAATACCATTTGGATTGAACTAGACGGTGAGTGTGCAGAACTCCATTTACCACTCGACGCTCCACGACATCCGTGCCAATAATAGACGGTGTCATTGGATTTGGATACTTTCGCCAGGCGGCCTGGGTGACCGTCTCCCATGGATGGTTGAAGACATGCTCGGACGTCCAGATTTTCATTATGCAAGCGTTGCTGGCGTTCACCTCTTTTCTCTCTTTTATACGTATTCGTCTCTTCGTCGTTGCTGTTGTTTCGCAATCGAGGCGCGACACTAGGGGCTGCCTATTTATCGCCGAGGCAACAGGACAGAATAAAATGTAAATGTAAAAGTAATGTGTTTAGAATCGTTTTACAAAAAAATTTTGAGAAAAAATTTCAGAAGTTTTTTGGTGACAAATACAGAAGACCGACCTTTACTCAGGTGTTCTGCGAGTAGTGTGACTGTTCGGCTATCGATGTGTCTGTCGGTTTAATCGGTATGTCGATAACTATAAATAATACACATGTGAACACTCTTTAAAAACATCGTTAGGTATCAACAACGTAAGTGGGACAACACTGAAACGGTTGTTTAAATGTAAATATATTAACTAAAATGTGAACTTTATAAGTCGCCTTTTAATATTTTTACACAGTAACATAAATGTATACTGAAATTATTCCGCAGGAAACGTAAGAACGTAGTTTTCATATGGACACGGATCAATGCGCTTTAGACGCTCTTCCAAGAACTGCCGAAACTCCCGCATATCGTTAGCGTCTTTTACTAATTTTTTCAACTCCGCCATAAGACATTCTTGCAGCGCCTCCTGACTGGGACTTCCCGGTTCTTTCTTCACTGTTTTTTCCATTCGCATTTTTATTTGATTGCGTATTTTAAACTTTTCATAGGTCAAAATATTGGCCAAAGCTTTCGCGGGCGTTCGACGGGTTGGATTTGTGGTGTTTGCTTGTTCAGCCTCAACTGACGAGCTAGATAATCGTTTCGGCGGCTTTTGTTGCTGCTGCTGATGCTGGGGCTGCACTTGCGGCTGCGGTTGTGTTTGTTGCTTCTGTGCCTGTTGCTGCTGTTTGTCGTTCTGGAATTCCATCATTTTAGCCAATGCACGAACGGGAGCGCCGCGCAGTTGTATGGTTGAGGGAACAGTTGATGGCTGTGCCTGGTCGTGTGCCTTTTGTCTATTATTCTTCTCGGATTCCGCGTCGGTTGGCCTATCAATAAACTCCGATAAGGAGGGTTCTTGTGGATGTGTCTGTCCCTCGGATTGGGCAGATTCTGTCGATTGTTGAAAGTTGATTAAATGGAATACACCATTTGTATCGTAAAACTTATAGCCCAGCATTTCAAGGGCGATTTCAGTTAATAAATACGACATTTTCGTGCAGAAATTCTTTACAATGTCAACTTGACCTAGCGTCAGCTAGAGATAGAGATGCAATGTATGCAAATCGTCGATTATTTTGAAGATGAGTTTCGATGGGAAGAATATACCAATCTTATTAAATACTTATTTGAATAATCTCATTTAATAATAGTATGAATTTAAGTTTATCCACATTATTTGTTTAATAAAGCAGCAAAGAAATGTCTAGAAATATTAAAATTTTTTACAATCGAATTTGAGACATTCAACAGCCACCTTTAGCCCATAATTTTTTAATCTAAATTTCGCGTGGTAACATTGTTTGATGTCAAAAACAGCTGTTTTGGCGTTGGTTATGAATTGATGTACGACGCATTTATTGACATAGATATGTGAATGAAATATTGAATATTGCCAAATTAAAGCAAAGCCCATTTTTTAAATGATTTCACGGAACAAATCTTTTTAGTTAATGAGCCGCTATGAAAATCAACGAAAAGAACCTATGTGTTTTTGCCCGAACGCCACCGTTTGACATGGAGGGTAAATAAATTGAATACTCTAAAAAATTAAAAAAAAAAAAAAAATAAGAATAAGAATGAATACCTAACATATTTGTGCTATTAATAATCACTTGCAGGTTTCCTCAACAAGCGGGGTGTAGTCAATAAAGCATTTCAACGACGCTATTTTGTGCTCAAAGGCAATTTGCTATTCTATTTCGAGTCGCGCCTGGACAAGGAGCCGCTGGGCCTGATTATAGTGGAGGGATGCACCATAGAACTATCGGAGGAATCGGATGCCGACAACTACTGCTTTGAGATCGCCTTCAATGGCAATCGCACCTATATACTGGCTGCCGATACACAAGAGTGCATGGAGGCCTGGATGAAGGCCTTGACATGCGCTGGCTACGAATATAAACGGATCATTGTTGCTGAGTTGCAACGTCAGCTGCAAGAGATCGAATACTCTCGCAACAGTAGGCGACAATAACATCTACTCTCTATATATTCTACTAACTACATTCTGTTGCAGAGATGCGCAGTGAGCGTAGTGATCCACATCAAACGGTAACCGATGGCCAGGGCAAACCTGTCCCGCCACCCAGACGTCCAAATCCCTTCAACCGCCCACCGCCGCCGCCGCCAATCGAAGCGGGTGGTGTACGAGGCGGTGTGGTCATATCTCCGATGCCCTACATCTCTGACTACTATGCGGTGGGCAAAGCGAAATCAACTCAACAGGAGCTGCACAGTATAGGTAAGTCATCGATGACGTCACTGACTGCGTCACGCGGCAGCTGTTTCGTTAAGATTCTAACCATACCGTTACACGGCAGACTAAAGAGAGCGACAATGACCGAAAACTATTGAGCTAGCCGGTGATGCGGATACCCTGCATAGCTTGACAAATTTACTTAATACTGCAAATTAACATTTATGATACCCTGCAAATTAGTAATTATTAGGCTATAGTAGAGCATGGCTTGCTTAAGATCACGAGATGTTCATGCGTATAGTAGGTTATCTATATGACTGCTGTTTATAGTAAATAGGAAGATAACTTTGTATATATTATAAACATATAGGGACCACGGCAGTACAAATAATTTCAGGGTCAAAGTAGATAGACAGTTGGAAAGCTTAAAAAGTTGAACATCAGTATCAAATTCATTATATAAATGCCCAACTTTTGTTTAGTTCATTAAAAAAAAAAAAAAAAAAAAAAAAAAAATACTGTGTAGGCCTTTTGTTAAATGTGTTACATAATTACGCTTGAAATTGTCATGCCCTGTGCGATGGTATAAATTGCGCTTAGGGAAACGATTTGCAGTGCAGGAAAAAAGACAAAAACGTGCGCGCATTTCTTTCTCAACTCGGCCTTATCTCAGTTGCTTTCGTACGGTAGCTGTGCTATGCCACTCTACGAGCTCATTGCAAAGATCTGCTGCATATTTCCAAACCGAGGCTACAAACAGTTGATCAATATTTCAGATAACGGCAATGGCAGTGCGGGCAGCCCACATTCAACGCCTCGTACACGCCGACGTCAGGCACCGACTGGTGCATCGCCGAGCGTTTTCTATGATGACCTGCCCATAGCACCGGCCAGATCAACAGTATTAGCTAAAAGCAACAACAATCACATTGATCGAGCGGAGCAGAAGCGTCGCCAGGAAAAGGCCACCGAGCGGTTCACGCAGCGTCATGAAAAGTTCCGCAAAGTCATCATGCGCGACATCCTATTGTACAGGGAACGCCAAACCCAGCCATTGATACAGCTGTAGATCGTGGGAGAACTGCAAAAATGCGATTTTTGGGCCTATTTTATATGTTGAAAATTTACATTTACAATTATCTATTTATGTTCAATTTCCAGAATCCTTAAAAATTTAAATATACACACACATACACGAGAAAGACCTATCCACTAATACAGAGTCATATGTTAATTGTTTATATAAATTATAGTACAATATTAAATTTAATTCCTCTCCTATAATTGTGTGAGATACTCTCTCAGAAGATCATTGCGTTCGCGTTGTATCGCATTGGATTCGTCGATCCGTTTGCTCAGCTCTCGTATGGCAGCTATGCGATTGCGCTCCAAGATTAACAATTGTCGCTGCTGCTCCTGGCTGACAGAGAGATCCGTCTTTGTTCCATTATCTGTGCCCAGGGCTTGAGCGTCTATGGATGCACACATATCAGTCAATGCAACATGCGCCGGCTGTTGCTGTTCGGCTGCTCCACTTTCGTTCTTTACTTCAGCAGGCGCCTGTTCGCTATGAAACATTTCGTCGAAGGTGTCATAATAGTCCCAGACGACACGCCTGCGTCCGTTTTTGCGCAATGTTTCGCGACACGTTCGATACGTCTTCTTCATGTTGCGCCACTTGCGATCGCAGATATCCTCGTTGATGCCCTTGTAGCCAGCCCGTTCCATGTCCTCCACAATCTCTGTCCAGAGTGCGCGTTTTCTTGTTTTGGGATCACGGAATCTG
The DNA here is from genome assembly GCF_018153725.1 of Drosophila mojavensis. NCBI lineage: Eukaryota > Metazoa > Arthropoda > Insecta > Diptera > Drosophilidae > Drosophila > Drosophila mojavensis. The sequence continues at coordinate 7,797,105 of NW_025318858.1, forward strand.
TGGCGTCGTTCCGAATAGAGTTCGACCAGCAGCTTGGTACTCTTTACATTCCAATGCCATTCTTCGACACCCCCTTCGCATTCCAGATAATAATGCGTGGTTTCAGTCTCGTCATTGTCCATTTCATTCATATGCTGGCCTGTTCAAGAATGCCAAACTATTATTTTTATATTAATAATAACAAAAATAGCTAGGGCTGCAATACTCCTAGCATTGACGATACCAAAAATATCGGTATATCGCACTATCGTACTTAATAGGTGTTTTAAAGTTAATTTTCTATTTGCAACTGTGTATACACTGATGGTCTGACCGCTTTGCTTCTTGTTGTTTTTGCTGCGTACGCCGTACGGAACGGGAACGGTATACGAAAAGTTATTAGTTGTGAAGATTGAATTGTAAGTTATCAACTGCCAATATAGCCTAAAATTAAGTGAATCGTTTCAATCTGAGTAAGGTAGTGTAGTACGGTTTGTTAAGCTTTTGCAAGTGTTTCCTTATCATGCTGCCTTTGTTCGCAGTGTGTTTTTGTAAAAGTGACGCCAACATTTCAAATTTGATTTAAGCCGCCGTTCAACGAAATCATTCGTTTGGCATAAGCGGCGTATTATTTGCTAGACTATGAAGTAACATATACTTTGATTTCATGCAAAAATCTGTGCCTTTTCAATAGAAGTTCAAAAATACTTTGCAGTCGGCGTTAGCAGCGCAGCGGGCTTACTTTGTTGGCGTTCATTTTGTTTTTCCATGCTTGCAAAACCACCACACAAACACATACGCACGTACACGCTTGCACACACACACACACACAAACACACAAGCGAAACAAGCAGCGCGTGAGAGCTGCGATTAGAGATGAGCGCTTGTCAACATTCCTAGCACGACGCGTGCAAATATTTGGCAAATTCAAAATATTTATAACTAAAAAGTTATTATAATTGAAATAAATGATTTAGTTGCAAATTGAATTTAAATCGAATATCAATGTTTTAGCTGCCACCATACTAGATTAAAATATAATGTGTATTTATGTTAGCTTATCGTGTCACGCTCACATCACTATGAACAACCGCTACGCTCTGCTGCGTACAAATTCTGGTTCTGGCTCTCAATGTTTGCTGGTCTCTTTACAGCTGCAGAGAGACAAAGATAGAGACGCATTACTGCTAATTGAAAGATGTCCGCTAAGCGCAAGGCAGGTGGTAACGGGGCCGGTCCCAACAAGCGTCGCCCAAAGAAGAAGGAATCAGACTACGAGGATGAGTTCAGTGATGAATCCGACGACGATGTCGCCCAACAGCAACATGCTGCCGGTCAAATGGAGGTGCTAATACCACACGATAGTCTGGATCCGCCCAGTAAGCTGCCAGAGGATTTGCTAGCGACTCTGGAGAAGACACCGGGTCAGCTGCTGATAGCAGGCATGGTGACCTGGGATCTAACCGGCAAACGGGATCGCAAAAATGTCACAAAAGTGCGTCCCAATCTGTATAGCTTTCATCGCTTTACAGATGAGATGGTACGTGAAAATTGCAACAATAATACCAAAACTCAATTATTAACGTATTCCAAAACTTGCAGTATCGGTATGCTGCCAGTGGACCAGCTGCAGCACACACAATACTCATCAACATGGATCGCAAGGCATTGGGCTTTGGACGCAATCCCAGTGGTCAGCTTGGCTTGAGCCAGGATATGAAGCTGGTGGAGAAGCCAACACTCATTCCAGCACTGGAGCAGCTGAATATCGTACAAGTAGCCGCTGGGCGGCATCATACGCTCTTCCTCACCGACACAGGCACCGTCTATGCCTGCGGAGAGAACAAGTCCGGGCAATGTGGTGTGGGCAATGCTCATCCAAATATATTTACACCGACTCCAATTAATTATCGTGGCCCACCTATTATACGCATCGGCTGCGGTGCCGAATTCTCAGTTATACTCGATATTAAGGGCAATTTGCATACGTTCGGTTTGCCGGAATACGGTCAGTTGGGCCACAATACGGATGCCAAGTATTTTGTGAATGCCAATAAGTTGTCATTCCATTTTGAGACATCACCGAAGAAGGTTGTGCTCTACATTGAGAAGAGCAAGGAGGGGCATGTGACACCTGTCGATGGTGTACAGATTGTCGACTTCGCGTGCGGCAACAATCATACGGTACGTGTAATGATATTCTATATATAAAATTATCTCTTAACACACACACTTTGCAGGTGGCAATTGACTCCAAGAAGCGAGTTTATAGCTGGGGTTTTGGGGGCTTTGGTCGCTTAGGTCATGCCGAGCCCAAGGACGAGATGGTACCGCGTCTCATGAAGTTCTTTGATTCTCAAGGACGTGGTGGACGCAGCGTCTACTGCGGCTCAACCTTCAGCTTGATTATCAACGAGCTGGGACTGCTTTATCTGTTTGGCCAAAATAAGAAGACTGGCGAAGCCAACATGTATCCCAAGCCAGTGCAAGATCTGGCAGGTATGTTTACATCTATGCATCCATATCTTTCACTTAACTGATTGTCATTGATTCTTCGTCTATGTGCAGGCTGGAACATAACAGCAATTGGCTGTGCCAATACCTCAATTATGATATCGGCGGATGATACTCTAATTGCCTGGGGCGCATCACCCACATTTGGCGAGCTGGGCATTGGTGAGTTCCAGAAGTCGTCGACGGTGCCAAAAGAGGTGCCCAAAATGGACGGCATTAAAATACCTCAGGTTACCATGGGCTACTCCCATACGGTTTTGCTTGTGGATACCACACATGAGGCCACCAAGCAGAAGTATGAGAAGATGCCCGAATATACTATCGAAGATTAAACACACACCAGCAACAAATATAAAAGGAATATAGAAATATAGAAATGATAAAAAAACTAAATGATAAAACATTAAGTATACCGCTGCCAACAACAATACTGCTATATTTATATAGATACTACAAAACAAAACTTGAACTGATCAACGAAACTCTGCTGCTACTTACTGAAGACAAAACAAAAACAAAAAAAAAAAAAACAAAAAAAAGGAGAAAAATTCAGAATTAACTCATTCACATTTCATACTATAAGTTTTAAAGTACTTTATCTATGCAAATAACTCTCTCACGAACTCCCACAACTTATATCTCAAATATCTTTTATGTATTTATGAAACAGCATTACGATTTGTGAATTAAGTACGTTTCTTTCGTAATTTATTTAACTATTCCCTTGCTATTTATGAAAAGTATTTTGTATGAATCGCTGTCTTTAATTTATTTCCGCCCATAATTAGGCTTAAAATTTGTTCAAAAAAACCTATATTCCAATAAAAACAAAAATACAATAAATGTATGTATACAAATATAATTTTTAAATACGAAATGCTGCTTAGTTCTATAAGATCCATTAATTTACTATTGTCCAATAATCACAGCATGAACAACCCGAAAAAAAAAAACAATACAAAAACAACTACAATGTATAATTAGGGGCATAAGTTACATATATAAATATATATACAACAAAAATTAAAAAAGAAGTATACAATGGATGAAACTCCAATACAAGTTGCAACTATTAAAAAACATCAAGCATTTTAATCATATACAAGAATATTTAAATAAAGAGAAAACATGTTAGTATTTAAATGGAATTTATTTATTTCAGGTGAGGTCGTCTTAAGCATTGTTCTAACGAAACTTTTGAATATTTATAAAAGAAATTACGATTGTCCAAAAACAGTTAAGAAATGTTTAGGAAATTTAAGCTGGTGTCGCCAGTGATTTTTTTATACCTTGAACCCATTGAAAATGGGAAATCAGGGTATAATGGTTTTTTGAAAAGTATGTAACAGGCAGAAGGAATCCTCGCATAAAGTAATATATATTCTTGATTATATTTCTTACTTGTTTATTTTTTAACTCTAGTTCTAAAAGTTTAAATCCAAGTAGTTCTTCCAAATATTTCCCCCAAACTGAACGATCATTAAATTTTTAAACCCATTTTACTGCACTGCACGACTGACCACCATGCCTGGGCGACTGAACAAATACTGCAGCTGCTGCCTTTTATATAGGGCGACTCTCACTCAAATACTCACCGCCAGGTAGGGGTCGTTGCAGTCGAGCTTTAAGTGACCAATCGGAACACTCTCTGCTGCTTCGTTTTACCCAAATATAAATGCCAAATGAATACCGATGCATACTTAAATGATCTTCTGTAGTTCTTCCCTTGCATACAGACAGAGAGACAGTCTGTGAGAGGGACAGACCGACGGATATACAGACGAACACCTATGCAGGCAAACAAATACTCATAGTTAAATTGAATTAACTCATTAGACATACCAAAACATTGATATATAGGTATAGGCAACAGTGTTGCCAGGTTTTGAGACATAAAAATAGCAAAATCGTCTCTAAAAAATAGCTGAAAATAGCTAAACAAATTTTAAAATAGCTTACAAAATAGCTGAAACCTTTATGCATTATGCATTTACTTTAAATTTTATTTTTAAATGTTATTTAATAATGTTACAATTTGGTCCACATCCAAATCATCATCAGAATTATATTTTTGATTAACTGGAATCATTTTTAAATATTTGGAAGGCACGGTATAATCATGGCAGCATTTGCCATTGCTGCGCAAGAAGAATTAGCGATGGTATAAATTCACAACTAGTGATGGTATAAGTACGACAAAGTCGTGGTGGTAGTATCGCGCAGATCATTACGTACAATTTGGGACTTAATCGAAAAATGTTTTTTTTTTTTTGCTTTAAATACTAAAATCAAATTCAAAATATTCGTTTGTAAAATAGCTAAATTTATAGCTAATAGCATTTTCAAAATTTTCATAGCATTTATGGTTCAAAAATAGCTAAAAATGCTATTAAATAGCTAATCTGGCAACACTGATAGGCAACAGTTTCTTCTGTTCTATAAATCTCTTAAGGACTCATTTTCAATGAATTTATTATCAATAGGTATTTAAGCCTGAAATGGTCTAAGTATTCAGCCTTATACATGCGTATGCAGGAACGCGTACTCATGTGTGTGTGTGTCTGCTTTTTCTTGGATAAGCAGAAAATAAGCGAAGAATTATTGAGACAACAGTCCTTCAAAGAGTTTAGGGGATATCGTAGTCGAACAGTCTCAACTAGAGCATTCTTTTTTGTTTTATTCATATTCATTTTTTGTTCTTTTTGGCTCCTTTCCAAATTTAAGTTCTTATCACAAGTCCCGCAAGGACCTTGCGGCTATCACAAATGAAAGCGAAAGTTAAGCATTCGAGAGACTGAAAAAGCTCTGCCATGGCCCAACAACAGTCAAAAGCTTTCGGCGTTACTCTCGACTTTTAACTCCGAACTCTGCTCTGACTCTCACTCTCTCTCTTTCGCTCGCTCGCTCTCAGGATTTAGCTGTCTTGGGCTGTATTTGCTTGGCTTCAACACAATTTTCACTGTTAGCCAGGACAGTCTTCCGCCGTAGTCCTTTCGTGTAATGTGCGCCATTGAGGAACGATTTCTGCACACCGCACATTGACTTTTATTTTAGTTTTTTTTTCCCCAACACACACACACACACACTTTCACACACGCACACACACACTCTGACACAGACACACACACACACACACAGACGCACGCATCCACATAAAAAAAACATTTTATTAAAATTAAGAAAACAAAAACAATTTTACTTACGAACAAATAAATGTAAAAAATATTTGCTAAAAGTGTATTTGATATATATAAAACAAAAATTTAAACAAAACTAAAATAACAACAACAACGACTAAGACGAGCCCGCTGCAACAAAGCAACTGAAAATAGTACTAACTGTAAATTACAGTGCCTTCAATAAAGTAAACAACAAACTATAGTCGCCAACACAACAAACTGCAAAAACAAAAAAATATATATATATTTTCACTTCACATTTTCATATGAAGCGCGAAATAACAAAACAGTAAGTTATTACGTATACTCAACGTGTGTACGTGTGTGTGCTTGTGTATAGGAGTGAGTGGGCGTGCGTGTGTGGGCGTGATTGTGTGTGCGTTGGCGTTGCCGTTGCCGCCTTTTGATACAACACTAATTGTTATTCAGCTGCTTTTGCTTTCGCCACGCGTTTTTATGGCTAGTAATTATGGCGTCGTTTTTTACATGGCCAATAGCATTTCTTTGTCTTGCTCTCCCGCCGTCTCTATCTCTTGTCTTTGCCTTTGCCCCTACCCACACACTTTTCATTGTTCGCCGCAAAACTTTGCTTAACTTGCCATTCCCGAAAAATGTGTGTATGTATGCGTGTATGTGTGTGGTGCTTTTAACTAAAAGACAACGGTAAACGCACACACACATATATACAAGTGCAGGCACACAGACAGTGTAACTTGTTTGTTTGGCATTTGTATTGTGGCAGGCACGCAAAAGACGCCTGGACACTCACACACACACATAACACACACAAAGAAATTGTAAGCTGTCAAATCAATAAGAACAGACAAAAGCAGCGGGCGAGCTAACGCCATCAAGTTGCGCATCTCAGTTTATATGTATGTGTGTGCGTTTGCGTGTGCTGTGTGTATCTGGCGGCTTTTTTGCGACTGTATGCGTAAGCGCCTTGTTATTAAATCACCTGTGGCTGACAGTTTTCATATTAGCGGGGTGCTGCAATAACAACAATCGAATCCATCTCTTTCCAACGTTTGCATGGGCCGGGATACGGCCATTTTCATCTCTCATTGGCTTCGCGTTTGTCCATTCTTTTGTGTTGAAGCAGGATGGAGGCTATGGCTTGCCATCGCTTTTTGTCACCTTTTGTGCCTGCTGCCGACATTTGAGTGACGTAAATTATTAAAGATTCACATTTCAAAATTCTCAATAAGCGAATCCCAAGAAATCGCCCACACTAACAGAGCTGCTAAAAATATACACACATTTTTGGAGAATAATAGAACATTTTCATTTAGGTAATTAGGGCTAAAAATTGGTTATATAATATATTTAAATATAAATATGAATATGTACAAATTTAAAGTATTAAATATTTTAATTATTTGTTTTTAATTATAATCGAATAAATGATATAAGTTGTAACAAAAACTTAGCCAACAGGTTATAGACACACACACATACATATATAATCAGGGTGAATGGATACCGACAACATGTGGGTATACACACACAAACACACACAGAGACACATGCTCGCAGGTCAGGATTAAATTAACGCAAATTAAGCAGATTAAGCAAACGTCAGTCACATCAAGCAGCAGCCGCGGCACAATGTGCAAAAGGCAAAAGCGTTGACGTTGACAACAACAACTCACACACCCATACACACAAACACACGTGTGTACAAATTGCGTTGAACAATGGCGGCGGCTAAAATTGGCAGCAACAACAAAATTGATACACAGCAAGCCATACAAACTGACGCAAGCATTCACAAACACACGCACACACATGCAAACAAAGCACGCTGTCTGGCAGAGCTTTTGTGCGCACACGGTCTTTCACACACACCCACACACATGTGTACGCTGACTTATAATCATGAAGCAACACAGTACATTAGGGTGACTCATGCTGAAAAGGTTTTTATAGCCCAACCAAATGTACTGCGTCTTTGCTATCAAATCTTGAGTCACCCTGTGTTTTTCATTGCCAGTTTAATGAGCTGGCTTGCTCTGGCGTTTGTCCGTTTGCTTTTTGGATAACAATTTCAATTAAAGTTTTTAATAGCCTGGCAGTGTATAGACTGCATTTATTGCTCCTGCACATGCAGCATCAACATTAAAAAATGGCGCCCTTTCTCCGCCGTGCACTGATTTAACGCGCAATTAAGCCGCCAGTTGTAGCTCGCCCACAATTTCCGCGCCACGAGTAGAGAGATGGCACCAATCCTTGCGGTTGTTTTGTCGTGGGCGCAAAGTGCAAGGTTGCCATTCATTTTGGCTTGCCAACAAAATGGGGCACGGCGGAAGGAAGCGCAGCACTAATCTCTGAGTGCACCCTGCTTCGCATTGCATAAGTGTCAGTGTCACAGGCAGATGCGGCGACTGAAGCAGCAGCAGCAACAGCAGCAGCGGTAGCGGCAGAGTCTCTTGTGTAAGTGTATGAGTGTGTGTGTTTGTGTGTGTTTGATTGTGCATGGGTATGCATGTGGCTGTCACTTTGTGTGTCCTTGTTGAAACAAAACAAGGGGGCATGCAATACTGAATAGTTGACTTTGAAATACCTCGTGCCCAACTGCAATCCATTAATTATTTAATAGACATTTAATCATAATTCATATTTGTCATTTTGATTCGCAGTTTCAGTGCTCAAAGAAATTCATAATTCCAAAATGATTGGCCTAATGAAAAATATTTATATAATTTTCCTGTTGGATTATTATCTTGCATTTAATTATATAACGTTTCTGTGTTGTTATTTTATGATACGAATTAGTTTCTATCACGCATACGCCATGTTTTCACGCCAAATAAAACACGCAAAGCCCGTACAATACTTATACCAATAAGGCGTAGCCTATTTATTGGGGCCGGACAAAATTGTTAGGCTTACAAATACTTGTTTAAGAAATAGAATATCAAAATATATTTCTAGCATTATCTGATATGCTTTTTTACATATTATCCATACTAAGATAACTGCCCCTTATTCACCAAAAATATAGGGTATATAAAAGACTGATGATGGCATTTTGTTACTTCCTACCTACAACCTATTTCTTTTTTTTTTTTTTTTTTTTCGTTTTCCAATACAGCACCAGCACCTAGCACCTTTAGTATGCAATGAGGCAGCCAGACAAACGCATCGACAACGATCGGCAGCGCCAAGTATTAGTAATACACGAGTGTGATTAAAAAGGATGAATAGCAACAACCTGCAGCAATGGTGGGAAAACTCATATCGACGACAGCACCAACAGCAGCCGAATGTCGATAGCAATATCGATAACGATAGCGCTACAACTGACCTGCACTATGCCCTACTTGGGCAGAACTTTTTTGGCGGCAATGGCGGCAATTTTGGCAATGGAATGGCCGGCAGTTCGCCACAAGACTTTGACTATGACAACTATGGCAATTTCACACTAATTGATCCCTATGATTTTGACACTGGCGCGGATTCGGAACATGCGATACCATCATTTACCATTCTACTCTTGGCTATAAGCTATGGCCTGGTCGTTTTTGGCGGCGTCGTCGGCAATTCGACTTTGGTACTTACCCTCTGTTCGGCTTCATCGGTGCGCCTGCGAAATCCTCTACTCTTGGCCGTATGCGTTGCCGATCTCCTAGTCACGGGCATTTCAGCGCCAGTTACGCTTCTCAATCTGGCCATGAATCGCGGCACTAGATCATTACCACTTGCACTATGCAAACTAATACACTACGTACAGGTGAGCATAACAACAAAGTATAATTATCATTCACTTTTCATTTTACACTAAAAAAAAAGGTTTCGCGCGCATTTTCATCATTGTTTAATTATCCAAATTATTTTATTGTGAAAATTTTCACTTGAGTAGCAATTTTCAGGCACTTTTAAAATCCCAATAAGAAAGCTGTTTGCCTTAAACTATCGAAGTATCGCTTATATGGCAACACCAGCTGAGCTTAACTGCAAAGTGGTAAAAGCAGAGCAATGTTAAAATTATTGAGTGGTTTAAAGGAATTAAACGGTTAAAGTAATATACAAGTTGTATAAGGAATAGACGGTAAAATTTATAATTTAATATCAATAATATTTATAATTTAAAATAAACATCCCAAAATTATCATTTTATTAACAGCACCAGCTGAGCTTAACAGCATAATAAAAAAAAATAAAAACTAACATAAATGGCGCGAGAATAAATCTAATGGAGATATTTTAAGATGAGGAATTGCTTACTTATTAATTTCAGGTCATGCCAGTGGCAGCTAGCACTATTTCTTTCTTCATGCTATCACTAGATCGCTATGCCACCGTGAAACATCCACGTTTGGCTCAGTTGCGACAGCGGCGATACCTTCATGTCTCTTTGGCTCTGCTCTCATGGATCGCCTCGGCAGCGATCAGTACGCCATTCCTGTTTGCCTATAAGATAATAGCAAAGTCGGTGGTCATTAAGGGCACAAACACAACACCGAATCCAGTTAGCATCAGCTGCACCTCTGAGTTGGGCGCGAATGCGATGTTCATGTCGTTCATCATCTTTCATACGATCGCGGTGTTTGTGCTGCCCGGCGTGGGTGTTCTACTCAATCACTATGGCGTACGTCGTAAGCTGTGCGCGCTCTCCTTGACAGCGCGAGCTGCCCATGGTGAGCTGCCGTTGCCCATGCCCATATTACGCCGCCAGACACACATGGTAATCGTGACTGGCTGTGCGAACGCACAGCAAGCGGCATGTGGCGGTGCAACAACGGCGGACGATACATCCAATGGCAATGGAGGCGGTCAGATGGCTATCAATCCCGGCGATATTCAGCTGCATAATCTACAGCCCTGCTTGCAAGCTGGCTCCAGTGCGGCACTTGAACCGGGCTCCTATCGCTCCAGCAATCCCATTTCACCAAGGTAAGCTTATAAGCTATCTAACTAATTGCACCTGCATCAATTTTAATTCATATTTTTCCACAGAGCTATGAGGGAGATACGCGCCCATTCGCAACGCCAACGGATTCATCGCTTGGGCCGTGGTCCAGCCACTCCTGGTATACCTCTGCCACAGACATCGACGCTGCGTTCGCGTCGACACTTGGCCAATATGCTGATTGCATCGGCTCTAATTTTTATCATCTGCTGGGCACCGCATGTCTTCTGCATATTCTATAAAAATTTCGGCTATAAGCAATACTGCAGCAAAACTTCCGTCTACTTCAGTCTCCTATTGGGTAAGTGAAGCAGTATATTAACTTTTTTTTTTAAATGCCTTATAAATTATATGACAAAATTCTATATTATCTATAAATGAAAAATATAATGTATATATATATATAGATAAATATGAATGACATAGGTATAAATCGCACGAAAAGCTTGACATAAATCTCCAACTTAAATATATTAAACATGCTAAAAATATATATATATAACATTAGTATATAAAAATAAACATTCACACAAAAATGTAATATTTAGCTAAACTAACAATTATGGTCTCAGCACATATACTAAGTAAATCTGATTCGTATTGGTCGAGCGTCAATTGCTTTGCAATCCTCGAACAGCCCTATGAGGAGCGTTGCGAGTTTGTGCGGAGAGCCAAGAAATGTGAACTGAGCACAAATCTTGTACCTTATTTGGAGCTGTTGGCCTGCCGATTCAGGTGTCGCAATCAGTTCGAGGAACTCGTCTATATATCACTGCTGCTATTCTTTAGCTTCGAGTTGATGATCTGCCTGGGCTATGTGCTGCATTACTATTATACGCCCATGCTCCGTGCAGTGGCGAGGATTCTGCATATGAATGACCATCTGGCGGGAGTGATGATCATATCAATTGCCAATACCCTGCCGAAGCTCTATGGCAGTTTGTCGGGCCTGGAATTGAGGGCACTGAAAGCATCTCAGCTGTCCCATGGCTTCTCGTTGGTTCTCTTCGTGGCTATGTTTAGTGGGGGATTAGTTTGCTTTATGAGACCCTTTCGGATGAACAGCCACCGGACTATACGTGATCTATTATTCTCCGTGTATGGCCTCACGCTATGGGAATATATCTCTGTAAACGATGGCGTGATTACGTTCCCTGAGTATTTGCTGCTGATTCTCGTTTATTGCTTCTATTTGTTTGTCAATGTACTCGATCTCTATATGCAGCACATCAGCTTGAAATGTAGGTGAATAGAAGTGAATGCCTCGTAGTGAGTTATCTCAGTAATTCCTCCCGATTTTCGTTTTGCAGTGTTGCGACGACAAATTCAGCTGCGAACAACTAACGTACAAGCCATAAAAGAAAAGTACTACATACTTGTTCAGGATCTACGACTTGGAACACCCTGTCGTTCGTATACCAATTCGATTTGCAATGAATTTCAGAATAGCAAGAAAGAACGCTGTCTTGGCCTGAAACTCTGTCGCCTCAAGGATTGGCAGCGGGCCAATGCGTTAATACGCGCCTTCTACATTGCCCGCGCCCCGATCGTGTGGCTGTGCGCCATCTATATACCCCTGGTGGATCACGAGCGGGACAGGCATGGCTGGTGTAAGCTGCTCAACTGCATCCAAATATGCCTCAATCCGGCGCTAACAATTGCCATCATGTCTCGCGGTACGTCCATGTCATCTCTCTATGTACTTTACTCGTTGATGTTGAGCCTTCCGCTATGCGTGCTCATGTTACTCCGCTCCGATGCCGGAGTTGCGCCCAAGCATCATTCGATGTTTGCCATTTTGAGTCTGACTGGATGCTTGTTCATCGTACAGCACCTGGTCAAGGAAATATCGTTGATCCTGGAACTGATTGGCACGCTAAGGCATATGTCGCCCGGTTTTATGGACGTCTCTGTCGGTCCCATTGCCAATGGCCTAACGGATCTGGTTACCAGCTTTTCCCTCTGCAAACAGGGCTACGAGCGAATGGCTTATGCAGCAGCAATCGGCAGCTCCTTTTTGAATATCATTCTGGGCAAAGGTGGCAATCTGATCACGGCAGTTATTCTGTACGGCATAAATGCCGATGCAGAAATGATAAATATCTGTTGCGAAAATGCATTCATTCTCTTGATCCTGGGCCTGCTATCCATGCTGCTATTGATATCGCTATTCAAATTCAATGCACAACGCTCGATGGGCATTTACTCCATGTCCATTTATTTGCTATACTTTCTATTCACTGCACTTGTGATGAAATGGACTTTTCACAAATTTCAAATAGAGTTTTCCTTCAATATTCATGGATCCGATTCTTGACGAAAAAGAAAAGAGAAATAAATAAATTTGTGCGCGTGAAAAAAGAATTTTTTTTAATAAGATCTAATCGAATGCTCTAGACTAATCCATCCTTTTTTTATTTTTTTATTTTCCGTCTGTTTCTTAATTAATAGAAATATTAATTATATAATTTAACATTTAAATTGTACATTATTATTATTATTATTTTTTTTTATACCCTGAACCCATTGAAAATGGGAAATCAGGGTATAATGGTTTTGTTGAAATGTATGTAACAGGCAGAAGGAGGCGTGGCAGACCCCACAAAGTATATATATTCTTGATCAGGGCGACGAGCTGAGTCGATTTGGCCCTGTCCGTCTGTCTGTCTGTCCGTCTGTCCGTATGTTTGAACGCGTCGATTTCCGAAGATATAAGAGCTAGAGACTTGAATTTTTTTTTAAATGACCGTATATACAGCGCGGACGTCAAGTTTGCTTTTATAATTCGATAAATCGTCCCGTTATGTTTTTATCGAGTAAAAACATTCAAGTTCAAATCAGGTGCCACTATAGTTAATTGTGAATGATTTTTCTTTTTTTTAATTTCTCAAATATTCAATGTAATATGTAGATCATATGCTGAAAGTTTCATTAAATTCCGTTCAGTCAAAAATTAATAAAAAATAATCAAATATTTGGCCAATTAACAAACGCACGTGCAGCAGCTACAACAGCATCGTATGCGTGTGCACACATATGTACATTCAAACTTCTTCTAGAAACATTCGTTGAATCACATCAGCTGTTAGTTTCGTTTAGTTTTGGTAGATGGCGCAGCAGCAGTGAATGTATTTGAGTTTTGCCAGTTTTGGCCTAGTGTGTTAGCTGCATGACGCTCGATCGAGAAGTCGCGGTTCGAATCCCGATCGATGCAACTGATTTTAATTTTTTTTAATTGTTTCAAAATATTTTTATATTTTCATAAATGAGTTTTCTATTTAATTTATATTTTTAAATACATCGAAATCGAAATTTTAACTATACTTTATGTGCGTTCGATCGAGAAGTCGTGGTTCGAACCCCGATCGATTCAACTGATGTTAACTTTTTTAATTGTTTAAAAATATTTTTATATTTTATTAAATGAGTTTGGTATTTTATTTATATTTTTAAATACATCGAAATTGAAATTTCAGCCATACTAAATGGGCATTTTTATTTGTTGGGTTCAGGGTAGTATCTAGTCGAGAACTCTCGACTAGAGTTTTCTTACTTGTTTTTTTTTTTTTCAATTTCGAAAATTTCTAAATCAATATATCATTGAAAATATTGGAAAGCAGTCGGCTCGGCTCCCATATTACACAGTAGAAATCAGTTCGAAGTATAATTTTGTAATTTTGTAGTTTTGTATTTTTGATAAATATTCACAAATAAATAATTTTTGTAACATATTGAAATTGAAAGTCATGGGCAGTAAGCAGTATGTGCCAAATGAGTTGGATAAAGAATTCGAACAGTTTTGGGCCAGGGTCAGTTGCTACGCTGTGAAGATCTTTCCATACGACCAGAGATGCAATTTTGTGCAGCGGGCCAACAGTTGCGTCTACGGGACGAATGTCGTGCCCTATATTCAGTTGATGGCATGCGATCTGAAGTGCCGGAATCAGTTTGAGGAGTATGTGTATGTGTCCCTGTTTCTGGTGCTCTGCTTGGAGCTGCTCTGCTGTATGAGCTATGTTATTCATAACTTTTACGGACCAGCTCTGAAGCTGGTGGCCCGGATGATGCATATGAGCGAACATTTGGCCGGAGTTACCATAATGTCATTCGGCAACGAACTTCCCGAAATTGTTGCCAATATGTGGGCCGTGCACGACGATGACGAGCCAGACTTTGCCAATGCCATTGCAAAGGGGTTGTACTTGATCATGTTTGTCGGTGGTTTGGTCTGCTACATCAGTCCATTCAAGATGAGCGGCTCAACGACAATCCGGGACTTGCTCTTTATGGTATGTGGCGTCGTGATGGTAGATTATTTTATAAGAACTGATAATGGGATGAATCTGAATGAGTGTATCGCCTCAATATTGCTGTATATTATATATCTGATAGTCAGTGTGACTGACCTACTAATCCTACGCCGTACTACAAGAAGTAAGACATATTTACACAAGTATTGTACTCTAATTTCATATTCAATTATGTCATAACATAGATTTGCTGAACCAAATTAATGAGCTGGAAAAGTTGAATGTGGATACGAGTGTTAGGAGACCTGATTTATATAATATTCAAACAAAGATTGATTTACTGAAAAAGAAATATGATGAGCTGTCTGAGGATGGGGTTGTGGATATTTTGGCGCGTCAGTCGACCATACAGAAGCCAGATGAAGCATTTTTTACATATTTGACCAGACGTTCAGAGAGACATCCATCTATTAGAAGAATGAAACAGTCAGTGGCATATAGAGGGTTTCGTAACAAGAATCGTTTTCTCTTTCGACAATTCTTTAGTTCACTTCGGCCCGTTTTTATGGATGATTGGATCAAAGGGAATATATTAAAACGTACGTTTTACATTGTACGTGCACCGGTTGTGGTGATGTGCGCCATCTACATACCGTTAGTGGATTACGAGAAGGAAAGAGACGGCTGGAGTAAGCTTCTGAATTGCATTCAAATATTCCTTAATCCAGCTATCACAATTATCATTGGGTCAGCTCTGATATATCGGGAAAAATCAAAACTCTGGTATTTCAATATACCACAATTTGCGGTGTACGGCCTTTACTCCATGGTAATCACTGTGCCACTAGCCATCATAGTGTTCATCCATTCGAACACTTCAGCTCCCCCGAAATATCATATTGCGTTTACGATCATGAATTTTACTGGCTCCGTCTTCCTAGCCATGCAGTGCTCCTATGAGTTGTCGCTCTTCACGAAGGTGATCGGTAGCATCTATGAAATTCCGTTCGATTTCATGGGTGTCACTCTGCTGGTCGTGGCCACCTGCCTGAGTGATCTTGCTATCAGCGTGTCGCTGAGCATGCAGGGATACGAGAAGATGGCCTACGCAGCCACCATTGGCAGCAGCTTCCTTACTGTTGTCGTCGGTTGCACCACAACGTTGCTGGCAGTCATACTCAGGGGTAACACTGCGCATTCGAATGACGCTATGGGCAATTATGCTGACAACGCCTATGTTATTTTTATAATCGGACTCTTCCTTACTATGCTATGGACGGTGATGTTAGACTTCAATGCCAGACGCTCTGTAGGCATATTTTCCATGTCTGTCTTTGGCATATTCCTTTTGTTTGCGGTGCTCATCCGGAAAGGTATTATCCACCCGTACAGTCACGATATTCTTGTTCAAGATGCTTATGAGACCTAGAAACAAAAATTTACTAGTATAGTACAATTGGACAAATAAATATTAAGATATTTCTTTAATAACGTAATACTCTTTATTTGTATAATTTAGGTGAATAACGCTCTACTAGCTTCTTTGTTGCTCAACTTTTACTATCGATGACTTTTCTAAAAAAAAAAAAAAAAAAAAAAACTTTCAGATCTTGATAAAAAAATAATGTTCTTTATCTTTATACATTTCAAAACAGGCTACTTTTATTCGGCCATTAGTCCCATCATTTATTGGGCGCTCAACCATAACACGCTACGACAATCGCCCTGTGCGCCCATTATTCGCCTACGCTCCATGCAAAATTTTCTACGTTCGCGTTTTCGATCGCACACCGTACCGGCGGCGGCATCATCGACAAACGAAGCGGCATTGGGGGCATTCAATCCTAAGTTAATAAAGCTAACACCGAAGCAGTATAGAGCTCAGGCCTCTTCGCATTATCTCTACTAGTGTGTGATACTAAACTAAATTTAAATATATACATACATACCTACATACATATATAGCATTTTCTTTCATTTCCGTTCTGTCTTGAAGTGTTCTTCTCTTCGCAATTAGTTGGCAAAATGCGAGATGGCATATTTAATATACATAGATACGAATACGTATGTAAGTTCACACAGCATACTCATACACACACACACCGACACGCATTTATCATTATCTTCTCAATTGCATCTCAATTCATGAAACTACAATTACACACGTTAATAGTTATTAACGTTTATTAACACGAATCGTAATACAAATTAATCGTAACAAAACTCGTTTAGTCTCTCGTTTATAATGTTGTTTAGTCAATAAGCTGAAACTTTAAATGAAATTACATACAAACATAATAATATTGTACTATGTTCCTTTTCATAGATAAGCAATAAGAAACGCTTTAAGCCAAGTTAAACAAACAAATCAAACTGAACATGATCTAAAACCAAAAACCAAAACAAAATCAAATCAAATATTTAACAAATCTACGTCTATAAGAAACAGCAAAAATTAAAAAAAAATATATATATATTCATAGATATATATATATATATATATATATATATATATATATATATATATATATATATATATATATATATATATATATATATATATTGTATATAAATATGTAAAACATTCTTTCTACACTTTTTCTAACATTTTTGAAGTTCATTCAACTGAAAGATCTGTAAATCATACGCAATAGAAGATATTTAAATTTACAAAAGCTAAATGATTACCGATATTTAAAGTTATACTAACTTATATTTATGTACACCATACGTAGAAGAGTTTCTTTTAATATATATGTACTTCATAGTTGTTACTCATATTTATGTAAATCTTAAGTTTCTCCTCTTAATTTGCTCTATAGATTCTCACATTAATCAATATACATTGTATGTAGACAGCAAATGAGCGCACTTATCACAAATTCTCTGGGTAAAAAGACTTTTGTCTAATTAGCAATTGCCTGTTAACTGACTGGCGCTGTTAGCTGCGTTAACATTGTGAAACTTAACATTGACATATTCATCCGTAGAAAAATCTGTTCTGATATAATTGTTTTCGAAATACTTATTTTCAAGATACTCGGTATTTTTATAATTATAATTTTGTGCTCGAAACTGTAATTAAATGAAAAAAAAATGAGGATCTATAAATTCTATAAATATTCTACTACTAGCTACATGTTTTCTTTACCAACACGAATTTAATCCTTTAATCGTTGAAGAATAACAGCGAGTCGGGTGAGTATTCGTTGCATTTGTTGCCATTAATGATGGACCAAGATAAAGAAGACATCAAGTCAATTATCATAGCAAATTTTGATGTTATTAATGCATTCTGGTAGTTTGATATTGGAAGTCCATCTGCAAATTATCTTTTGTATTAATCTCGACGAAGGGTTCGTTTGTACCTCAATCTCTTCGGATATCTCCCATATGATATCTAGCGATTATTGCGCCGTTTTCGTATAAATGATATGGCCCATATTCATTTTTAGGTTGTAAGCCAGAGTCCATTAATGTCGAGCGAGTATTTAACAGTCTGTTGTGCCACTATGCAACTTTAATTTATAATCAGATGATCATTTCATTTTTCAAAACCTGTATGATTTTTCAATCGAAATACATTCAGTTTTCAAAAGATTTCAATTGAAACAACAACAAAAAAAAAAAAATTGTTTAACTTACATTGGAAATATATACACATTTCAGAATCATGACCACAGTATATCAGGAGAATGATTTGGACAAAGAATTTGAAAATTTTTGGTCGAAAGTAAATTGTTATTCGGTAATTAGATTTCCGTACGATCAGAGATGCGACTTTGTGAGAAAGGCCAATAGTTGCATATATGGCACGAACTTCGTGCCATATATACAACTATTGGCGTGCAGCTTCAAATGCCGGAATCGTTTTGAAGAACATGTCTTTGTTGGTCTCTTTATGATTCTATGCTTTGTGCTGCTGCTCTGTGCCGAACACGTGGCGGATATTTACTATTCTCCGGCATTGAAGGTTATCTCTCGAGTGCTTCATTTGAACGACCATTTAGCGGGAGTCACGATAATGGCATTATGCAATACGATACCAGATTTGCTATATCAAATAACTATAGTTAATGATCGGGACTGCGTATTCGCCAATGACGTTGGAACATCATTGTTTGTGGTAATGTTTATAGGTGGATTGGTCTGCTATGTAACAACATTTGAAATGCATGCCTTTAATACGGTGCGAGATCTGCTATTCTTAATATTTGGCTCAATGTTATTGGAGTTGTGCTTGTATACTGACCGCACAATAGGCCATGTTGAGATTATAGGACTGATATTGGTGTATGCCGCCTACTTGATTGTCAATGTGATCGACTTGATAATGATCAAGTATACTCTGAAATGTAAGTAAACAAAAACCATCGATGAACAAGATTGATTCAGTAATGATCTATGATTACGTTCTTACCTTTCCAACCATTGATTCAGTGCTAAGGCGTGAATTACTCGAATTAAATGAAATGCCCAGTTCACCTGAGCGTCTGGCGAAAATCAAGTCCTTGACAGGTGAAATAAATAAACTGTCTAGGGAAGAACGCGTACAAATTTTAAAACGACGTACAACCAACCCGAGGCAACAGAATTTCACTTTCATGACGCAAGTTCCCAATGAACATGAACGGGTCGAAATTGAACAGAAACGCGATTCACGCTATGTCGATATGAATCGGGGTCTCTTTACAGAGTTCATCTTAGCATTCAAGCCCATTAAATTAGCAGTTTGGCGCGATGCCGGCATTATTGAACGAATCGTTCTTGTAGCACGTGCTCCAGTGGTGATTTTTTGTACCATGTATATACCGTTAGTGGACTACGAGGAACCAAAGAATGGTTGGTCAAAGCTACTCAATTGCATTCAAATATGGTTTAGTCCAGCTGTAACAATCATATTGGGAAAATCCTTGATTTTTAGAAGTAAGGAACAAATGTGGTATGCCAGCATACCACAGAATACGGTATACGGTTTATATTCTCTGGTATTGACTGTCCCATTGTCCATATTTATATTCTGCCAATCGGATACGAGATCTCCGCCTAAATACCATTGGATATTCTCGATCTTAAACTTGACGGGATCCGTTTTTATAATATTTCAGTGCACCACCGAAATAAGTGTAATGTTCGAAATGATTGGCTATCTTTACGGTATTTCAGACCAATTTATGAGCTCCACGGTAATAACCGCAACTAATTGCCTTGGCGATCTAGCCACGATTCTAACTATGGCCCTGCATGGATATGAGAAAATGGCGTACGCTGCGACAATTGGGGGTCCGTTGCTTGTCATTCTGCTCCACTGCGGCAGCGTGATGGGGGTGAAGATAGTATTGGGCCAACGCATTACATGGCACGCCATGGTTGGCAATTATGGTGGAATATTGTTTGTATTGTTCACATTTAGCTTAACGATGACGCTTCTATGGATATGCTTGTTGAATTTTCGTGCGCGACGGTCGGTGGGGGTTTTCTCCATGTCTATGTATGGTCTGTACATAATATTTGCAATTTTAATTAACCTGGGCATTATTAGTCCATACGAACATCAGGCTGTAAACGATGAAATTTATAAATATGAGGTATAATAAAAATGTATTATATTGTAATCCAAATTTTGTTTTTAACACAAATATATTTAAATTTACATTCGAATTCCAAGCACACTTTAATATAGGAGGGAAAAGTAACAACTGACGGACTATAAAAAAAAAATAAACAATGTGACGTTAACAGGATTGGAGATTTATAGGTGGCATCACTGCAGTTTGAAATTTCAAATTTGTGTACATCTAATTTATCGATATTTTTGTATGCAATAAGAATATTAAATGATAAAATATATAAATAAATGATCACATTATAAAAGATCTGTAATTTACTTTAATATTGGGACTTGCGGTAACTCTACTAATGGTAGTTCCTCTACAGGCAAGCATGCGCCTAAAGCTGCTCATCCCGAAGAGCATAATGCGCATTATTGCCGTTACGATTCATTTCTTGTAACCTAAACCTAGAATTGTATTTTGTATTCAAGAAAAGGTAAAACTCTTTATTACCTTCGATTTGCACGTTGATGTTCTTCTATAAACTGTAATCCACCAAAGTTGCAAGAACTTCGTAATCGGATGCTCATTTTATTTTTTAAAATTTGAAGGCATGATTTTCCAATCCAAATATATTTAGTTCACAAATTAGTTTCAAACAAAACGGCACACAAAAAAAAAACAAAACAAAAAAGCAGTCCTATTTCGATTATACAGATGTACTTAGATAATAAATACAAATATATTATAGGATCATGGCCACAGTATATGAGGAAAATGATATGGACAAAGAATTCGCCCATTTTTGGTCAAAAGTAAATTGTTATACCGTGATTAGATTTCCATACGATGAGAGATGCGAATTTGTGAGAAAGGCCAATAGTTGCGTAGTTGGCTCGAACTTCCTCCCATATATGCATTTAATGGCGTGTAACTTTAGATGTGTGAATCGCTTCGAAGAACATGTCTTTGTCAGCCTTTTTATGATTCTATCATTTGTACTACTGCTCTGCATGGGACTTGTGGCGCATATTTATTATTCTCCAGCATTGAAGGTTATCTCTCGAATGCTTCATTTGAACGACCATTTAGCGGGAGTCACGATAATGGCATTATGCCAAACTATACCGGATCTGTTACTTCAGATAACGATAGTTAATAATCGGGATTGCGTTTTCGCCAATTACGTTGCAAGCTCTATGTTCGAAGTGATGTTTACAGGAGGATTGGTCTGTTATCTAACACCATTTCAAATGCATTCTTTCAATACGGTGCGAGATCTGCTGTTTTTAATTTTTGGATTAGCGCTGTTTGAGTTACAGTTGTATACTAGCGGTGAATTAAGCTATTTTGAGGGTTTGGGAATGATATTGGTGTATGTCGTCTACTTGGTCATCAATGTGATTGACTTTTTCCTAATCAAGTATACTCTGAAAGGTAAGTAAACGGAACATATTTTGGTTTTATAATGAGCTGTGGTTCTTACCTTTCCAACCATTAATTCAGTGCTTAGACGTGAGTTACTTGAATTGAACGAAATGGCCGATTCACCTGAGCGTATTGAGAGAAAAAGGTACTTGATCAATGAAATTAATGAACTGGCTAAGGAAGAACGCGTAAAAATTTTAAAGCGACGTACAACTCGTACGAGGCAACAAAATTTCACGTTTATGACGCAACTTCCCAATGAACATGAACGGGTCGAAATTCAAAAATATCGTGCTTCTCGTTACTCGCGTATGAATCAGCATCTTTTCAGAGAGTTCTTGTCAGCTATCAAGCCGATCAATGCAGAAGATTGGAGCCATGCCAGTATGAGTCTTCGGGCCTTCTATTTAGTACGTGCTCCAATTGTAGTCGTATGTGCCATTTATATACCGCTAGTGAACTACGAGGAACCAAAGAATGGTTGGTCCAAGCTACTCAATTGCATTCAACTATTTCTCAATCCAGCTATAACAATCGTATTGGGGAAATCCTTAATTTTCAGAAATAGGGGCCAATTCTGGTATAGCGCCGTACCTGGGGATTGCATATATGGCGTATATTCTATGGTACTGACTGTCCCATTCGCCATATTTGTATTTTTTCACTCAGATACGAGAGCTCCACCTAAATATCATTGGATATTCTCGATCTTAAACTTGACTGGTTCCGTATTTATAATATTTCAGTGCGGCACCGAACTGTGTGTAATATTTGAAATGGTTGGACATATCTATGGAATTTCATCTCAGTTTATGAGTGTAACTGTAATAGCTATAGCCAATAGCCTAGGTAATCTAGCAACAATTATAGTAATGGCCCTGCATGGATATGAGAAAATGGCGTACGCAGCGACACTTGGCAGCCCGTTATTTATAATTTTGTTGCACTGTAGCGGTGTGATAACTTTGAAGAAAGCTTTGGGCCAAAATATTTCATTCCGTTCAATGTCTGGAGATTATGGTGGAATATTGTATATACTGTTCACAATGGGTTTATTTATGACGCTTATGTGGACTACCTTGCTGAACTTTAATGCGCGACGTTCGGTAGGGATTTTGTCGATGTCCGTCTTTGGTCTATTCATATTATATGCCACATTAATCAATAAGGAAATCATCAGTCCGTTCCAACATGATGCATTAGTCATCGATGCCTTTGGTAATCATGAGAGCACTTGATCATTTATTATGTAATAATTTAAATTTTTGTTTTCTACACAAATCTTATCTTATATCTTATATATATTTTATATATAAAAGAGAGTTGTGTAAATATGCTCCTCCACTTATAACTCGATATCTGCTGGACCAATTTTCATGGTTTTTGATTTGTTGGATTTGTCTCCGCTACGAGTAGGATAGTAGATCTTAAAAATACTGAACAAATTTGACGAATACTTGAAAAACGCAGCTTTTTTGGTAAAGTGACATTGCCATTAGTGGTCCCGCCACCAGAGCCATTGCGTTCCCTGATTTATGGCGAAACACTAGAATCACTCAAAGATACAATGCCTGTTTCCAAATGACTTCAATTGGGGCGGAAATTATTGGAGACGGATATAATCCGACATTTAAGGTAATTTACGTTAAAAATTTTATTTTCTATGATTGTAAAAAAAAAATAAATAAATAAAAAAATAAAAAAAATAAAATAAAATAATTTGGAATAATGTAGTTTGTCAGATTTCCGCAAAAAGTATTTGTAAATCTAACTATAACTATGGCTTTGAATTTAAAGATTCAAGGCTAGATTTGCCATCGCATTGGATCATTGCAACCTATTGAAGATGCACAGCACAAATTCTTGCAAATATTCTTCATGGGCAATATAGAAGAACAACTTGACCGGCGTCAAGAAATCAACACAGCTATGAAAAGAGCAATTCTCCAAGATTTGCAGCAAATGCTTCAAGACTGCTTTAGAGCGCATGCCAAGAGATGACAATAAAGTAGTAATCAGAGCAGATAAAAGACCAGCTGGAACACATGAACTCCTTGGATGTGCCTGGTTTACCACCGCACAATTTACCACTGAAGGTTGGCTCGGTAGTTATCATGCTTAGAAATTTAAACCAACCAAAAACTAAGAGAACTATGGATCAGAAGAAACTGCTGTCTGTCATTTAATAATTGTAAATATTAAGGTACATAAGCTATTAAACATATGTATTGAGCTAATACTACTTCACTATGAGTGTTTTTTCCCCTACATGTCTGTATATCTGTCCTACAGTCTGTCTCCTAAGAAAAGCAAGGGATGAAGAACTACAGAAGATTATTTATTTAAAGCTTGACTGCAACGACACCTCCCGCACCCTGGTGTTCGAGTGGGCAGCAGCTGCAGCATTTCTTTAGTCGCCCAGGCCTGGTAGAGGTCAGTCGTGTAATGCAGTAAAGTGTAGTGAAGAGGAAATACTTGAAGGAAATACCTAGAAGAAATATTGTACTTGAAGGAAATAACGTACGCCGCGTACTTAGAATTGGAGGACATACTTGAAGGAAATACTTAGCTAACCTTTGTAAGTTGCAAAATAAAGCAGCTTTTATTTAAATGTGTCAACAGGTTTCTAAAAATGATAATGTTCCTAAAACTGATACCTAGTTCTGTAATTGACACATTAAAGATATATAAATTGACCAAGCTGAATCTGTTCCTCCAAGTTAGAGCAGAGACTTGAAAGTATTATGAATTATTGGATAAAGAGAACATTACAGTTTATTTGCAAATTAAATGAAGTAGATTTAATTAGCTATAACATAATTTAATTCGTGGCGCGCTTTGACTGCTGCGCATGCTGTTGCATTCGCTTCTCAATTTCCGGCCTAAAGTGCCGAATGAGTCCTTGCACAGGCCAAGCAGCGCCATCGCCCAATGCACAAATTGTGTGTCCCTCAATCTGTTTGGATATCTCCCACAGCATGTCTATCTCAGAGGGCTGGGCATCGCCTTTGACAAAGCTAAAAAGAAAATGCCAAATATAATATATACTTGGTTGATTGTCAATATTAAGGTCTTACCGCGTCATAATCTTGTTCATCCAGCCAATGCCCTCACGACAGGGAGTGCACTGGCCACAACTCTCGTGCTTATAAAAGGAAATCAAGCGCGCAATCGCCTTAATTACATCCGTCGACTTGTCCATCACAATGATGGCCGCTGTGCCCAGTGATGTCTGCGCCGCAATCAAGCCATCGAAATCCATGATCACATCATCACAAACCTTACGTGGTATGATGGGCGTCGATGAGCCCCCAGGTATAACGCCCAGTAGGTTATCCCAACCACCAATGACACCGCCGCAGTGCCGTTCAATTAGCTCTTTAAGTGGTATAGACATCTCCTCCTCGACGGTGCAGGGCCGGTTCACATGACCAGAGATATTGAAGAGCTTAGTTCCTGAATTACGGGTACGTCCAAAGCTAGCAAACCAATTGCCACCGCGACGACAAATGGTGGGTGCCACTGCCACAGTCTCGACATTGGTCACCGTGGTGGGGCAGCCAAAGAGACCCACATCGGCGGGGAATGGCGGCTTCAATCGTGGCTTGCCCTGCTTACCCTCAAGCGATTCAATCAGTGCTGTCTCCTCGCCGCATATGTAAGCGCCTGCGCCGCGATGCATAAATACATCAAAGTTATAGCCACTGCCGCAAGCATTCTTGCCAATCAAACCAGCTTGATAGGCCTCGGCTATGGCCAACTGCATGTTAGAAGCCTCGTTGTAGAACTCGCCTCGTATGTAAATGTACGCAGCCTGTGCACCCATAGCGCGACCAGCAATTAGACATCCCTCGACCAGTTTGTGTGGATCGTGGCGCATAATCTCGCGATCCTTGCAAGTGCCTGGTTCGCCTGCAGACGAAAATTATATTAGAGTTTCGTTTCAACAATGCCTGTCAATATGTCTCGCCACTCACCCTCATCAGCATTTACAACTAGATATTTGGGGCGTCCATCGCCGGGCTTATTCATAAATGACCATTTCATGCCGCTGGGAAAGCCAGCTCCACCACGTCCTCTCAATCCGGAGGTCTTGATCTCATTGATAATCCAGTCAGGGCCCTTCAATACAATCTCCTTGGTCTTGTACCAATCGCCGCGCTTCTGTGCACCCTTCAACCTCCAATCATGACGACCATAAAGATTGGTGAAGATGCGATCCTCATCTGCCAAAGGGCCGAATTTGGTTTTTGTTTGTGGTGGCGGAGTGCCTGGTGGTGGTGCTTGAGTGCTCTGCAAGCGCAACTGTACTGCGCCCGGCAACGCAGCCACTGCAAAATAATGCAATTTATATAAATCAATAGTAGTTCATCAATGCGCAATTTTTTTTTTGTTTTGTTGTGCGCAGAAATTACATAATTTGTTTGGAACACAAATTTTGTAATATGCCAGCTGGCTCCGATTTAACTAGCATGCCTGCCAACTTAACGGGTTACCCAATTAAACATTTACACCACAGTTTAAGTCTACAACGTTGTGTATTTACCAAATTGTGGTTTTGTTAACAAATTATATCGCACAATTGCAGCCATTTTCGCTACGACACGACTGACAGCTGACAACTTGACATTTGGCCGCAGCGTTGCCACATCTCGGAGCTGCCACTTAAGAGTAAAAATTATCGATTAATGCACCTGAAGGGTTAGTTTGCAGCTGATCCCCACTATTATTTTCTTTGTTTATTTTGCAAAAATGGCTCAAGTACC
The DNA here is from genome assembly GCF_018153725.1 of Drosophila mojavensis. Taxonomy (NCBI): domain Eukaryota; kingdom Metazoa; phylum Arthropoda; class Insecta; order Diptera; family Drosophilidae; genus Drosophila; species Drosophila mojavensis. The sequence continues at coordinate 7,823,685 of NW_025318858.1, forward strand.
AATCAGTAATAATAATACTGATGGTACCAAAACAGAAACCTTAGAAGAAACTGATAGCGCTACACAACAAGCGGAGTCTGCCCAAAGTGCACCCACATTGCTGCTGCGTCTTGAGCATCCGAGAGATGAACGCCGGGTAGTCTTCCACGATGGTGTCATCGACAATGAGCATATGAATCGGATGAAATCCAAATGTAAGTAAGAAACAAGACTCGGGCATACTTTATGTAATAGTTTATGTGCTCTATATAAACAGGCTGTTGCATATATCGTAAACCCTTGGCTTTTGGCGAAAGCTCGTCGGACGATGACGACGAATGTGAACATTGTTTTGGTCATCCCGAGAAGCGCAAGAAAAATAGGAAACCACCTACTGATGAGTCATGCGCTGTTATTAGAAGCCCAGATCAGCCATCGACATCTGCTGAAGCCGAAACGGAACCAAAACCAGAAGCATCAAAACCTATCACTGAAGAGATTCCCGCACCAGTGCCAGATTTCGAGACGACAGTGAAGCCTTCCTTGTAGACCACGATACCAAAAACTTGGCAACAACAAATCCACAACAATAATTCAATTAAGTACATTTAACATTTTAACAACCACGAAAAAATCTGCATATGCATACACTCTATCATTAAAAGCTAACACCAAAATGAGCAGTTTATATAATAGATAAAATGCATATGAACGAAATTTTGTTGATGGCTCACAACTGGGACAGCACAGGTACACAAAGGAACAGAACAGTTGGCTCAGTTTTTGGGCTTCAGCAGAAACGATTCGCTGACATTAAGAGGGATATTGTGTGCCTTGGCCTGGGCACGCGAACGCCAAACCTAATTTAACGAAGTAAATCATTAAATGCGATTGTAGATTTTTCATATTTACCTTAATTGTATAATCGTCGCTGGTGGTCACCAACATCTGAGAGTCTTTCGGGTTGAATGCCACACTGTTGACCACATCTGTGTGCTTAAACTTGGCCAAGCTAATTCCGTAATAGCGATCCCATAGATAGGCATGCTGATCCTCAGCACCGCTGGCCACATATTCCTCGCACACATCGAGGAATATGAAAAAGCATTCTGTACTGGGCGTATAAGCTTTGTGCGCACGCAACATATTGCCCACACGCTTCAGTGTCATCAAATCGATCACATGTATATCGATCTCCTGGGCGATTGGCGGCGGCTCTAGCGGATTCGTTATATTATAGTTTTTCGGCCAGGGTCGCGTATTTACATACAAATATCGATGATCGGGACTGAGTGCCATGCCTATAATATGACCGTGCAGATCAATTACTTTGTCTACCTGATCGAATCGGTCCCTAACGGACTCGTAGTCCCACCAATCGGGATCGTTGCGCGGTGCCTGTTGCTGCTGCTGTTCGGCAGCTCGCTTGGCTGCGATGCGCTCTTTCAGGGTCGGCCCGGGATCCAGTTTCTTGGGAAAGAAGACGTTGCGTATGCGCTTGAATCCAATTTGATGGGGCGTAAAGGTTTTCGAGCCAGTCGAAAAGATTAGGTACTTGGGCACACTGTTCTCCATTTCATCGTATTCATCTGGCATTTCCGAGCACGACTCGTACTCCTCCTCCTCATGGTCAGTGTCTAAACCACTGGAAGATGCTGCTCGTCTATACTCCTCCAAATAGTGAATGGTAGCATCTGAAGTGTGTCCAGGACGTGCACGAGATCTGCGCATCTGACTGTGCTCACTTATGTCAGGCAAATAATTATCTTCGGGCGTAGCACTGCGTGTGCGTCGCAAGCTGAACGGATTGCCACTGGCTAGTGAGGAGGAGGCAGATGTGGAGGGCTCATCAATAGACGAAGTAGCAGTAGCAGCAGCCACCTGCTCTGGCTGTGCCAGCGGATCGTTCGTGTCATCCAGCCATGGACACCTGGCCACCATAATGGCGCGCACGGAGCTGGCATTCCGATTGTAGAACTTATACAGCTGACTCATGATTGGCACATGCTCTGAGTCGATCTCCTGATTGGCTTTGTTCAACCACAGCACCGAGGTGCTCACCAAATGTGCAAGCCAATGCAGATCACCCGACAGCAGATACTGATCACTGAACCAGGTGCCGAATATATCGTATGGCCTATTCACGACTCGACAGCGCAAATGAGATTCCGTGGCACCTAAATAGAAGACAGCTATCTCACCAGAAGTGCTCTGTGGCGAGCCGAAATGCACACCCGATACCAAGAGCAAGGTGTCGCTCTGATTGAACTGCGAATATTGGGTATATTTCCAGCTAAATTGCTTCATATTGTGCGCATACTTTTCTATATATATTGGAAAGAGTGTGAGAGGGTGTGCGTCAGTGACCTTCATTTAGCTTACCTCAGCATAATTCAATTGCCTCACCTGTGCATGGATGCTGGGCATTCCATATGATCACATACCCGTCCTTAGAGCAGGTGGCGAACATTTCGCCATTGTGCGCAAAGCTTACATGTAGGACCTGGTGGGTGTGGCCGTGATTGAATTCCACGCTCGGCTCTAGACGCTGGGCCTGCACAAAGGGAATCTCTGTGCTCAGACGTTGGTATTCACTGCGCCAACTGGTGGCGCCGGGCTTAAGCGGTATGCTAGGCGAGGCTCGGAAATGTTGCTGAAACTTCTGGCGCCACAATAAGTCGTCATTCGAAATTGAATTCCAGCGACGGCAGGCTAAACCCGCCTGCATTATATCCTGTACACTGAGGCGCATAAATATCTCCAGCAGAGCTGGTTCGGGCAGTGCCCACCAGCCAAAGTCATTCGCATCATTTTCTTCGTCCGCCTCAACAGCAACAGCAGCAGTAGCAGCTGTGTTTGCACTAGTGCCCAATCGTGCCTTTTTGAAGGTCAGTTCCATTTGATTGTCGAAAAAAAATATTTAGCCGTAGCCTAGATTCGTATAGCTTCCAATTGCTGGGGCTCCCCAATAATAACTGCAGCAGTTAAAACGTAATAACTGCTTTTATATTTGTTGTTATTTTTTACGTTATTTTTGTTGGTTGTTGTTGGTAAATTCGAACTTAACGCTATTGAAATTGAAAATAACTTTCTCCGTTGTTTTTTATTTTTTTTGTGTTTTTGTTTCTTGTTTTTGTTGTTGCAGAGCGAAGAGAAACAGCTGTCAAGAGCAAACGCTCGTCTCTAGGAACAGCTGTCAACCAGCAATGCTCTCATCTCTGAATATGACAGCTGCTTTTGTTTGTTATCGAAATCGAAATATTTAAATCATCATAAACAATAACAACTGTTTGCCAAACAAAATACCAGCAATGTTTCGCTTGCAATGCGTAAGGAGGTGCATAATTCAATTGCGTGTTGTGTTTATTCAAATTATTATAAGAAATATTGTTTTATTTTAGCGTGTTGCATATGGTGCGCAACTATTGCCTGAACTCACAAAAGAACACTGTGGTTATTGCGGCTGCTGTGCGCACGCCCAATTCCTTGGAATGTGGCGATAAAGAAGATCAATTGGCCGGCATGGTGATCGATGAGCTGGTGAAACGCACATCAGCGCCGCGGGATGAATTCAAGAAGCTAATCATTTGCACTTCCAGTGAAATTATGAACAACGATTCATTGAGCAGCGTCGCCAAAGCTCTGGGTCTAAAAAGCTGTCAGGCGCATACCATAAAAAACGCGGCGTGCTCCGTCAGTGGACTGGAAATGTCGCTAGAGTGCTTGCAGCAGGACGAAGCTGGTTGGATCATATTAGGCGATACGCGTGCAAACATCAAACACGAAGAAAAAGATGATATACTACACAGCGAATTGTTGACAACTGCTAACAATTGGTTTAGAAAAGCTCGAGATAAAGTAAAAAAGGAGTCACTATCGACTGTATGTCCAGGCGCTGCTGCTGTTGCCTTAACTACGGCCAAAACGGCAGAGCGCCTGCAACTGCAGCCGTTGGCAATTGTGCGCGAATTCTTCATGGAACAAGACAACGAGCACGCTATCTTCCGCTTGGCCGGTAGTCAGCCAATACAGCTAACGGATGTCCATAGCTGGGAACTGGTTATCAACGAGGAGCTGAAGAAGCAGCTGGGCACGCTAGTGGAGCTGGATGTGAACGAAGTGCGAACGCATGATTCTCGGCAAATAACCGCCAGCCACTTATTGACTCACACAGTTCATGCTCTGCCGGCTGGCAGTCTTAGCTGCGTCATCATGGAAGCCAGCGACGGACGATGTGTGCTAATGGTGCTCGAGAAAATGTAAATATATCTAATTCCATTTCGAAATCCAATTGTGATTGAATGTATATATTTCATTTTTAGCATACCTGCACCCAATCTACCGGAGAGCTTGCCTCAACTAACGCTCTACACAAAGGAACCATGCCCGCTTTGTGATGATCTAGTCAAGAAACTAGAGCAGAACTTTGCGGGCGAATTCGAGCTGAAGAAAGTGTTTATCGATCGCAAAGAGAACGTGCGATATTTGCGACTATTTCGCTATGACATACCCGTGCTATTTCTAAATGGACAATTTCTTTGCATGCACAGCCTCAATGAGCCGGTGCTGCGCGAAAGACTGAACGCCCTGAAGGCCATAGGCGTTAAGCAAAAGAAGAAAGCATAGTATAAAAAGGACGCACGCAGTTGATTATTTATGTTATTGATTCGTATATATATTTTTGATAAATCAAATTGCAAGTGTAACTTAAAAAAGTTCACCCATTGGCTTAATAGTTATTTCGTGTATCTGCAAAAGCTCAATTAATTAATATCGAATGAGAAACCTATGTGCGAATTCACTCACCTGGACGTGCTGAGGTGTTCTTAGTGCATAGAGAACCGCATCGGCTATATTTGAGGGATCTAGTCTAGCCATATCCTTAACATAGAAATGTATTTCCTCGGGAAATATATTCGTATTGACTGCGCCCGGGCAAATCCCCGTCACACGTACTTTGCTCTTGTGCAGCTGAAATTCCTGACGATATGTTTCCGTCAGAGCTGTGATGGCAAACTTTGTGGCTGGATAGATGTTGAACGATGGCAATACATCAATGAAATTTAACACCTGCTGACCCGCAATGCTGTTGATGATCACCACATGTCCTTCTACATCGCGCTTCAGCATGTTGTTGAAGGCTGCCCGCGTACACCAAATAACGCCCATGACATTTGTATTGATGACCTCTTGCAGCTTTTTCGTATTGCCCGGCGCCACAAGCTCCGTTTCGCGAGTTATGCCCGCATTGTTTAAGAGTACATCCGCACCTTCCAGCTCACGTTCGATCCAGTCGAATGTGCTCAGCACCTGCTCCTCCTTGGATATGTCGCAGTATCGTGGTATAAAGTTTTTCTGCAAATCTCTAGGTAAACTCTCCTTAAGCTCCTTCAATTTCGCCTCGCGTCTAGCCAGCCCGACGACACGCAAACCAGCGCCAATCATAGCACGAGCACAGGCAGCTCCAATGCCGCCACTGGCACCGGTAACAACAGCCAGCTTGTTATGCCAACGCTCCATGATGCAATGAAAGCGAATCGCCGATGTTAGCTTTGTGTGTTGCTCATGCTACACTTGGGGAGCTTCATTTGGCTTCTGGCTTCTGTCACTCCCTTGTAGGTTAATCCCTTTAGGGGACTTGTAAAAACACAAATTGACAAAATTGAATGCTAAGTTTCTTTATTTGTTTGGTCTACTTGCATGCTAATAATTTTTCATTACATTCTCAATAATAAAGTATGACTATGGTTTTTTTTTCTAATATTCTATAGTCTCTATAAAGCGTTCTGCTTACAAATGCTCCGATTATATATAACTATATATTTGTGATTACTATTGATAACATATAAATATATACTATAAGTACTTAAACGAATTTTAAATATGTTGCCACGCATATTTGTTCTTAATGATGAACTAACTACATACATATTGTGTACTTATATATTAAGGACATTTTAATTATTTACATTGTATCTTAACACAATTATATGTATATATATTTAACAAGTATTTCAGTCTATGATCGCTTCAATTGTACTTTTTCATATTTGAATAATATTTCGCTTATCTTCTCTCTAGCCTCCAAATTAAGATCCGGATCAAGCTTATCCAAGCATTGGCCAACATATTTGCTATAGTAATACGAACGCGACTCTTCGCTTTTATTAAGTTGACTGACTAGTGGGTTCGTAGGCAATTTATTCACATTCACATTGTTCGGTGCGCTTTGGGGCACAGTATTCTCCGATTCATCTGCCAACTCATTATTTTTCCTGCGTTTTGTTTGCGGTGAGCCTGGTGGCGACTGATGTAGTTCATCCACATTGGCATGCGATTGCTTACAATCATTTTCCTGAGGTTCTTGATTTGAAACTTCCATTTCCGATTCGCCATTGGAATCGGATAAGCTGGTCGTTGTATCGAACACCTACAAATATATGTTCTTATTAGAAGTAGTTACAAATATAAGCTATGTCAATTTAATACCGAATGTTCGTTATTGTTAAACGCATTTACCGCTATTTGAGGCAAGCGCGTGCCAATCAAAAAGCTCATCTTCGAGCTATATTTCCAGCCGCCGCTAATCTCATCGCCATCCGAGGTGCCACCGTTATTTTTTATCTTAACGGACTTCACTTCCGCTTGGAAATATGTACGTAGATTGTTCCATTTCTTGAAACAATCATCTAAAAATAAACAGAATAATATGATTGAATAAATACAAATTCAAATTCAATCTTAAATATTTAACTTCGTTACTTCTTGTAAACGGTGTCCTTGGATTTAGAGCGTTATTTATCTTGTCTGCAGCAAGTTCCCAAAATAATGCTTTCTTATGCTTCTTCTTAAAATCGGGTACAGAACTATTCCAAACATAGGAATTGCTTTTAACCAAATCAATTAAATAGTTGACTTCTCCTTCGCGCCAGTTGACCATTCTTTGCCCTAAAATATTTAAAACAGAATACAGTGTGCTAAAATGTATACATAAAAATTCACTTAAGAATCCCACACAATTAAAATACCGCAAGCAGATGCGTACTCCAATTGGGAAATTTTTTAAATCAAAAAACTTGCGAGTTTTAAATCTAAATTTTTCTGATTATTAGATCTTACCCCGATGAAATCTGAAAAATATTAAATTCTAAATAAGTTTATATTAAAAAGTGAGGGCTTAGCACTGCTTACGGCTTCGGACGATTTTGTGTTTGTTGGTTGTGCTCCCACTGCAATTCCATTTTTTCTACAATATTAATATCAGCCATCTCATTTTGCTCAATTTTCACAAGTCCAATATCAATATTGCCAGCAAGCGGTTGTTTTATATTGTACGACACTTTGTTGTCCTCCATTTCTTCCTAGTCGCAAATTCTCAATTCCTCGTTCAAAGTTTTACAGAACCGAATATATTTACTGCTTAATCTAATATATAACATCAGGAAGCCAGTTCCTGTTGTATTCCTTCTACTCCGTTATCAAGCAAAAATAAAAATAATAGAGACACCAAAGCCATAACTTTCAGTTTTCAATAACTAAAAATTAAATATACAAGGTTCTGGCTACACAAATAATTTTACTTTGACTGCCGGGGATGCCAACTTGTTTGAGTATCATATGAGCAACAGCTGCTGTACTTTAAAATAAATTTTTATACAAATATTTTTATGAATTAATATATAATAATATATTTATATAACCTGAAGTATTGTGGCAAAGTAAATTTAAACAAATAGAGCTAATATTTTAATCATTTAATCGTGTATGTAAATATACACTTTTGCATTTTAGATATATCGTTTTAATATCCTATCGACTTACCACCTCGAATTACTTATCCATCTACAAAACTCCAAAGCTGAACGCAGGTGTTTCAATTTGTGAAGAATTACTGCATAAAACGAAAACTTAACTAAAAACATAACAAAGGCTAAAAACGCAACAACAAAATGGCACAAATGGATTTAGAGTTGAAGAAGGTAAGTTAAATGCAACAAAACAACTGCCGGTAGACAGCGCGTGGTGCACCCAAAAAAAAAATACACTCATTCGTGCCCTAACCCAACCCCAACCCCTTTAATAGGCCTTTACGGAAATGCAAATAAATAAATTGGAAACGACGAAAAAAATAAGCATGATTGACATGAAATGCGACATGGTGAAGACGGGCAAACAAAAGTATTCGCTAACAGAGAAAAGCACCAGCAATCTAACAGATGACACCAGGTGAGTTAGTTCTTAGGGACTTGGTATCTGGGAGCTGAGTATCTAAACTAATATAAAATACAATTCAACAGGGTCTACATGTCGGTGGGTCGCATGTTTCTGTTAACTGATTTGGATAGTATGCGCAATGAGCTGAAAGCCAAGCAGGATAAATGTGATAAAGCCATCGAACTGCTCGAAAAGAAAAAGGAATTTCTGCAAAAGTCACTCAAGGATCAGGAGGACGGACTACGTGAACTGGTGCAGCAGCGCAAGGAAGCGGATGTATTAGCTAAATAAGAAACACAAACACACTCACAGTTTCAATTGTCACAGTCGTCGATCTACCATGTGTTATTTATTTACAATATAATGGTCAAAATTAAAGTTAGCATAACTAACAAATTCATTGCCCAAATTTCGTTCATGTTCCGGTCGAAATTCACATTTGTGCAAAGGCAAACAGGCGAGCAGCCAAGGCTCAACTACTTCACCGGAACAGAAAACCACTTTGGACGCACTGTTGCGCTGTAAACTAAGTATTATCCGTGACATCTTAGTCATGCACTCCTCGGACAGAAATGGTGGATCAGCAATGATTAAATCGTAGCATTTGTGATACTCGACCAAGTAGTCCGCGGAAACTTCATTGAAATCATAATGTACAAAATCAGTTCCATAGGCAGCGAAACGTTGGTCATACTCAAAAATGTTAACTGAAAGAGAAGTTCACGTATACACAATCAGCTATTTATAAAATCCGCCTATCTTTACCTTGTTCATGAACATCCTTTACGGTTGCGTAAAGCGATGGACAGGATAATAAAGCTATGCGAAAATCCGATGCATTATGTTCCTCAACAATTTTAGCTACTGCACCGCCAATATCTTGTTTTGTTTTCTCACTGTACCAAAATTGACTAAGTTGCTGTAAGAATTGACGATTTCAATTTAAGCACACAAAACATTTGCATAATCCCTTTACCCAATCTTCCTCGAAATGTGCATCCTTTCCTGTTTTGTTTATCATGCGCTGCTCCTCCTCATGCTCACGCTGTGTTCGTTCTGCCAGGAACTCATTAAGTATAGCTAATGTATCTGCTGGTAATGTTATGTTATCATTGTCCATAGTTAGATTTATTAAATCTTAAATCCATAAATAATAATAACAAATAAATTTGTTAGCTGTTTAGCAATGTGCTTAAGCAGTATGTACACACTGATAAAGGCAAGAAATTAAATGTACCACTGTATATTTATCGATACGCTTGAGCGTCTGCTTAGTATTTATCGATAGTTCATTTAATCGCAAGTCTATGTCGACACATTTATTTTATTTAATTTAATTTCGTATAGTTAAAGAACGCTGTGCGTTAGCTGCTTTTTGCGGGTAAGTTTGCATTGAGCATTCAACAACAGCTTCTAATTGAGAAATAAGTGAAAAGAGTGCGTCTATCAAGTTTCGTAAGTAATTTTACAACTGCAGTAGCGTTCGCGGTAGTTTCATTAGTGTTTGTGGGAAAGGGGTTCCAAATTAAAAAAAGTGCGCCTGGTGCAATGGTTAATAACCCAATTTTCCCATAATGTACACACGCTGCGGTATATATGGGTTGCTTATTTATTTATGTGCTGCAGAGAATGTGCTGGTCGCTGATCTGCCTGTTTGCATTAGTTTAGCTTTGCTTTGCTTTACCGGCTGTTGCTACGTGTTGCCCACATTAAAAAAAAAAAATAGGAAGTCGCTAATTTGGGGCTTTGTTTTCAACGCCTTTATTTCGGTGTCCATTTGGCAACAAGTGCACTTTGGAATAACTTTTCAGTTCTGCTGTATCATTTGATGCTCATATCAAAGTTTAGAAAGAGTTCAACTAAAGTCAATCAACGCAATAAAATGTCACACACTCATACAGACACACACACGCATTGAAGCGCGCACCTTGTTCCCCAATTCGGCTGTACGTGTGTGTGCTTCAGTGTATGTCACTGACATGTTCCTCGTGGTGCCAACATGTGACGTCATATATTTATGCATATTTACATAGATTTCATCGCATTCCACTTGACTTAACAACCAATTATAATATTGATACCAAATTTCAGTTTTCAATTGACCTCAGTCCCAAAAAGTGCTGCATATTAAATGAATAATTATCTAGCACTTAACTTGACCTAGTTTCCTGCCCCTGTCCATTATTGTATTATTAAGAAAGGACATCGTTTACTAAAATCAATATTTGTACTCGACCCATCAATGTGAATATCAAATTATTGGCCCTTAATGACCAGCTGGTGTCAATAACGTTTCAAACCACCTGCATAATATTATCAATATTGTTGGCATAGCCAAAAAAGGCTAGTTTGTTTTTAGCTAAATGTTCATTGAAAAGTAGCTTGCATTTGTGTGTGTAAGCCTAGTATCAGTAGTATCAGCTGTGCGATCACAACACAAGCTAAAAGAGCTAATTTATATTCTGAATGATGTTTTCCCAGACTAAAGTCGCTTTTGCAAGGTAATTAAATAACTAAATTCAACTTTGCCTTGACAGGCAGTAAACCTTTTGTTATTTTTTGTTTGTTGTTGACTGTGTTGAAAAAAGAAAGTGGGAGAAAGATTAAAAAAAAATAGATACGCTGAAGATATCTTGTAACTATTTTGAGCTCTTAAAGTTAAACATCATTTAGGTATTCAAATTAAAGGGAATTGCTTCTAGTGTTTATTTCAAATATAAAAAATAATAAAATAATAATTTGAATAGATGATGTTTGTTCAAATTTAAGGCAAAACAGACAAAAAAAGCCAAATGAAGTCAACACTGTTCATAATTTCAACATTTTTCCGCCAGTTTTCAGTTACGTTTCCTGCCCACGTTACGCCGTCGCACATTTATATGCACTCTCACTGTGTCAGCTCCTCTAACTCTGCCCTCTATCTCTCTTTCTGCTTTAACGCCCCCTCTCTGAGTGTTGTTCGTCTGCCACCTGTTTAGCCTCTGCTTACACACACACACACATACATGTGTGCGTGAGTTTAGTAATTTCGACGTGTATTTCGTAACAACATGCACGTTGCGGTTACTCTCTTGTCAGTGGTTTGGGGATCGACTCAGTCCGCTTTGTTAGTCGCTGAAGTTTACCTGGTTCGTTCGCTCATATCGTAAACTCGAATAATAGTTTTTTCTTCTTTTTTTTTAAATTTCACTTAAAGATTAATTTAATTGCTGTGCGGCATTAAAGTCATCCATTAAAACGATTTAACTGTTTTCATACGCTATAAGAAATATTCAAATAGAAATTGAAGCAAGGGTTCATATGTATATGTATATATACACACACACACACTATATACTGAAGTCAAGTTACATTTGTTGTTTCAATTGGCATGTTATTGTTGTTACTGTTTTGCCATTCCTGCACACGAGTTGTCTGCCTTTTGCCACAGAGCCAAACACTAACGCCTCTGTGGCAACGCTCAACACGCCTTGGACATTAAGTGTTTATGTGTTTGTGCTTAACTTTCCATTCAACTGGTTTTTTGTTGAATTTTGGCTTTACGACACACAATACTTTTGTCTATGTAATTTCCAATTAAAAGCGCGTACCATTAATACATAAAGCAAAACAATGCCGAAAAATGAAGAACAGTTTAGTTGGATCAGACAAAACTTATATACACTGCAATTAAATTTGATCATTAACTATCTCGGACATTTACTAAACTGTACAGTTAATTATTTTTTAAATAATTGAAAATACTCTGATTTCCTTTTTTTTTTTTTTTTTTTGGATACCTCATTTTTGGACTAGACTAAGCCCGAAAACGGTAATTAAAATTTATAAAGAATACAATTTGTAAAAGAATACAAATTTATAATTTTCTTTTGTTTAACTTATTTTTATAATAGAAAAAAATAGAAATCGGGCTTACTTTCAAGATTTATTATGTCATTCCCATTCCCATGCAAATTCAAAATTCTCTTGCTGCCTGACACATATTTCACCCTATATTTATTGAGCCAACCTCGCAGTATCAACTAAATATTCGCTATTTATCATGACACTGCAATACATGCGATATGTAATGGCGTTTAAATAAAAAATGATAAATACCTACATACATATGTATATAACTCAGCAAAATACTTCAAAAGTCAACTTTCCAATACAATAAATATTATTTATAACTTTTTTGTCATTCATGAACTTCCTGAGTTATACCAATTAATTTGTACTGCAAATACACTTATTATACCTACATATTTATATATGTATCAGTTTTGTGGCCTGGGGCGCACACATAACGTTTATCAGCGCGGCGATTAGCGAGACATTGATAAGCAGCGCACTGTTTGCCTTAATACCGAATGATAAGGTCTGCTTCTAATGGTCTTCATTTAATACTTTTACATTTGCAGACAGAACTCTAGCAAACGGAACAGAACACCACGGAGCAGAACACTTACTACAGGCATAATGAGTGCGACAACCGAGCAACAGAAACAGACGAGCTTTGACAGCGCTCAGGGTGATGGACAGCCCAGTTCGTCAGCCTCATCCTCATCACAGCCACAAGGACAACAGGAGCAACAGCAACCGCAAACATCACAAAATGCACCGGCAAAGCTATTGCAGCATTTTCAAACAAATCGCATCGACTCGGCGCTGTGGGCGCTGCGTCTGCTTGTCATCTTCTTTACCGTTAGCTATGTGTTGCCCATATTCACGTGAGTGTATATGTATATACCCAAAAAAAATCCTATATGTAATTAATGATATCTTGATTATATCTAGTCTTCATGTAACAGAGATTTGCTCTAAGGCATTTAATTTTATGAGGAGCGCATAGAAAGACGATTTATAGCAGAGCGAGGCAATGTAAGATTCAGACATGCAAGGATTAACAGTAATTCAAAGGCGAAATTGAACAAGTGATAGATAAAGATAAAATAGAAGCAAAACTGATTAACTAGATATTAAGTGTTGTAAGAGATATTCGAAAGAGTGGGGGGGTAAATAACCAACAGAATCAACACTCAAAAAGAAAATCATAATATAGAAACGTAGTTGAAACAAGAAATTTAAGCTTAATCTCAGAGTTCTATTCTCCTATATATAGGAAACTCTAGCATAAGCTTAAATCCACTTATATATAACCTTATGTTTTTCTCTAAATACTAATTTTTTACTCTCTCTTATATCTCCATTAACAGCTCACAACAGAGCTCTTTCAACAAGGTTCTGCTAGCAAATGCAGCCATATCGGCGCTGCGTTTGCATCAGCGTGTGCCCGCCTTCTCGTTCAGCCGCGAATTCTTGGCTCGTTTATTTGCCGAAGACTCGTGTCATTATATGATGTACTCGTTGATTTTCTTTAGCATTCGTCCCACTCTGCTGGTGCTCATACCCATTGCGCTCTACTCAGTGCTGCATGCGGCCAGCTACTCGCTCAAATTACTGGATGTGAGTATATATGGTTATATTATGTGAGCATTTCATATATAATGTTTTTGCCTTTCAGCTGATTGGTCAGAATTCTTGGTGGGGCGCACGTTTCATTATCTCAATTGTGGAATTCCAGGCAGCCAATATACTAAAGGCTACCGCATTCTGCGAGATTTTCATTATGCCTTATGCCATTGTGTTAACTTTTATGTGAGTTGATTAATGCATATATTATATGTATATATATATTTGGATCGAACTTTGAGGCAAAAAGCTGCAATCAGTTAATGCATCAGCATTATATTTTTATACAATTTTAATTCAAATTCAATGCGCGTATAATTTGATTCAAAGCTTCATGTATGCGTGTATACATACTTATTTGTATATTTTCTTTTATATTTAGCTAATATCTCTTCTTGTTTTTCTAACAGGGCTCACGCTGGTTTGATGACTCCAATCATCTACTATCATTATCTGGTCATGCGTTATAGCTCGCGCCGTAATCCCTATCCCCGCACTGCCTTTGCCGAGCTACGCATTACCTTTGAGGCGCTGGCAGCTCGTTCCCCACCCGTAATTGGCAAGATCATTCGTGGCGGTATTGGATTCGTCAGTCGCCTGGCTCCACAGCCGCAGCCAGCGCCTGCGCAGTAGAGCCCAGAACATAAATAACAACAATCAAAGAGACAAGCAAACAGCAACAATACATCATAAGCTACCTAAGTCTGCTTTAAACACACACATACAGAGAGATACCCACAGATGCACACACACACACACCCATATACAATTACACACACACACACACACACACTGCTTCAGAGAGTGTAGGTTCCATCCATATTCATTTCGTTTGTTTTTATCTATCTACCAAATTCGCGATGAACAATTTGTTCAATATAAAAATTTATAGTTTATTTTAGACTTTTACATTTTGTCAAAATTTTACAATTTGGCAAAATTATTAACTGTTGTTTTATCTACTTTATTACTATGTTGTTGTAATTATTCATGTGCATCGTATCGTATTATTAACATTAGTTCAAATTTTTAAATATGATTTACGAGTTTGCTTTATATATATATATATATATATATATATATATATATATATATATGTATATAAATATACATATTTTTTAATATTTCTTAAGATATCAAGTGAAGATCAAGCAAGTAGAAAATTCAATAATAATAAAAGAAGGAGAATGTTCACCATTGAAAATTTGGGTTTAATGTGTTAAAATTTATTGAAATATATAATTATGCATTCATAAATTATAGTTTGATAACAGCTGTGTGTGTGTGTGTGTGACTGTGAAGGTGTTAGGAAACTTTTATATAAAATGTTTAGTTAGCATATATATATTCTAAAATTATGAAACCAAGATCTTGGAAAATCTTAAGAGATATTCAATAGAATGTATATTGACTAAAATTGAATTAAAAACAGAATCTAAATCTATGGATAAAGCAGTGCAGTTTTAAAATATCACAAACTTTCGTGTAAGTTGGATAATTATTGTTTTTTGGCTTTAATTTTAAATAAATTATCAAGTTTTTACTTGCTGACTCTGCGTGGAAGATTAAATTTAAAAGGAATATTATTATTTAAAACTATGCCAGAAAGTATGCAACATTTTTTCACATACTTCAAAGATTGGAACCATTTTACCCATTGGAAGGCAATCAACATTTTTAATAAAGCCAATAATTATGTAAGTTGATATATATTTAATATTTTCTTTATGTTTTACATTCGTTTGTTTGACATCAAATTGACAAGACTAGAAGATACCCCTTATAAATAGCTTAACGCTAGACTGAGATTTTTAATACTAAAAAAAAAAAAAAGTATTGGGCATATTGGACAACCTGCTCAAATTATGTAAGCACATAAGCTAAGCCATACTAACAAAAAGTTGCTTAGCTACGACTAATAAACACTCTGTAATGCACTAACATCGAAGGGCTAGGGGAAATTTAATGAATAAATAAATAAAAATGTGGGGAAAACTAATAAAAATTGTGTCACAAGAGCTATGAACGGTATCAGGTATGCCGAGCCAAACTATAAAGACTTGAATAAACTTATTGGATAAATGAAAATTGTGTGGAAAATACTGATGAAAGCGAATAGATACATCAAATCCGTAAAGATGTTGAAAATTTTTGCAGAAAACTTTAAACTGTTTTTCCGTACACATGTGAAGCAATGTGAAATGAAAAAGGAAAAATTGAGTATCAATGAATTTCTTTTTATTGCAAATGGGCGTAGGCTTAGGCGTAGGTTTGCTTTCCTTTCCTTTTTTTGAAGTCTCGTACGTAAATTAACCAATTTGTGTGCATGTGTGCGTATGTGTGTGTGTGTGCTATTTCAACCACCAGCCAGCATATATCTCTAACAAAGTGCGAGAGACATGGGCTCCACTTGCGGGAGCTTCACCAAATGTATTTTGCTTCCGATTTTTTTCCAGCAAGTTCAATGAACTTTCACGAGTGCTTTTCTTGTGCTACGCCAAAAAAACAAATAACGAAAAGAAGAAAAACCAAGAAGTTTTCATGCAGGTTGAGCGGCGGGTGGAGCGGCGCACACACAAGACTCACTTTCGTTTGTGGTGAGTGTGCAGGGAAATTTTCGCTTTATGAGAGTGCAGGGGGGGGGAGGAGTTGGGACAGACTGGTGGTCTGTCTTCAATGTGTCCATTCAAAAAGTGAGACAGGCAATGCTTCCCCTTTTGCCTAGCTCCAGTCTCGGCAGCCCCCCCTCAACTAGTTCATTTAGCTGGCGCTGACGCTTTCATGGGGTTCTTGAACTTTCCCTTTTTGGCCACAGATTCGCAGCGTTTGTTTTTCTTATTCGGCATTTAACGAAAGCAAAGCACACCAATTCGACACCCAAGAATTTTCCAATATAGATTGTATTACGCTGAAATGATTTTTGGTTTTGGTAGTTTGTATTTTGTTGATCGCTTTTCAAGTTTTTGATGTGTTTTCTTTTTGGGAATGTTTTTAAAATTTATTTTTGTATTTCCTTTTCTTATTTGCTTCGTATTGATTTGTGGCTTCCCTTGTCTAATTGATAGATTCTGAAATATTTTCCGTATAATGACCTAATGAGGCTTTTAAAGTTTTATAATTATAAGCAGATGTGAGCTATAAAGAGAAAGGAACTTTGGTAATTAAGCTTTCAAACTTTGCTCAAAAAACATATTTAAAAAAAATAAATGTAAAAAATAATAAAATAAATATGAATGACTCCTTAAATATATAATATATGATAAACAGGAATTGATTAAAATTATTAAATTTAAATAAAAATGACTATTTTTTAAATAAATGTAAAAATGCAGCTTAAAAATATATAATAATGCAAAAATATATAAAAATATATAAAATTTTTAAATATTTTTAAAAATAATAAAACAACATATTTTAAATTCTTGAAAATAAAAAAAAATTTTGTAAGAATAAAAATTTAATTAAACAAGTAAAGACTTAATAATTATATGGGTAAATTACAAAGAAAAAGCAGTAAAATTAGTGATATATATAGTTATGTTAACTTGGTCATTGACAGTCCATAAAAGTCTGATATTCTAACTGCAGAGTTTGGTATGTGATATTGGTAAATATATATTTTTATTTCGTTGAGTTAACTTGGTAAATAGTTTATATATTAAGGATACTGGATACCCTGCAATAATTCCATTATAATGCATTACAATCGCATCAGATCAAATGATATAAAAATGACATTATCAAAGCACATCAAATGAATAAAGTCAGATAATATAATGTGGGTCAAGCTAAGCCATGCAACAGAAATCAAATTGGACAAGTACTTTTTTTTACTATTATCAGAGGAGGAGGTGGATGGAGCAGCAAATGGTGTCTGACAGGCAGTGCCACACCACCGTGGGACCAGCACTACAGTGAGTGCTGATTATGCATTTCCACCCTCAACACAGGCGCCAGAGGCAAACAAGCCTACGAGTGACATCATGACATAAGCTCGCCCCACAACTTGAAAACAGTTGCATTTGTTGTTGAAAAAAGAAAAAAAATTAATAGCAACAACAATAAGAACAACAAAAACTATATAACATAAAATTAAATTAGATACAGAAAGTAAAAGCCTAAGCCCCAAGCCCTCTTTGGGGTTGTCCGTTCCTCGACCGCCGTTCGCCGTTCGTCGTTGGCTCTAGAAGCTCGCGCTCGCAACGCCAGCCAAAAGGTCTTTGAACTCTACGGCCTGTAAATAGGTCATACAAGAAATTTTTGTGTGTGTGCTTCGAGTTCTTCCCAAAATTTTCCCTGGAGTGCCCAATTTTCGTGGTGGGTGGCGTCGCCAGAGCCCGCTCGTGTCTCTTTTCCAAATCAAAATCAATTTCAATTGCGTTGCGTAGTCGCTTGGAGTTTGCGCATTTTCAACAGCTGATTTCAACAGATGAAGCTAACTGCGAGAGTGTGAGCGGGAGCGGTGCGTGTGAGAGCGGCAGAGAGGGGAACATTTCGAGTGCATTTTATGCGCAAGTTTGGATTAGACTAGGCAGTTGAGTAGGGAAATTTTGTTCGTGGATGTGAGTGAGATATGAACAATGAGTAAATGGGATATTTTTGTTGTAAAATGTTTTACAATAATTGAAAATACAAATATTTAAAATATATTATGTATAGTTATGTAATAGTTATATACAATTATTAATTTGTATGTAATTGTTACATAAGGAAAATATAAGTTATTTAAAAACTATAAAGAAGAAAATTTAATAACAATAAAGTTTTGACTAAGATCAGGCGCCTCAAAAAAAGTGTTAGTGTTCTTTCAAATATAATAATACCAATTCAATGCAGTTCCTATTTTAAAATATTAGGTTTATTTCTTTGGAGATTACTAAATCTAAAACTTTTTAAATTTTGGTGACTACTTAGATTCTAGAAAGAATTATTTTTGCAAATTTTTGCATATTCCTTGATTAAAAGTTAGCGTTTTCTCTTTGTATTAATTAAACGTTAAAATGTATAATCCTACTACTACTAAATATAAATATTACAAAAATCTCTTCTTCATAAATAAATAATATAAAAAAGTAACACCCAATTTACAAAATTAGTATTCCTAAAATCATTTAATATACTGTAACATTACTCAACGCATAAAGCCTTAAACTAAAATCACTCAGCTGCAAGAGAAGAATTACCCACAAAAATAAACCGACAGTCAAGGCATTAGTAATTTCCCTCAAAAACTAAACGCCAAAAAAATTTCCCTACGCACGCGACTTACACTCAAATGCGTTGCACTCAAATGAGATAAAACGCTCAACGTTAATTTCCCAGAGATTGGACATTTTGTGGGATGACATAACCGAACATTTTTGTTGCTTTTCGGCTTAAGCGTATGAGCAAGAGAGCGAGCGTATGTATGTGTGAGTGTGTGTGTATGCGTTTGTGCGTGCCGTCGTCTGTTTGTTATACACAAGTGCAGCTCTCTGTGTGGGCCAGTGACCTCAAGTACCGGTATCCATAGTATTAGATAAGTTCGTGGGCATGTACGGGGCATTTTCGTGTTCCTCTTTGCTCTTGTGTTTGTTTTTTCTTCTGTACTGTGCTATGCTCTTTATTGATTTCAGTATTTCTACCCGCAGCTCCGCTTCTTTTGTAGCTCAACTATAATTTTGGACGGTGTGGGGTACGGGGGCGTACACAACAATAATTTGTTGGGGCGATCGTGTTTTGGGGAAGCTTTTTACATGCCATATTATGGATGTGGGATCACATTAATTTTTGGAGGCGGACGAGTGGAGCATTGTTGTGATTGGGCGAAGTAATTCACTTAGATATCATTCTCGAAATGTTTATTTACGTCAATTGATCCAAAAGTACGCGTTGAAGTTTGGAGTAATTTGAGTTTGTTTGGAGCAAAGCAGAGGAAATGAAGGGTAATTTATGGAGTTGTGTTAAATGAGATAAACTTGGCAGAGGAGAATCGAGGTCTGTTTATGCTGGATATAAGAAATTGATAATGTTAGAAGTATAACATGAAGGCATTTCATTTGACAAGCAACTAAAAATTAGTTGTTTAGAACATTGTTAGAGGGCATATATAATGAAAAGAGAATTTTGTGGTATGTGTTAAAGAATCTTTTAAATTAAAAAATTTTAAAATAAAGAATTATGTTCAATATTTAACAGCAGGTGAAGCTAGTTAATAATTACTAAAAATGGGAAACATAGGCTATGTCACAATCATCTAACAATGAGTAATTTAAAAGTCTAGTCTATTAGACTGATTTGATGATTTTCATGGATGATAATATATATTGCACTTGACTTATAGTTTAATTAAAGTCATTGGACTTGGTTATACAACTTTGGATCGAAATAGAGCTATATAACTCAAAAGCCATTACTTAAACTAAAAATAAGCAGACACTTCGAGTGAAATAGGAGATAATGATATCTTATGAAATGTTTCAAAAGCGTTCGCAAAATCATTTGATGACGACTTTTATTTGACGAACAGCTCAAAATTATAAATAACAAAATATTAAAGTTTAACTAACAGTTAAGCAATTTCTTATATATACATGTATTTATATTCTTTCTAAATTTAATAAACAGTTAAACGTATAAAATATATCAACTTTTATATGTAGCTCACAGTTAAATAATTTGTTAGCCTATCAAATCCTTCAACTCCCACTCAAACAAATTATTGTCTTAGCTTCCGTAAAGCCATTAAATGTTTTGCCTTATGCCGGCCGGCCGGCCGGTATGTTGCTGGGGTAGTGCTCCCCAAATTAAAAGCAAACAAACCAAAATATTTGCCAATAAGACAATAAAATGTTGTCAACCCGCCCTGGGGCAAATTGAACAAGGGACCTCGATCCAAAAACAAATGATGCGCATGTCAATTGCCACAAAGGAGGCAAAGGAGGCAGAGAACCACCCTTGAGTCCCCAACCAAAAAGGGAAATGAAAGCCAAAAGAGGAAAGGAAATTTGTGTGTCAAGAAAGTGAAAAGAAAATTGCAAGGTCATTGAACTTGAGCAGAAAAGCTAAGCCGGAAAACTCGAAGAAGCTGAAACCACAAAACCCGAAAAAGCAACCCCAAAGCTAGGAATAGGAAACATATGTACGCAATGCAAGCCTCCCAAACGCACAATTTCAGTTTGGGGGTTGAAACACCTTGACTCTGAGTTTCGCTCTCCCCCCGCCTCCTTTGAGGAGGGGCTTTCAGGCGAGTGGGCGGCAATTTGACACACATCTGAGCATTAAAAGAGATAAAGAAGAGGAAATGAGAGCATTAGGCGCTGAACACCGTTATGTATATGTATAGAACTTCTAACCGGCCTATTCCCTATCGTAACAATCCGACTCTATCTAAATCGTAACCTTTGTAATTTATGCCGCTAACTGTTGGCCATTTGTAATCAACTTAATGTGACCTTAATTACGAGGTATTCAAATTAAAGCTAAGGGTTTAGGACAAAGCCAATAGAAGTGCAAAGAAACATTTCTCAAAAAGTTAAGCAGCGTGAACTAATATTAAAGTTGTTAGATTTTAATAATCTATCATCATATAGTAAATCCATCTGATACCCTATAAAAGTCAGCAAACTTTTGAAAGCTTTTGGTATACTTAAAGCAGCAGAATGTTGAAATATTTATATGATATATCTGTTTATATATGTTATACAGCAGCATCATAGACTCTTACTTTATAGTTGATCTAAAAACAAACTTTTCTCCCAGAGTCTATAAATACCCTTCAATTTTACGAGTCGTACATCTCATATACATCTCATCTATATGCTATTTCTATATAGTAAAGTGAGAATTACGTACAATAATAAAAGTATTAAGCACTCTAGGCAAATACTGGACTGATAAGGGGTATTACATAGAGCATTAACTATACTAAATATTTGTTATAAATATAGCGCCATATGAACTTCAGATTTATATAGATTGAGCGATTACGCTTTTCATTTTTAGATGAAAATCGATTAAATTCCATACATGTAATGCCTATTTGCTCACGGCTTTGTCTTCATTTTCCGATTTTCCTCATTGCACAAGGAAAATAAGGGAGAAAAAAAATAAAAATGGGGCCAGGCCTTTGGTACCCAAGAGTCAGCAGCCATAAAGTAGTAAAGTATGCCATGGAATTGCCTCTGGGGACGTATTTATTGGCAACGTAATTTAAATGTATATACTAACTGCATATATAGACACACATATTAGTATATATGTACTATATATATACATATACAGTAATGTGTGCACATTTGTCTTTGTTCCCATGTGCATCAGGCATATACCTTTCAATTGCAAAAGCCTTACTGAGTTTTTAATGTCAAAGACTAAGAAATTCTTAGTAAGAATGAAAGAAACAGTAAATAATTATACGTAGTTACTTATTTACTGTTTCTTTCATTCTTACTTTCTCTTAAAAGGTTAATTATTTTTATACCCTGAACCCATTGAAAATGGGAAATCAGGGTATAATGGTTTTGTGAAAAGTATGTAACAGGCAGAAGGAATCATCGCAGACCCCATAAAGTATATATATTCTTGATCAGGACGACGAGCTGAGTCGATATAGCCCTGTCCGTCCGTATGAGCAAAAGGATCTCAGAAGATATAAGAGCTAGAGAACTGAAATTTGGCATGCATACTCGTGTATACCATAGGCAGTACAAGTTTGCTTTATTTTTTCGATAACTCATCCGATAACTTTTTTATCGAGAATAATCGAAAAATCGACTTTGTTTTTTCAGCCTAATTTGAACACTTTTAGACCTAGAGACTTCAAATTTGCGTTGTATATAAAGTTAATGGATACAAAGATTTTGTAATTTACAGATTTTGGATACCACGCCCCATTCGCCCCCAATTTGTAAAAAACGCATTTCAAGTACTAGAGACTTGTGCTTTGGAATGTACACACATTTTAGCCATATGATTACGCTTTAAAAGTTTCATTAAGATCATACGTCTACAAAAGAAATTATTCAACAAATAAATTCTCATAATATTGCCCACATTGCAGTTAGCAGAGCGCGTGCTTATAAGTGCAAGTGTATGTATGTATGAATAAAAGAAGTCCAGAATGATTAGAATATCAGCTTGGAGGGTTCAGGGTATCTCCTAGTCGAGCAGTCTCGACTGGAGCCTTCTTACTTGTTTATTATAAATTAAAATTAAATTTTAATTTTAAAAATATTAAAAACTAATTATATGAAATCCATTTGTTTGTATCTGAAAAAAAAGCCTTTTTGAATTTCATTTTAATTATGGGCCAAATTTCGATCAACTAATATAAAAGAACAAAAATTTTAAAATTCTGTAGTCATTACAAAAATGTATGATTGATATGAAAATTGAAATAATGCTTATGCAATAGTCGACCTTCAGTTTTACTCTTATCAGTCGCGCATGCCTCAACACTTGGCTAGTTATGTGCATATTTATGACTCTAACTTTCTATCGATCTATTTACCCTCAGGTCTGTGTGCAAACAGCTTTTATCTATGGTCTATAGGTCGTTTGTTTTGCACACTCATTGAGCTCTATGTCGAGTAGTGCATCGATCTGCTGTCTGACTTATTAACTGGATCGCACTTAAGTACTCGACTGGCAGGTACAATGGCTGATCAAAGATGATAATTGACCGGCGATTAGAATAGAAATGCAAGAAGATGACAGCGTCATTTCAGGCTTACGAGCTTAAAATTTGAATAAGCTAATAAATTTTGTAGATTAATTTCTTATATTGATGTTTGAATGATTTTTAGAAACAGTGTCAGAGTTGGATAACTAAAACATAAATCTAATTATATATCTTGATCTTTTATAATAAGGAATCTTTTATAATGAGGAATCAGTTTTGTAACTGAATAATATTCAAGCTGAGCACAGTATATACATACAGACCTATCTCCATGCAGCTCTTTATACATTATAGGTACGCAAAGTTTTTAATTTACTACCAGAGCCTTTACAAACCTAGCCACACCATATATAGAATAATGAGCAAAAACTTACTCAACTTTACGTGTCTTTGTAGGCTTACGACATTAGTTTCTCAATTTCGATAAACTGCCGTTTATCTTGACTTTATTTTCCATTTTATAGCTGGGGAACTTTTCTAAATTGCCCAACCGGGGCATAAATCAAATACAGAATAGCTAGAAAAAGAAAATTTGTTAAAATAGTTAAAAGAAAATGTATTTTTTTGCATTTTGAAAACGCCGACACGTTCCGGCAATTAATGTAAACCGTGCAACGCCACCGGAACCACTCCGTAAGCAAATGAAATTGAACAAAATATGATAGATATATATGTCTATACAAATAACATTTATAATTTATGGTTGCCCAAGTGTGTATATATATAGTGCACTCATATAATAGAGCGTGTCGATAATGATATAAGAAATTGCATTAGAAAATACCCTGTAATGGTGTTACTGTATCTTCAGATTGAATATAAACATCCTACCCCATCCTAATTGAAAAATAACCATTATACCTTTGATGATTGATTTTTGATATTCGATAGGATATCTTGTATCCTAACATATCCTAGCCAATCCAATTATCTTTCGTATTATATGTGATTATATGTTTTCCGAAATGTATATGTATGGATGTACGTGTGTCATAATGTATGTATGTGTAGAATAAGTATACATAGTTTAAAAAAATGCAGTTCTACTGGGTATCTACTAGTCGACTAAAAGGCAGTTACATGTTTATATTTGTTACATTTTAACGATCGCGCGTGTAGAGGCGAGTAACAGAATAGAAGAGGGAGCTGTAGAGCAAGAGAGAAGAGAATGTAAGAAATGCAAGTAGAAGAGAGAGAGAGATAGAGTGAGTGAGTGAAGGAGAGAGTGGGCGAGTGAGCTATTGCTTAGACACTTTGCTCGAGTCAATGTACGGACAATTAGCGTTGCCATTTCTCAAGGTTGCATCAAATCAAAGTACTATAGATACTATATATATTCTATTATATAGCATATAATCTATGCTCGTATCAGATTTAAGTTGCGCCTAGTTATTTTTTACATTTTGTCCATATTGTTGTGTGAGGTTCAATTGAATTGGGTAACTAATGGCCAGACGACAACCCGTGTTTTACGTAAGTCCCGTAGGGCTTACTCTAGCTTATATCAATCAAGTGTTCCGTTTACATAGTTTATCTATTGCACAATTATTGGCGAGTCCAACGATTGCGTAATACCTAACCAAAATTCAAGTAACTAAAAGGAGAAGAAAAAAAACGTGTTTTTAATTTGTTTTATTTTGGTTTGTCTAGAAATTTAATTAGCATTCATATGGAATTTGGCTATAAACGAGCTGTTGTTTCGGGTTTTATAACTAAATACTAGATATTTTTATAGCTTGCCAGAGTATACAGTATAATAGTAAATGCTTGAATTTATTGTAGAAATATTATTATATAATTTACAAGTGATGTTTACTCTCATCCTAAGTATATTTTAAAACAGTATTATTCATCCAACTTGTATCTTCTATGAAGACTTTTAGTGTTCTGCATTGAACACAGAATCATCATTATTCTATCCAAATAATGATAGTTGAATATTTCCTTATATAAAGCATATGTGTTTGTAATTTCATTAAACTTCAATTCATTAAAGTTTTTTTTTTTTTCTAGATACTTCGTTTAATAATTTTCACATTTTCATTTTCATTCACAATTTGGAATTTGCTATGCTCAATCAGCTAATTTCTAATAGTATTTGTTCCTATCTAAATTACTTAGGGTTGGTCAATAAATGATTTTTATTTTTGTGTTTAACACTAAAGGAAATGCGTACTTCAGTGTTAATGATATGGCAATAAATTTTACAAATAATACAAGTACAATGAGGGCTACTTAAATAGGGTAAATATATATATGTATGTATACACATATATACATAATGATATTTCGGTTTTAATATATTAAATATAAACTTTGTATGTATGTACATATATATATATACAATGATCTTCTTGTTAAAGTTTTTGTTAGCTTAGGTTTGTTTTGATATGCACTCCCCGAAATTCTATTAAAGGCACCATGTTTTTCTGGATTTTTTTGAGTATTATTCATGGTGGTATATTTTTTTTTTAAATCGCATATTTCTATTTGTTATATGTTATACACAACAATTTTTTTCATATATTTTGTAAACAAGAAATTTATAATCTAAGAAAAACGAAAATTTTCAAAAAATAAGCGCGAATGTCAATCAAAGGCACTTTGACTTAACATATCAAAAAATCGAAAACAAACTTAATTAAAACCCGTAAAAATGAATTAATAATGTGTTCATCCCCCAGATTGTATATTGTATTGTATAGATTGTATATTCCCTAATGTAAAAATTGTAACTTTACTTATTTTTGTAAGTTTTTTTTTTTATAATTATTTATCAAATTGGCTTCCAAATTGTACTGCACTTAACTAACAGCTTAGCAACGCCCTCAAATTGAGCTACATTAGACTAGTTAAGTGCATATGTTCATAACTCTTAATTAGCAGGTGCTTAATCTGCTTTAAAAAAAAGCAAACAAATTACATTGCAATGGCGCCTTGTAAATATTTAATAACTACAAAAAAGAGCTGGAAGTAACTAATTAAAATAAATAAATGAACATATTTTAATGTTTCGGAGTGTGCATGCATAAAATATTCAAGCGATGCGACCGTAACTTAGATTAAATACCACGAGTATCAATGCTTGAAGCACCTACACCAATACATCTATAAACATACAAATATGTAGATATGTATGTATGTGTGCGCGCTTGACTCTGTATCTCCGGGCACTTAAAGTGTGCTTGATATGTTAGCACCTAAAAGCTTACAGAGTATTTGTTTTTGAGACGCCGCAGCGGAAACACCAATTTTATGATCAATATTTATTGTTTGGAGACTGCTTATCAATATTATTATCAAGTAAAGTACATGCGTACCTAATATTAAAAGTCTTTAAGACATGTGTACATACAAGTACAATTACATACATATTAACATATTCCTTCTTCTATTAGTTGTGAATTGCAATTGAATCGATGACTTAAGAGATTTGCAATGTGGGCGCGTCTGTACAATTAAAAATAGCTGTAAACATCGAAAGTAGCCAAAAATAGAGCTGGGAATTAATTCGAGTTACTTGAGAACATAGCACACACACTTGTGTGTACACATATATACTCACTCACACCAGTGCAGTCCACGCGCAACTGTAAAGCAAACAACAAAAAATTGAAACTACAGCAACCCAAGCATTCAGACAGGCTATAAAAATCGACACACACACATACATACACCAACGGTTGTGTAGTTGCCATAGTACTAGAGCGTGCTAGGCAGAGAGACAGAGATAAAGATAGAGAGAGGGATCGAGCAAACTAGCGACATGTGCATGCGATAAAATGCAACGAGCATATACGCCTTAGAGGCAGTGCCAGTGTTTTCGACACTCTGGTCCGAGCGAATGCAAGAGGATGTGCAGTGTTTTCAACGCACGTGCCGACGCCTCGGTCAATGAACCGCGCAAGAAACAAGAAGAGAGCAGAACGAACATAGCAGATGGAATGAATCGATGAGGGAGGGCAACACATAGCAAATGCAGTGGCAAAC
Source organism: Drosophila mojavensis (assembly GCF_018153725.1). Lineage (NCBI taxonomy): Eukaryota > Metazoa > Arthropoda > Insecta > Diptera > Drosophilidae > Drosophila > Drosophila mojavensis. The sequence continues at coordinate 7,850,983 of NW_025318858.1, forward strand.
GCGTGCAAGACTGATGGAGTGCTACGTCTGCACTCTCTCTTAGTCGAACAGTGTAATGGTGTGTGTATGTGCGAGAGAGTTTTCATTATTATATTTTTGTTGTTGTTCATTTTTGGTCGTTGCCGCGTGTAATGCAGTTATTATTGACGCAGTCTGGACGTCGACACTCCCTCTGCTTCCAATGTGATCACTCTTTCTGCTGTTCTTCTTTTCCTTGTTGGTGTTGTTGTTGCGCTGGCTGTCGCTGCTGCTTAATTGACACATACCTTTATTTACAGCGCTGCTCAATAAAGCGAAGACGGAGAATGAGAGAGACAGAGCGTAAAAGTGCCTATTTACAATGTAACAAATGTGACTCGTTTTTTTTTAACATTTGCTATTGCTAACGTATGCAAATTTATTTAACAGCTGGCGACATTAGCTCAACAATTTTTCAATTTCAACTTCTATTGTACAACAATAAATGTCATGCGCTAGCTGAACGTTAGAAGAGGAAGCAGCAAATAGAACTGAGACAAAAACAACGCGGGCGACAGCAACAACCGCAACAAAACAGCTGCTGAGACGGCAATAGTCATAAAACTAAAATGCTAAAGGTGTTTTATAATCAAGTAATATTCGAATGATAATTAACTAAATGCATGTGTGCATCAATATATATTCATATGTATGTATATGTGTACTTGTGCAGTTAGACAAACATGGATTTACATATTTATGCACATGTAATAAATTACAGATTTTTCTAACTTATTTATTGATATGATACAAAACTAATAGTCATTAAAAAAGTAAATAATAAAATGTACAAGAAATAATGGATAAATTGTTTAGTTTATAATAAATAATATAATATATATAAAATTTCCTTGAAATTATTTAATATAAAAATCAGGCAACATATATGATGTGTTATTTCTAAACAATGTATATATAGAGATATATATATACTTATATAGATATTCATGTGTGTATATATAGCTGCGGTCTTAAAAATGGTGAACGAAACGAATTTATTTATTATTTTTTAATTTAGCCTACAAGATTTTGCATGCTTCGTGCTTTGTTCCTAAAATATTAAAACATTAAAAAATTGTAATGTTGATAATAATATCTAACAAATCTTATAGTCAATGCTCCGCATTCATTTATTGCAACTTCCCTTTGCTATTTCATATAGAAATGTTTATTAATAAATACAATTTTATTTCTTTTATATTTTTTTAATTATCTTTTTTTTACCCATTTAATTTCCTTATCATGTGTAATGCTAAATTTAATTATTACACAATTCCGCATTAGAATTGTTTTGATTCGGTAAACCTAAACAACATGTTTGTAATTAGATATGGCTACAGATATATGTACATATGTATGTATGTATGAGTGCATACTTACATAGCTAACTGTGTACACGAATTGCCACAATAACAATGAGAATAATAAAAGTCCTCATATGAATATGACACTGACATTGAGTACGACGAAAGCGACTGTGGCACTATAGAAATAATATTTACACACCCATACAAATGCATTTCTATCTGTATGTATGTGTGCGCTCTTAGCAAATGTCACTTGCTCATGTATTTGCACATCTCATACAACCCCTTTACTTTCTCACCTCTCTCTCACACTCTCCCTATCTCTCTCTGTTTCGCTCTTTCTTTTTCGCGCCACACGTTTCGGTAAACAAATAAATTATTATAAAAATAACAATAACAATATCAGTAAACAGGAATTACATCACTTTAGACAAGGTAAAAATTGACTATTTTACGAGAATATTTTTATGATTTATTAAATACATATTTTTTAATAAAGGCCGCTTTTATATTTATTTGATATATTTATTATTATTATATATATTTTTTTTTTTTAATTTGTTTTATTGTTATGCAAGGCTAAGCCACAAAGTTGCACATTACGTATACGTAATGGAGCAAATCTATTTCAAGAACTTAAACAATTTGTTATCTGGTCTAAAATTATGCGACGCAGTTTTATGGCATATAAATATACACAGTATATACATATGTATACATATATACATATTTTATCTAAGGTAAATAAGTAGAGAGATTTCGTTTTTGTTAAGTCATTAATAATCAAATACTCTGATATAATATATATACTGTATAATACTCAATGCCATTATTTTTTTTATTATTATCAAAAATATTTATTTATTTAATTTACAAAAAAATTATTTATAAATAATTATATATATAATTTTTTTTTTACATTTTATTTAAATGTATTTTTGTAATAGATATATACATATTTTATATTATTTTTTTTTTATATATATATTTATCTAACGTAATATTATTTATTTTTAATTTTTTTAAACATTGTTATTTTAAATTTTATTTCAACAAGCTCATATTATATATTTATTATTATTTCAATCGTAATTTTTGTTTATATATTTCATTAATATATATACATATGTACATATATACTTACATTGATTTCTCTGTTAAATTTTTAACATGGTCTGTTAAGGTCCCTGCTCCATTAGCTGCTCTTGGAGAACTTAATAAATATTGTGCAATTCCACGAGCTTTGTTTCCGTTTATTTTTTTTTTCAGACTCTAAAGAGATATTTCGCACGTGGTCATTGGCGCATTATATGCAATAACATAATGTACGCTGTTTGCCCTGATAAGATTAGATTAGATTAGATTCGCGTTGCTATTAGCTGAAAAGTTTTGGCCCCTTTGAAAGTAAATCAGAGCGCCATGAAATCCCACACAATCATGGATCTAGAATATGAAAAACCAATTAAGAACTAAGAAATATTTTGTCGATTGTTATTGCATTGATTATCTAAGACAGTCAATGCAAAAGTCAAAACAGCCCCGTGAGGGACCAAATGAAGGCAATGCATTATGATTCACGCTCTCATAATGGTGCAATTTGTTGGCAACTGTTTTCTAATTTGCCTTCCCCGAGTTCTGGGAAACCTCACGATATCAGCTGCTATCTGGCTTTAATGTGATGTCCCTTTCAAGGTCTTGGAATGCCGCCCGGAAATATGGCAAAAGCCATACAAGAAATTCACCTCTAATTGTTTTTGGTAGAAAATTGTGTAACTAGACGATACATATACTGATTGATATAGATTGCAGACTATTGAATAGATTTTTTTTTTTAACAAGTTTGTACTATAGTATATAATAATATTTTTTCTAATTGAAGGAGACATTAAACATGCAAAGGTGGGTCATAGAAAATGACAATGACAATGGCAATGATAATGATAACATTGGAAACCCCCATCCTCCTTCTCTCTCTGTATAGTATTCTGTATTTATTTATCAGTTTAGAGAGTTCTATTTCCATTGCAATGAAAGCTGCACCTTCTAAGGCAGCTCAATTCGTGGCACTTTCTCTGCCCATTTAAACTATGTATGTGTCTAATGATTCAAGCAGCTGGCAAGCGACCAGACGCAGACTCGCATTAACTGTCCCATGCAGCACGGCCACAACCTACACAATTGCACATTTGCACAGCGAGCGAATGAGAGAGGGACAGAGTGAGAGACGAAGAGAGAGAGAGGCAGCCATGCAACAAACTCTTGAGTGTGCGGCGCGCTGCTTGCGTCCTCTGCATGTGCAGCACGTGTCGAAAACTGTGGCACGGCCTCACATAGTCTGTTGAAAACCGTTGCACGTCCGCCACGCGAATCCGCTGCGAGTGCTGCTGCCTCTGCTACTGCTGCTGCTGCTGCGACTACAACTGCGCTGCTGTTGTTGCTTTTGTTCTGGCATTGCCCTTTGCAACCGACAACGTTGCAGACATTTTGGGTTTGGGTTGTATTTTATTTTTTCTTCTTCTTCTCTCTCTCTTTTTTTTAAATACATATATTTTTTAGCTCGCTGCCGTTTGTGTTGGTGTTGGTCGTTGCCAAAAAGGGATGAAGCTTGAATTTATTGCAACGTTCAAAAAAACGTACGCCCCCCCGCAGCAGCAGCAGCAGCCGTAACAGCCGTAGCAGCTGCGTCGACTGCAATGCGAGCAGCGGAAACGCTCTGTCGATGGCTGCGCACGGCCGCTGCATTTATTGAAATTTCTTGAACATTTTCGCCGAATTTCGAACAACTTCTTATTTATGCATAATAATTTTAATTTTTGTTTTTTATATTTTGTATTTTGCTGTTGTACTATAAATGTTGCCCGAAAAAAGAAATATTGGGTCAATGCACTGCTTGAATAAAAAGGAAAAATGCGGAATGGGCAGAGCGAAAGATATGCAGAAGTATGAGAGACCTATGAGAGCTGTGGGTGGAAGATAGAGGGAGAGTGCAAATGCTACAGCAGACATTGGCTATAAAGTTTTGGATAGGGCATTGACTCGATTAAGATATTGTATTGTTGTTACCCATAGACAAAGGGAATGCGACAATGTATGTAGGTGATTTTCGTATTAAAATGATAAATTAAATTGTTTATCGCTCGCTTTAATGCCTAACGCAGGTAAATAACGCTACAAAGTTCATATTTTTATATGGCCTATGACAATTTAATTGCGACTGTGCACATTGTATCAGGTGATCTTTAATCTTTAGTTATCTACGAAGTTGACGAAAGCATCGTAAATGTTTCGATTCATGCTAACAAATCACAAATTGAACCCTCCATACTCACACACATACATACATATATAGAATTTTATATATAGATACATACAGACGCATACGTCACCAGCAGAGAAAAAAGCTGCGAAAATACGGCGAACAAAAAAGAACAACTGACCAAACAACAGCAACAACAGTCGCAACAGCAGAAGCAACGGCGATAAGAACCGAAAGCAAATCACCACCGAAGCCAACAACAACGGTAGCAGCCACAACAACAACAACAATGCAAATTGAACAGCCGTACGAATTATATTCGTGTGCGTAGATATCATAATAAAAATTTTATTGAGTAAGTTGAGCGCGTCTGTCGCTGACGCTTCGCAACGCGTCGCTGTCGACGCTAACGCCAACGCGACAAAGACAATTGCCGAAAATAACAGCAGTAGCAGCAGAACGCCACTGCGCCTTCTAAACAAAAAAAAAACAAAAAAAAAACAGCTTCAGGTTTTGTATCTACAATATCTACATGCGTTAGAAGCAGCCGCAGCAGCTGCTGTCTCAAATGCCGGCTTAAGCACCCAAACACAGATATAGCAACTCACACGCATGCACAGATAAATACACACACATATATACACACATTCACTCATACTTGCATACACAGCGCTTTCATTCTTCAGTTGACGCTGCTGCTGCCGCAGTCTCTGTCGCAGTCGCTGCTGCCATTCAAGAATAGCGTCGACTGCGCAGTCACAGTTGCGTTGCTGCGCACTGCTCGCTACGCCGCTGCGCTGCCAGCGTGTTGTTCTCGGCAAATTTTGAACGCTGGCCGCCATTTCGTATTTCTCAGCGAGCTGGCGACGCGTCAACACGACAAACGGCAGCGTTTTCTGTTCTTTAAAGAACTTTCAATAGTATTAGAAAGCTTTTAACTAAGCAAAAAAGCTGCTGTTTAAATAGTTCAACAGAACGAATAAGAAAAAGAAAACGAATAAAATAATAAACAACGTTATTTGATCTCCTTTGCCTTATTGTTTAGTTTTAATAATTAAAACTAAAGCGTAGCCAATCTTAAAGTGTTTTCTTTAACAACAACAAAAAGTGCAATTCTTAAATCAATTTGTGTTTTTACTATGAACGGTAAATTGTTTGTTTAACTAAAGGCTGATAACAAATATATATAAATATTATAAATATTAAACATATGTAAATTAATCAATGGAAAAAGTGTATCAAATTATTACTTAAAATATAACCTAGAAAAAAAAAACGATTAAATATATTACGGAGTGTAAAAAACAAGAATCAGATATACTGAAGTGTGTGTGTATATATGTATGTGTGTATCTGCATATATAGTATATATAACCTAGGTCAATATTGTTTTTAGTGGCGTGTGAATGTGCGCAACAACAAAACGCTAATAGCAGAGCAGTAACAGCAACAACAACAACAACAACAGCAATCATAGTGCTGCGCAGCTACAAATACACATACAAATAATCAAAAGCAGCAAAGATTATAAATAACACACACAGACAGTTGGGCATCTGTATGTGTGAACCTTTAATACGGAAATTCGCCGCAGCAACAGAAACAACAACAACAGCAACGAACGCAAATTAAACTTAAAAATCTATATGAAAAAATAATAATTAAAAAAAAAAATTAGAAACAAGCAGCAAATCGTCGCCAAAGCTAAAGCAGCGTCACACACCCCACACACACACACATGCGAGCACACGACTGGTTCGCTCGCTCTCACGCTCTCGCTCACACAACGATTAAGAACAGTCAACTTTTGGCTGCGTCAACTGCGCTGCTGCTCTGCTCAGCTCGGCTCAGTTCAGTTGCCTGCTGCGGCTGCTGCTCAATTCTTATAGAATTTTAATATCAAACAGCGACGATCGTTGCGTTCGCTCAGTCAGCGCCGTTGCCTCGCGTAACATAGTTCTGATTCTAACGGGCGCGCACACATGCACACACACACGTACGCTCAAAGCAGAATTTGGTAATTTGGTCGAGCGACAAGTGCAGGCTTGTTATTCGCCTTCAAAGCACAAGCAAAAGAGTGAGTGAGAGACACAGAAGGAGAGAGAGAGAGAGAGAGAGACGTTTCACGGCGATTATACCTCGCCTCGAGTGCGCAACAGTGAAAAAGTTCTACAAAACACTTGCCGCCCGTCGATTCGCGCGACAACAAGTGTTTTAGCCAAATAAAAAAATATAAATTGCAAATTCAAAATAACAGTACAATCCTCGTGCATATATAATTCGAAAGGAAATTATCTCCAATCAAGCGAGAATTTGGATTTGCCTTTTGGGAATACAGCAAGGAATATTTTATCAATTTATATTGTGGACTTTCATTTAATTTTATGGTAAGTGTTTGTTTACAGCAATAATAAATTATATTTCTAATTAAAATAATATTTTATCTTTTTTTTTTTTTTTATATATATATAATAAAAATATAACATAAAATTTAAATATATAGATATACCTTTTTCCACGCAAATTTTTGTATGTTAGATTATTTTATTGCAATATTTATAATGTATATAAAAATTTATATATATTTCTTTGAATTCTTATAAATTTGAATTTTTAATAATAATAGTATTTATATTTTTGTTTGGTTAAATATTCATAAAAAAAAACTCGAAGAGCATTTATTTGGTAATTGTACACGCGTCGTATACTTAATATATTTTCGAGATAATGTCGGTGAATGAGCAACCCAAAAATTTCACAATATTAGAAATGTTCTAAAATGACGCTTCCATAATTATATGATTATAATATACATATATTCCCTTTATAAACACGAAATTCTAGCTTAGTTCAAGTACTGCCATACGCCAAAATTGCGCATACGCCCCATGATTCAGCAAAAAAAAAATGAGTAGATTGTATGGGAAATCAGTTATATCATGATGATAAATTTATCTATTTAAATGATTTGACTAATTAGACTTCGGACTAAGCACCCAATCACCCACCCACCCATAAAGTACCACTGCTAAAATATCCTATCTCAACTAGATTCCAGATGACTCAACCCTGTGGGGCACTTGAGTCACCGACATCATCCAAGCCCAATGGGTCTTACAAACTAATTTCAAATGCTTTTCGATAATGATCAATTGTATATCAAAGGGGTTTCCTAAACCACTGTGACTCATTACCTGCAATCGCATGAGTCACACACAATTGGCATACATAATAGAGAAGGATCACACGATTCTTTATGTTCGCTAATTACTGATAATGTCAGTGGGCGAAAGACTTTTTATTTATTATCAACATGAGTTGACTATCAAATGACGAACTTTGGTCAGACTTTCGTTGCACTTCGACAATATCTAAGGGAAGATAGTTTAAATTATTTCATCACCAAATAAAAAATTTTATACAAATATTTAAATATAATGTAAAGAATTGACTTAGGTAATATTTTAAATTAAGATTTTTATTTATTTTTAATTCGTAAAAATATGTTAAAATTGTTTATAGTAGATTCTTAAACAATTCAAATCAAAAATATATAAATATGCTCTTAATATATTATTGAATTGAATTTTAATCTTAACATTTTTAAAAGCACTTTTAACCCTCTGATAAAACTTTTTCCATTCTGTGGACAATAAAACCTTTATTGCTCACTTTGTACTTATGCAATTTTCATAGCGATAAAAAAAGAGTCCCGTGAATCTATCTAATTTTTGTTATTGTTCAAGTATGCTTGTATTTTATCTATTTGCTAATTTTGTGCCTGAAGGTCAGTAATAGCGTCAACAACGATTCGAAATGCCAAAATAATCTTGGAAATTGATATTTGGGGTATTTATGTGCACAGGAAATTGTATCGATGCGGCGTAGCATACAACGTCTAACTGTTCAATTATAAAAAAAAGGAGCTCAAGTCTAAATAAAGTACCATATTTTCCAGTTGCTGGTGCTGTTATCGTGTTATCGCTATCGACGGGTAACCGATTTGACAGTTGATTTACGTAGGTGTTTGAGTTGCTTTCAGCATTTCAAGCTTGCTGCGCTGTGCTAGCTGCGTTCATTCACGTTCCACCAGGCACACCTGTTGTTATCAGCGCTTTTGGCCAGCATTTGCTTATCGATGCGCTATTTGAATGTATCTCTTCATGGTTCTGCTTAGTTGCGTTTTATGAATGGAAACGTCGAAGCGTCGTGCTCATGAAACCACAATTGATTGAGAGATTACCAATCGCAAGAGAGAGAGAGCAAGAGATAACGAGATGGAGAAAGAGAGATGGAGAAAAAGAATTTATAATTCAAATCAGATTATTTCAATTTCACTTCCCTGTTTGCTTTTGTGTATATGCTTGTACATACATATATCAGAATTTATAAATTTCTTTTAAGTCCGATATGATAAGCAATGTGTTTCCTATATATATATAAGTAAATATTTATGTACATATGTATGATAAATATCTCAGCTCTGCTAAGTGTATTCGGACATTATTGATATACCATATATGACATCAATTTCATTATTTATAAAGCTAACTGTATAATTTACCGATATATTTAAGCAATAATTTCCTTTTAACGACTTTATCTCTCAACTACTCATTTCAGGTGAATCCCAAACACCAAATTTCCTATCACTATTGCTATCAAATTAGCTACCCATTAAAAATGAACATTTAAGCTATAATTGTTTTGTTAGTATGTTTGCAAATAGAAAGAGGCGTGGCAGGCCGCAAGATGACAATCTGAATCGAACTTGCCCTATAGAAAGTTTTTTTTAGTCAAATAGTCACATCTAGATAGCATTCTCTACAAGTAGTTACACAAAATTAAACTACAACTAAAGTTGTGCAAGAATGAACTACCCATAGTAAAGCTCATAACAGTTCTATTTATTATTCAGGGTAGCTCGTAGTCGGTTACTTTCGATTAGGGTACTCCAACTTCGTTTATGAATTGCAAATCGAAGCAACTTTAAGTTATCGACAAACAAAATATCTATTGGCTCTCACATTATAAGAAAATTTCTTAAGCACACACAGAACAACAACGTGAAGAAGAAGAAGAAGAAGAAGAGTGAGAGCCCGAGGAAGAGATAAAACGCTCGTTTCTCAAGTGCCAAGCCAATAAATGTTCCTTTTTTGCGCTTCGTTTAGTTAGCATTGAAAGCGAAATTTCATGCCCCAATCAAATAAATATAAATAAATAGCATAAAAATTCCATTTCACTGTGGCTTATCAGTCAAAACTGTTTATTTCTATTTTTATTTTTTTTTTTGCTTTGACTTTTTCCCTGGCAATCACTTCGCACAAAATTCCATTAGATGAAGAGCTTTACAGTTAATTCATAAACTTGTCGCTTATCAAGAATTTGGCATTTGTTTCGGTCATATGAATGAGAATGAGACTCGGAATGAGCTATAATTTCCTCATCGTCTTTTTTCGCTTTATTGGCATAGCATTTGGCAACCCTTTGCCTACCCCATTATATTTTGTATTGCAACATTCCCATACACGCACACACTCACACACACACACACACTCAGCAACGCAAATGTTCAGTTGAGTATCTGACGGATACATTTCGGGCTAAAAAATGATTCTAAGGCAAAAAGCCGGTTCGCAGACATGCGTAAAAGCTATGTTTGCTTACGTCTGTGTGTATGTGCTGTATGTGTGTATGTGTGTGCGTGTGTGCTCACGTTACCCTCCGGCCGGCGCGATCCGCCATATTTAGAATACCCTGTGCATATTGAAAGCATTTGGAGTGGGGTATATTAGTTCACAAAGCAAATTTACAGAAATAATCATAGATATCATGTATACAAATATATCGATAAGTAATAATATCGATTACAATACATTATATCAGCATATAGCTGCATCATTTTTATTTGTTTCCAGGGTAACTTCTAGTCGCATTTTTAGCGCAGTATTATTGTCTTTCATAACGTGTTCGTTAGTTAGTTTGTTTTTGTTACTTTTAACGTTCTTGAACGTTCTTTTCGATTTTTTGTATTTATCCAAGATACTATATAAACATAAATAAGATATCTGTATATAACAATCTATATATACATATGTACATGTATGTATGTATGTATAACTGCTATCCGCACTCGATGTTTTATTTATTTTCATGATATAATAATAAATATGTACATATAAACAAAAAATTTTTTTTGTTGACCTTGGATAACAATTTTGCTCAAGTATTGCTTATATATTTACCTATTTATACATATGTATATATTTATTTCTAATTTGATCGGTCTATATATGGCTCTACACATACAGACAGCCTGTTTATATGTTTAGTTCTTTGTTCTAATTGCCAATTCTGACTAAATGGTGTGAGCTGTTGTGCCCGTCATTCTCTTGATTCATAGTGTTTGTGTCTTTTTTTTTTTGTGCTCTGTGGTCAGGTTTTTTTCATTATTTATTTTTTTGAGAATTGTGAAATCGGTGTGTTCTTTATTTTCTATTTTTTTTTTTGTCGCTTAGTAACGGCGCACAAAACTGTTTTGTCACATTAAAAAACTTCCCCTTTCAAGATCTAATGATGTTTAAAATGAAGTCATGTACGAGCTTGTTTATAGCGAAATCTTATACTAGCTGTAAACATGATACATACATACATACATACATAATGATAGCTCGTATATACATATGTATGTATCTGCATTATGTATTACTTATGCGAATATTCCATAATATTGTTTTCTAAAAGTAAATATTCAGGCTTATCTCTTAACAATATTACAGATTTTTTCTTTATTGAACTTTTATAAATGTATGTATATACATACTTATACAGTTACTGGTAATTTTATAAAATGATTATATATTTAGTTTGTATACCTGTATTTCCAATAATTATTAACCTTGACTGTTCATAAAATCCTTGATTTCCATTGAAGGCCGCCATTTTAAATAATTCTTATACGCAGACTGTATCGATACCCACACATGCACACACACACACACACACACACACTTGAAAGAGCAAGCCTATGGGCAGCGCAACATTTGAAGCCGTATGCATGCACTGGCGTTGCAGTCGGCGTCGCTGCCTACGTCAACGTTGCTGCTGCTGCTGCAGATTAATAAAGCAAATGGTGGACGCTGCTTTTGCATGCGCTCGCCCGATTCTCTGCCACTCAGCGTGTGTGTGTGTGTATGCACATGCAAGTGCTGCTGGTCTTCGTTGGGCCAAACAACAAAAACTGCAAAAACAGAAGAAAAAAAAAAGTTTGCCAAGTTCAAGGACAGTTGCAGCGGCGTCGTTGCTTTTTGACGCAGCCGTTTGGCTGTACGCGCCTGCATTGCACAAGCTCTCCGGACTCTCACTCCTCACTCGCTCGCCTCACACCCTCTCTCTTTCTCTGTCGACACTATGGCTGGCTCTCTTCGGCAGACTTGCGTTTGTTATGCGCATTTAATTTTCAATTTGCTCGCTGTACCGAACTTCATTTGAAGGCCACATCGCAGTCGCAGTCGCTGCTGCTGCTGCTGCTGCTGCTGCTACTACTGCTCAAATTCAAGTTCAAGGCGCAGCTGTAGCTGCTGTTTGCTGCGCTCCGCTGCCTATTGCTGTCTCTGTCTTATGCAATTAACATTTGCAAACTTCTAGAAAAGCTATTTAGCTTGTGTTCTTATGCCCGATCGACAGCTAGATAATGCATATATAAACAGTTATGACTTTGGCTTGGTCAGTAATGTGTTTAAGCAGTATTTCTAATAGCTTTTGCCCTTTTCCAACTCAAATTCTAATAATAAAAAATACAAGTTGCTCCCAAGCTTTTTTTTTTCGAGGGTTAGTTGTCAAACGACCTGCCAAACGAGTTTTGCCAAAAAAAAAAAAAAAAAAAAAAATAGTAGAATATACATACATATATGAATTTATATATGTGTGTATGTGTATACATATCTACATCTATAGCAAACAAACAGGTCTGTGCTTATGTATACACATATGTATGCATGTATCTACAGGATCTTGCATTGACGCAAAAACATTTGATATCAGGTTTACATACAGAATAATAAAATGAATACCTAATTGTTGTTAATTTGTTTATTAAAAGATCTTCAATAATTGACAAACCTATATAAAATATATATATGTATACATATTTATACAATCTGTCACACCCAGCTGCAACGCCTCCAAAAATTCAATCATAATGTTATTTTCATTAGCGGAAGTTCGGGCCCCTTCACTCAACCTCTCAACCTCCTCACTCTTATAAATATGTACATATGTACATATGTATCTCTTATACATACAAACATCACATGCTCATTTACACACTCGAAAACTTGTTTATTTCTTGCTGTGTAAACCAAAATTCTAGAACCACACCTCGCTTAAAATTTGTAATTTTTGCTTTTGTCAAGTCATAAATATACATTTAATTAAATTATTTAACAATAATGACACGAAATGCTAATTCAATATGTCTGCTGGAGTATCTTCACTTCGCTCTCTCTCTCTCGCTCGCTCTCTTCACATCTCTCCTTTACCCTTTTTTGCAGCAGCGAACAAAGAAGAAATTAAATTCGGCACGTATGAAAAAACGGCGAAAGAAAAAAAAAAACACTTTTGCATGCCGCCTCTTTTTTCGGTATCGAATTATTCATTTTATACATGTGTGTGTGAGTGTGTGTGCATGTATTTATTTTGAGGTTTTCACAAATTTTTGTGTATTGAGTGTGGTTGTTGTTCTTGTTGTGGCGATCCCAACGCAACGACAACGACAAAGCGAAACAACAACACGATCGCCCAGTTTGGCAGCAGCAGCTGAAATTTCGACTCTGACTGGAAGCTTCACATTTCTTTTTACAAACACACGCACACACATACACATGTACGCATATGTATGCGTATGTATATATACATTGTATATATATGTGTGTGTGAACATGTTCACTTTGTTTTCGGATTTCTTTTCTTTACATTTTTCGAAAATACATACGAAAATATAAAATGTATTATCGTCGTCATGAGCTTTTCGTTAGGTTGTTGACCCTTCTGGATGGCGAGCGCGGAATGAGGTTGCTTTGTCGCCGATTCGACTTACGCTGAGCTATCAAAATGTAAATGAAATTTTCGTAATTTGTAACTGTAATTACCAAAAAATGCCTAGCATATGCACTATTCTAGATTATTTAACAAGCTCTTTGAAATAAGTATGCAATGCAAATTTTGCAACGGTCATACACTCATAGATACACACACACATGCTCACTCATAGGCATGCACATAGAAGAACTCGCCCTCCGTCAGAAAACTGCACGGCGCTGTCAGCGTAGACAGCGACAGAGACAGCGACGCGACGCTGACGTCAACTGCAGACAACATACAAAAGCAGCGACAGCAACGCAAGCTCACACTTCGCACACAACGTTCTCTCTCACACTCTCTCGCTTGCATATCGCTCGTGTGCTCGTCGTTTGTCATGAACTTGAACTACACGTGGAGGGCGTGCAAGTGTTTTCGACAGCACATTGGTTGGTGGCTGGCGCTCTTACATTGGTTCTGTGTGCGCGCCCATAAGGAGGCTGTGCATGAGTTTTCAACATTAGCCACAAGCAGGCAATGCGCAACTGTCGCAGTGTGTGTGCGTGTGTCTGCTTATGTGAGCTCGCTTGTGCAGTGAGTAAGCATGCTGTCTGTAGTTGTTGCTGCTGCCGATTGCAGGCTGAACGGTGGGCGGATGGGAAGGTGACTGGAAAGCGAGGCTGTTAAATGAAAGGGAACCGCTTGCACATGGGGCTGGTGCTGCTACTACCATTGCCATTGCGAAAGTGAAAATTATGAGGGTTGTTTTTTGCTGGCAGCCTTGATTTCCTTTCGCCTTCTACCTTGACATGAAAATATTTAATTTCACCAACTAATGCAAAAAAAAAAAAAAAAAAACATTTATAGATACATACATACATATGTACATATTTGTATATGTACATATATTTGTTGAATGTTATTACAATGACAAATGGCGTCAGTGTTGTCGATTATCTATTGGAAAAGTGTAGAGTCATGCTGGAATATTAAACTTATTATTATATTAATTTGCACACGCGCCGTCTAAAGACGTCCCACCCACCCCCGTCTGCTGTCTAATAGAACACGTTCAGCGCTCAAAACGTAGCGTCGCGTCGTTTTGACCTAGGCCAACCGCTATGTGTATGAATGTGTGCGTGTGTATGTGTGTGTGTGTGGGTATATAATTTGTTGGATTCTTACCCTCTCTCCTTTGCCAACGTCCGTCATTCGTTTGCTCGTTTACTCAAAGGTATGTACGCACGCATACATAGACAATAAATAGGCATGCCTATGAATATGAATCTGTGTGTGTGTTGGTGCTGGTGTCCTCTGCTCTGACGTTGCTGTTTAATCTCATCGTCTAGACCTTCGCAATTTTTATTTGTTTGTGGACACTGGAAGGACAAATCCTTCAGGTGAAAGGCTTGATTACATGAGGGCAAACACTTAATGCAATCCGATTGAGCAAAATTTTAAATTATTATAGATTAGAAATAAGTCGATATTCTAGTTGGAAACACAATTATACAAATAGAATTCTTACCTGAAACTGTATAATTTATTTACTTTTGCTACTGATAGAAAGGGTAATTTTTATTCAATTTTCTTCCGAATTTCAAAATGAAACTAAACTTACTTCTTTTATTTAATTTTTCTTCTGAATCGCTCCATAATCAAGCGATATATGAATTTTTCTAGGAATTTCCATTAACTTTTACCAAAAATTCCCAGTCACGCGTTTCTATCTTAAGTAACATACCGCACGCTTCTGTCTCGTTATCAATATCTTATCGCTCATTTCATTTTTGTTACTGTTAAAAAATTTCCGCAACAAAAGTTCATTCAATATTCGACAATTTTCGGCTAGACTAAACAAATAATTATGTATGCGAATATCTTATCAGAGCAAGAAATGTTCCTATTAGATATTTGTGTAATGGATACGCCAGACATATAACGTAAACAAATCCCAGTGGGTGGGAGAGAGAAAGAGACAGCGAAAGAGAAAAAAGCTTACAATTTGCGTCTATTTAAATGTACATTGACCTCGCAAAAAAAAAAAAACTAAAAAATAAAAAAGAACTGAAATAAAAACCATGAACATCGAGCTGTAGCTCCCCATAGAGCATACATATATCTATATATATGTATGTGAGTATCTGTACGTTTATGTAAATATATATTTACTTGTCTTTCTAGAGGTGTGTGCCTCGATCTTTTGCTATTTCTTGAAGCACTACTAATTGCTTGAAATGTCTTTAATTTATACTTCAAACGCTATTTCAGATCTTTAAGTGGATTTTTTTTATGGGATGTAGATGAACATGACATAGTAAAAAACCTATGAGACCACAAATTTAGAAAAGAAAACTTAATATTTTAAAGAAATATAAAATCAATATAATAATTTTTCATAAATATAAAGTTATTTTTTCGTAAACAAATTGAAAAGAATGATTTTATTATTTTAATAAATCAAAGGTTACAAAAGTTTGAAAATGAAATTTTTGCTAATCTTAAAAAAATACTGTTTATCGTTTTTTGTTTTCATTAAAAATGTGTGATTAAACAACTTTTAAACTATAAATAAAAAATATATATTATTATCGTAATTTAAAACTATAAATATTAAAACTATAATTACATATAATAAATAAAAATAATTATGTATTTGTATATGTTTATAAAAGCACCATGAATGTACATACATATTTAAAATTCTCTAAAAACTCATAGAAATATGTATTAATCTATAAAAACTTATAAAAGGTCAGATTCCGGAATGTTCTAAGTGCAGCTTTCTTTGGATTGCCCTGTTAGCTCCACCTCCTTTTCTCTTTGCTGCATCTCTTGCTTACCTATAACTGTTCACTTTACTGATCTATCCAACAAACTGATCACGCTCTCTCACTCTCTCTCTCGCACGCTCGACTTTTTTGTTGTTTTTTTTTTTTTTCAAGACCAGTTTTAAAGCGTCGCGCTCCATTTCTGAGCTATCCCAACAAAATAACGGTAAACAGCTTAATTTGAGATGAAACATGTGTATCTAACATTTCCCAGTGACAGAGAGAAAGAGAGAGAGAGAGAGAGAGAGAGAGAGATAAAGAGCGTGAGTGAGAGAGTGTGATTGAAGAGGGGGAGGGCAAATAGATCTCGACGATCATTGACCGAGCTCTTATTGTGCGCTCGTAGTGTTTTTAACCTCTTAAATAGATAAAGAGACAAACTCTTTGTTGTTGCTTTTGGGTTTACCTTCAAGAGACAGACAGAGCGAGAGAGAGAGAGAGATAAATACGGATACATACATACGTATTTAATTTTCGTTTCAACAGACCCACGAAAATAGTTTTTGTGTCGAATGTTAATGAACTTTTGCGCCAGTTTACGAATTGTGTGAGGCAGAGTCCAACACAAACACAAACACATAAATGCACACAAACAAACAACACAAAACTTGAAAAAGTTTCTTGAACTTGCTTAAAAAAACGAAAAGAAAGAATATTCTTAGTTTTACACATTTGATTTTTCATGCTTTTTGGCGCTTTTCATATTTTGAGTTGATTTCTTTTGCCTTGGGCTAAGATCGGTGGGAACTGAGTCAAGAAGATGAAGAAACAGCTTGTTATAGTTTCCATTCATACATACATATGTACATACATATATAGATTTGGATCTGTTAAAGAAAATCAATTTATTTGAATAAGAGAATCTTGTATAAATAAACAATAAATAACTTCATGTGGTTCTATATATTTCAAAAAATTAAAATTATTCAAAATTATTTATTGTATAATATATTTAATTTAAAAGATTTTTGAATGTTTTTAAATATATATTTATTTTAAAAGTTTTTAAGTTTAAAAAAAAAAAAAAAAAAAAAAAAAAAAAAATCTAAAATATAAAATCTAAAAATCTGTTTTATATATATTTTGTGCACATTAAAGTGTAAACAAATATATTTAAATACATATATATATTATTACATATTTGTTTCGCTATATATATACTTATGTATATATAATTGATTAGAAATCTTTAGATTATATTAATTATCAGCAGATGCTATTTATGGCAAATTTGTTAATAGAACTTTGACATGATTTATTTTGGTACCATTCCCCTCACACTCTCTATTGAATCTCCTAAGTGCTCTACACTATTTTAGAGTTGTTGTGCTAGGCCCAGTTTCCAGTTCGTCCAGTCTAGGATCTAATCTAATCAAGGAATATTTTAGCTTTATTATTGCTAGTAACTATCTATATCATATTATTGATATTAACTAGTTATATCGTAAAAGTGTATATATACATATCTGCTCTATTTATGTGGAGTACTATGTATTAAATTCAGTTGAATTTTTCTTTATCAATATGATTAGATTCCGCATTCGATATGAGTCATACCTGATATACTATGTTTTATATTCTAAATTCGAAAGTACTCAAACACTATTCATAGTCCCATAAATCCAATAAGGAATGCCAACCAATAAGTGTCCCACTCAAGTTTCCCGGCACCTCACATTCCGCTCATTTACAAATTTCCTGCTAAAATGCAAGAAATTTCCCAATTGCTAATACAGTCGCTTAAATGGGAAATAGCTCAAATAATTACCCAATCAAAATATCCAATTTGGTGCGTTTAGCTCAGTAAGCGCAGAATTTCACTCAAATTTTCCCCCTCAAATGTACCAATTGGAATTGCCCTTTCAAACGTCACTCAAATTAGAAACCACTCAAAAAACTCGCTTTTCCAATTGAATGCGCGTCGCGCACTTTTGGGAAATTTGTTCTTAACATCACAGATCAATGGGACGTTTCACTCATGCTGTTGCTGGTGTTGTTGGTGGTGGTTGCTTTTCGGTCTGGAGTTTGGGTTCTCGACACACTTTTTGGGCAACTCACCCACCAGTCTCCGCTGCACCATCAAACGAGCCACTTCGCGTGCGGCAATGTGAACCAACTGCGCAACGTTTCCAACTTCCCTAACTGTCAATCAGTGTGTGTGCGTGTGTGTGTGTGTATGTGTGCGTCTGTTTGTGTTTCATGTGTGTGCGTGCGTGTGCGTGTGTACGAGTGGAGCTCGAAAATGACTGATTTCTCAATGAATGAAATCCTCAGATCGTTTAGAAAAATGCGCATGCAACGGTGTTCAGGCCAAGGCAGTCATTTGGTAACCCAACACAATCATCATCATCATCATCACCAGCACCTCCACCACCAGCATCATCATCATCAAACGCAGCAGCAACAACAGCAGCAGCCCCCAACATCAACAGGGCAACAGTCCAAAGACCTGAAAAAAATTATCAAAATTTTGAAGAAAAACGTCATCAAGGCGAAAATTACGCGCAAAATGAAAATCGTTGTTTAAGAAAAACGGAGAAAAGTGCAAATTGAAATATTTATTTACCCAATGATCAATAAAAAAAAAAATAATTTAAAAAAAATATTCAGTAAAGTTATGACATAAAATATTTTATGCCCAATATGACTAGAACTTAAGACTTATGTAAAAACTCGGGACTGATTTACACAAAAAGCAAACATTATATATATACATATATATAAACAGAGTCTGAACTTGCAATTAAACTACCTCAAACGAAATCGATGAAAAAAAGAGTCTGACAAAAGTTTTTACTAAATAATATCCCAATATAATAATAATTAAAGTAAAAAGTGTATCTAAATATTAAGCAATATATAACGCTAAACTACCTCAAATAAAAAACCGAAAGAACTTTATAATATTAAGACAAAAGATCTCCAACTTTAACAAATATATATACATATTACCAAAAAAAAAAAAAAAAAACTATTATGGACTGCATTTAAAAGAACTTTGGACTTTCGTAACATCAATTAAAACAGACTGCAAAATTTGATATTGAAAAATAAAAATAAAAACAAATAAAAATCACAATGACTGAACGAAGCAATGAGAAAAAGACTTGGTCAGCCAAGCCGAACTGGATTAAGGATGTGCTAAATAAATCCGGAACGGATTTGGTGGATATAACCAAAGCTAAAGCCAAAACGACGCAAAAGAAAACAAATGCAAAAGGTAAAAGAGTACGGAACGTTCAAGAAAGAAGCCGGAAAAACTTTGAACGCCCCCAGCGCTCCCACTCGCCGTGCGCCATTTTGTTTTGGTATACGCAAGTGTGGCGCGTGCCGTAGGATGGGGAAGTTCTATCAAAATAACAAATCAAGAGAGCTACCAAAAGCCGGTTTTCCGAGCTTTACAAGATGCAAAAATAGAATAAAAAATAATTTCCCCCAAATTTAGGGAAATATGACGAAACACCCTATTGCGTAGTTGTATCTATATTTCCCTCTCACACACTCTCTCTCAGTCTCTCCCCTTTCGCTTTGTTTACCCCTCAAGCTTATGCGTTTTCTTTTTTCCTTTCGTGAAAACTTAGGCCGGCAATAACAGAAAATTGCGTAGTTCGCAGTACGTAGGGTGGGTTTTTCCCATGTCATTGTTAAGGGAGCTGCTCCCCCACCCTTTAATGGGTTTTCCCAACCACCCAATAATCCAAAATATCCGTATACGCGGCTACCTTTTGGGCTTTTGCGTTGTTACTCATCAGCGCTTTGTTTCTTCCAAGGAAAATGCGTAATGCAGGTTGTCAAGACCCAAAAGCAAAAAAAAAACAAAAAAAATAAAACTAGGGTGGTTCCAGCACACATCCAAAACAGCTCTTAAGCCATCTGGATAGTGTGAAAACCCTTGTCATATAGGCATATGACTATTCAAACTTCATTGAACACTGAAGAGCTTGAGATTTGCTCTTCAAATTGAATGTCTCCAATAGTGTTTGAGTGGTTATCAATCGAAAGAGTTTTAAAAGGATTTTTTTTTTATCATACATTATCGAATTTTTAATTTGGCTTAGTTTATCTTACAAACTTTTAAAAATGCTTTAATCAAATAATGTTTAAATTTTTAAACGATATTAAAAAAAATTCATTTTTTATTATAATATTTAATATGTATGTACATATTTTTTTTTTGTATATTCTATTTTATTTTTACAAAATGAATGCTCACTAATTTATCGTCTCTTCTTCTTCTTCTTCTTGTTCATCTTCAGATTCATCCACAACCAACATGGTCTATTATCCCGCTAATCAGCTGCTCATAAAGACGGAGCAACCCAGTCAGACGCAATTCTGTCTGCAGACGCCGCTCACCGCGACAGGTGGTGGAGGCATTGGTGTGGCGCCACCTGGCGGCCAGCATGAGCACTATGAGCTATTGCAGACGCCACAGCAGCGACAATTGCAGCAGCAACAACAGCAACAGCAGCAGCAACAGCAACAGCTTGCCAGCTATCAATTGGTGCTGCAACAACAACAGCAACAACATGAAAGTATTACAACAACAACAGCTGCAGATGCAACAACAACACAGCAACTGCATCGCGTCAAAACAGAATTGCCAGCAGTCTATGGAGCAACTACCACAACAGCAAGCGTTGCTGCTTCGGCTGCAGCAACAAAAGCAACAATTGCCACGCCCCGCAAACCGAACGCCAACAAGCCGCAATTCAAGTGCGAACAGTGCGGCATGACCTTTGGCAGCAAATCCGCCCACACGTCCCACACGAAGTCGCATGCGAAAAACGCTGATCTTGCCATGGGCCTCAATTCGGGCGTGGGCAACAGCAGTACGAGTTCCAGTTCCAGTTCCAGTTCCGCGGGCACAACGCCGCCCATCGAACTGAACGAGGCCGGCCTGCCGCTGGGCATACCAAAGAGTCCCACCATCAAGCCGCTGCCCAACGTTGCCGCCGGCGCCGATCCCTATCAGTGCAATGTGTGCCAAAAGACGTTTGCGGTGCCAGCTCGATTGGTAAGTTGCGGGAGGCATGGAGAGAAGGTTGAAGAGGGAAGGAGAGGGGGATAGAATAGGAGCTAATGAGTGAGAAAATATAACTAGTTAGCCTCATCCCACATGAGTTGGCTGATAGCAGATAGATTTTTTTTTGGAAATGTTCCCTTTTCCAATTCGCGCATATTCCGCAACTAGATGATTGACACTTGTAACTCCTGTAATTGTAATCCTCTCATCCACATAAACTTGTGGAAAATTGATCAAATATAGGCACTTAAGTAATTCTCAGAATAGATTTTTATGTTCAGCTTCAGCTAATCCAAATAGAAATGCCAATTTCATACAGCGTTCAGCTCTGAAATTAAGCTTTGAATAAATTCAATTTTGAGTCTTTTCGCTAATTTTTTTTTTTTCGATTATTAAGATGAAATTGGCATTTCTATTTAGAGCACCTGAAACCTCCTACGAGTACTTTAGTTAATTCTCGAATTTTTCCGCCTAGCTTTTCAGTAGTTCTTTATCCCATTTTCCACTCTGCTGTATAAAATTCACAAACTGAAAAATTGTGGCAATTTAGGACAGACTTAATTTTCTGATTTTTTAAAATTTATTTCAAATTATATATGCATAGTATATAAATTGACATTTTTGCATATTTCCCTAGCCTTTGAGTCTTTCATTTACCCAGACTCGAGCCTGATGTCTAAAATGTATTTACTAATAAAAAGCTGACTTAAACTAGGAGTGAATTTATCTATTTGCTCATTTAAAAAGTTTACCAAAATTACAGCATAGTAGATCAATGGGAAACGCAAATTTCCACAAATTCCATTCATATTCCACGCTGCCAAGTGAAATGCCACTAATCCTTACTCCTTATTCCTATAGATTCGCCACTATAGAACGCACACGGGCGAGCGTCCGTTCGAGTGCGAGTTCTGCCACAAGCTGTTCAGTGTGAAGGAGAATCTGCAGGTGCATCGGCGCATCCACACGAAGGAGCGGCCGTACAAGTGCGAGGTGTGCGAGCGGGCGTTCGAGCACTCCGGCAAGCTGCATCGCCACATGCGCATCCATACGGGCGAACGGCCGCACAAGTGTTCCGTGTGCGAGAAGACGTTCATTCAGTCCGGCCAGCTGGTCATCCACATGCGCACGCACACCGGCGAGAAGCCGTACAAGTGCCCGGAGCCGGGCTGCGGCAAGGGATTCACCTGCTCCAAGCAGCTGAAGGTGCACTCGCGCACCCACACGGGCGAGAAGCCCTACCACTGTGACATCTGCTTCCGGGACTTTGGCTACAACCATGTGCTCAAGCTGCATCGCGTCCAGCACTATGGGGCCAAGTGCTACAAATGCACCATTTGCGACGAGACCTTCAAGAACAAGAAGGAGATGGAGGCGCACATCAAGGGCCACGCCAACGAGCTGCCCGAGGATGAGGTTGAGGCGGCTGCGGCAGCGGCAGCAGCAGCAGCGGCTTCACCTGCTGCAGCATCAACGTCAGTTGCCAGCGGCTCGCCATCGTCCATAGCCAGCAATTCCGAGTGCAGCAACAATTCGCCGCCCAGCTCGCCGCCGGCAGTCAAGAAGCCACGTCAGTCACGTGGCGGCGCTAAGTCCATTGCAGTGGCAGCAGCAGCTGCTGCGCCGCTCTCGCCCAGCTCCGTCTCGTCCACCTACTCGCCGGTCAGCAGTCAGGCCTCCACGCCGCCTCAGTATATGGCCACAACGGATGCACTGAGTCGGGACAGCGGCGTAGCCAGCGCGCAGCTGCTGCCCAGCTATGCGGAGGAGGATTTGCCTACGGACTTGAGCATGCAACAGTCGACGGCAGCAGCAGCAGCAGGAGCAGCGCAGCAGCCACAAATGATCTACTATCAGCCGCAGCCGACGTCCAGCTTAGTCGAGCTGCAGCCAACAGCAGCAGGAGCAGGAGCAGGAGCAGGAGCAGGAGCAGCAGCAGCAGCTGCTGGGCTGACTATCAATCCAGCACTGCTCGAAGCGGCGAGCATAGCGAGACGCGATCACGATGAGGTCATTGACAATGATGAGGATGTGCAGCAGGCTGCCTGGCAAATGATGCAGCTGCGACGTGGACATGCGGCCACAGCACAGCCACAGTCGCAGTCGCAGTCGCAGTCGCAGCCCCAGCACCAGCCATCAGTTGCATCGCAACCCACTTTACTAGTCAGCGATCTGGCGGCCAACTATGATGACACGCACGAGGCGAATGTGCTGATCGAGCACTTCAAGCGCGGCGATTTGGTGAATCATGGACTTCACAAGGGCTATGTGCCAGTGCCGCTCTATGAGTAAGTCAATCCGAATCCCGTCCTCAACAATAGGTACTAATTATCGTTATTTTACTCATCCACAGATCCTCCCTGCCCAATCCGGATATAGTGCGTCGCGTTGAGGCGGCCATTGGACTGCGCTCGAGCACAGAGTCGCCGGAGCGCAGCTCCTCGCCCGAAAGCGATTCCCTAATGATGGCCGATCGCAATGTGATGACGCTGCCGCTGCGCAAGCGCAAGCATTACATGAATGAGGGCGAGGCCAGCAATGGGGGCGGCAGCTGTTCCAACAGTGCTGCCGCAGCAGCTGCAGCAGCAGGAGGCGCGGGCGGAGCTGGAGCTGGCAACGAATCGGCAGGATCAGCGGCGAGTGGTGCTGATGGTGGCACTGGCAACTCCGCTGGCTCCAAGGTGATGCGCATGAGCTCCGTCATCCAGTTTGCCAAGGCCTCGTAGTGGGCGTGGCAGCGGCTATCAATCAGCATAAAGACTGTTCAACAAATTCTAACTGAAATTAGTTTTACTTTAAAATAATATGCATGCACGCACGCTTTGCATAGTTTAACTTTTTTTTTTAATTAGCAGCGAGAAATGCCAAAAGTATTATACAAAAGAAGACGAGTACGAAAGAAATATGTTTTTAAACTAAACTAAGAGAAAAGAACGAAAAAATGATATCCTATTACGTTTACATTGTATCCATTTTAACTGTGTGTATTTTGTTAATTATTTGCTTTTTGTTTCTCTCTGAAATTTATGTTTTTCTATTTAAGTCAACAATTGCAGCAATTGGCATTGCATTTCTTTTTCTACAAATCAAATGAGAAACAATGAAATTCAACCATAAACAATAGAGATAAGTGAAGAAAAGGAAAAAGAAAAACAATAATACGTTACGTTCATAATTGAATACAATTAATTATTTATGCTAATTAAGGCCATATTGGCAGGAATGCAGAAGCAACAGCAGCGAAAGCAAAAGCAACAGCAACTAAATACAATTAATTTACATACATACATACAATACATATAAATAATTCTAAACATACATATTTATAAATGCAATTATATGATTATGTAACTAATGCGCGCCCATCAAAATCACTTTATATTATGATTAAGTACATCATCCAAACAAGCAAACAAAATTTAAATCAATTTGATATGCATTTTATATTTTATATACAAACAAAGAGAAAACAAAACAAAATTACAAAAAAAAAAGAAGAAATATTTGAAACATCAAAATTCACTTTAAATGTAAATCACAAAAATTCAATACACTTTTTTACTATACGGAGAATATTGAACTGATAAGCAAAGAGCAAGCAAGCATAATTAAGTTAAAATTTAACACAACAATATATTAAATAAACAAAACAAAAACAACAAACAAAGAAAAAAAACAAGAAAAGTCGATGTAAAAACGCATATTAAGTGTGCGCCATAAATAATTTTTTGTAAACGCTAAGTAATATACATATAGATATAAATTGTAGCATGAAATATTACAAGCGCAAGCAAAATAATAATAAAAAATAAATTGCGTAAAAAATAATTATGGAAATTTTAAATCTATTTGAAGAGGGCGCCAAATATATTAAAACAGTTAACCGTGCCTATTTGAGTAACCATGTCAACGAATTGGGAGAATGGCAATGTTGCAAATTACGGAAAGTTTAGGGAATTCATTCGGGCTCGCTTGTGGAAGTTGTAGAACAATAAATATGAATGAAGTATCTAAAAGCTACAAAGCAAAAGGGCTAAAAGGCTGCCAATTGGAGCACTCCTGCTACATGTTGGTGAATGGCAATGATAATTTTAACACTCTGTGGTTAGTGGTCGAGCCCTATCTGTCTGCTAATTAACATGTGGACTGTTAATTGGAGCAGGGCTTTTAACATGCTTGTGAATGAATGCCTATGTATGTGGATGGCTTTTGTAAATTGCGCGGGCATCTGTAATATTTGAATTTAAAAATGAGGCCAATCAGTAAACTTTGATTGACCTCATTTTTAAATTATTTAAATATTACAGACCTATTTTCATGATTAATTAGACAATTGGCTGTGTTAACAATTCAATTTATTTGTAAGTAAATATACAAATTATTTCGTTATGAATATTCCATTTATTGCTATATAACTGCATTCACCTGATTTATTATTATTCCTTTGTTTTATATAATTAAATATTAATTCCTTTGCAAGCTAAATACTCTGACATACATACATGTACATATATATTAACTACAACGGCAAATTTGAGATAGTTAAAGCAAAATTATGATACAATAACGAAAATGACTTTGAGAGGAGTGTACGAGAGATAAGGCAGCCGGCACAAAAAAAAAAAACAACTATACACTTAAAATAATATTCAGTGGGGTGTTCAGAGGAGGAGGAGATGGGGCAGGGGCATGGGGTCTATTACAAAACTAAACATTGTTTATCAACTAATAATGCAAATTGATTTCGCTGGTCGACCACCAGTCCAGACAGTCTCAAATGCCAATGTAGGAGCAGAACACGAACACCACAAAGATCATCACAATCATAAAGACAATGGCCAGCCAGGCGGGAATCGTGCCTGCAAAATGCGATACGAATGAGTATATCGAGTACATTGGGTTAGGGTTAACTTACGTCGCTGCTGCAGACTGTGTATGCACACTTTATTGTCGACGGAGATGGATAGCACGGCTGCTTCCGTGTCGCTCGATATGGGCGGACCCTCCTCGTTGGTAATGGGCAGGAACTGCAGCCCGGTCACAAACATTGAGTGAGCATGAGGAATATGCAGCACACGCTGAAAAGTCATAGGCAGACAATTAATTACTGTGCCCCAATTGGGTAAAAATATGGCCCACTCACCTGCAGACTGAAGGCTATGTACATGGATACGCTGCCGGAGAACATGGTGCCAACGGCCACAAAGCGTCCATCGTCCCGCACAGCGAGCGAGGCTAAACTCTCATCGATGGGCACCGCTGCCCGCAATTGGCCGCTCGTGCAATCCCATTGCTGTAGATAGCCCCGCTGCTTGCCCACCTTGCCCAGCGGATTGGCTATGGTGAAGAGCCGAT
This sequence comes from Drosophila mojavensis, assembly GCF_018153725.1. Classification (NCBI taxonomy): domain Eukaryota; kingdom Metazoa; phylum Arthropoda; class Insecta; order Diptera; family Drosophilidae; genus Drosophila; species Drosophila mojavensis. The sequence goes on from NW_025318858.1 coordinate 7,877,854, forward strand.
AGTTATCCTTGTGTGCCTCCACAGTGCCGTAGCGACAGCGCTTGAATAGGTATTTAGCGCCCTCCGGCGTTTGCCACTGCAGCTTGTAATGCTGCTTGCCCGTGCTCAGGTCCCACACAATGCCCTGGGCATCCTTCGAAATGCTCACAATGCACTTGGAATCGGGACTGAAGTCCAGGTCGTCGATTTCTTTTGTATGCGCCGCCAGCTGCTTGATAAGCTTTATCTGTGGAAAGCTCCAGATGCGCAGATGGCCATCGGTGCCGCCGGTTGCCATCAGCTGGCCATTGCCACTGATGCGCACCACGCGCTGCAACGGCTCGGCGCTCTTCAAGAAATCCGTCTGCACCACATCCGCTGCCTGAATGTCGAAGCGCAGCCGATGCAGTTTGCCGAGCAGCTCCTGATTGCTGGTACCGCTGCTCTGGTTCTGTTGTCTGTTGTTATGGCCATTGGGTAGCGCCTCGACGCCAGAGTGTGCAGCGCCACGCTGTCGCACGCCATTCTCGTGCGGGCGCTCCACTGGAGCTGGCTTCCGATCCCTGTCTTCATCCTCCTCGGACTCGATACGCGGCTGCACATAATACATTTGACAATGCGCCTCCTGGCCGGCACACAGATAGGCGCGTCGTCCGCTGTTGCGCACTGCGAAATTCATGACCACATTGGCGCCCGTCTCATGGCGGAGCACCTCCTCCGCACAAAAATGGCTGCCATTGTGATAGAGCTCATAGATTTCCTATCAAGAAGAGCAAATTCCAACAAAATGTTAGCAGTTATTGTTAATTATTAATCGCACTATATTTATGGTCCCCATTGTGCTGCAATGTTGACCCATTTTAAGCATATTCGACACACTTACGAAGCCATTCGCGACGCCTGTTTTGCTGGAGCCGCCTCCGCCGGCAACCAGAATGTGGCGGCTGGTCAGCATATCGACGGCGTAGAGGGGAAAATTGACGCGCGCCAATAACCCATCGCTGGGCCTGCGTGTTGGTGCCATTATCAATAATTAATAATTAGTTATGCTTGCTTTTTCGTTTTCGTTTCTATTGGTTTTATCAGCAGCTCTGAGTCAGGCGCATTTATTGTATTCTACAATAGTATGTATGAATCTATATTATTTAGTTAAATTTAATTGGTTTCATATCCTAAGTTACTATGGTTTATCGTTTACTATTTACACTATTTATATTAGTTATTTTGTAATTTGTTTGTCGCGTCGCTGTGCCGTGAAAGTCTGTCTAAAATCCACGTACACTTGACCCGATTCAGACATTCACTAAGCAGCGCAGCTGTTTGACACTCACAACGAAATGTTGTAGCATTCAGCCACTGTTAAGGGAACTCAGTAGGTTCTGCAAAGAACAGTTCTGTTACTCTTAATGTTAGCTGACAGCTCTGTTGTGACGTCACATTTTCGGCTTGGGCCACTAACTAACCATTTTGGTTAGTAACCAAAACTGGAATCGTCGCTATTTGAGAGACCAGAGCGAGAGAGAGAGAGAGAGACACACAAAGATCAGATGAAGAAAGGCAACAAATTCAAATCATGGTTTCAAATCACATCGTTTGGAGCAACGAAAATTGTTAAAAATACTGCTGCAAATGGTCAACCATTTTATTCCACATGCAAAATCAAAGGCTAGGTTTACCACAAAGTCGATTTAGCGTTACCAATGCCAAACCATATAAAGTTTTACAAATTTACTTTATGGGTGGCGAGGACTTCGAACGTTGCACGTTGCAACTATAATCATCTCAATTCACCTTTTGCAACGCGCATCGGCAGCGAGCTGAACGCTCTGTTAATCTATATATGTATTATTATATACATATATAAAAGAAAGTTGTGTAAAAGTGTTCCAACACTTATAACTCGAGATCTGCTGGACCAATTTTCATGGTTTTTGATTTGTTATATTTGTCTCCGCCACGAGTAGGATAATAGATCTTAAAAATACTGAAAAAATTTGACGAATACTTGAAAAACGCGGGGTTTTCTCTTTAATTTCAGAGCTGTCAAATTTTCATTGATACTCAGTAGGCTTGATAACAGTGACAGTTTTCGGTCCTGCTCTCATGTTATACAATAGTATCGAAGTAAATGAATGTCTATTCATAAAAAAAATCCCATTTGATTGAAAAATTGAAAAATAATACGTGAGCGTACAGAAGCTAAATATCTCGAAAGTTCAGGTAGGTACTGTTGTATTTGTTTGTCTCAAACATAAATTTGTGTAAATAATTTATATTTATATTTCTCGATCGTTTTATGTGGTTTTGTGCGAGGGCATATTCGGTATTACTATTAATAAAAATGCCGCGTCGTAGAGTATCTAATCTTTCCCGCCGGACCCGTAATGCAATTAGGCAACGGAATATCGCGAGTCAATTATCTGACGAAGAACGAGAAATCATGCGAGCAAAGAACCGCGTTAGAACCCAGCAAAGAAGGGCCTTAATTCGAAGAAAGGCAGCCCAAGAAACGGCAAAAAGAAATGATTCAAGTATTGATTTGAATCGAACAGCGTTTCGATATGGTTGCACCAGTACTGCCTTAGTGGTAAAGTGACATTGCCATTATATTTCTATCTATATTAATACTCTTTTGTATTATTGTTATCAAAGCCTAGAAATAATGGATATGGCCAAACAACGTTTGCCGTGTCAGCTTTTTTTTTTTTTTTTTTTTTTGTTATATTTATTTTAAGCGCTGCCGTGTCAGCTAGTTTTACTTTAAAAATTATGAAATATTGAACATTTGCACTCATCTGGGAATGTTATTTAAAAGAAACATCTGTTTTCTATCGAAGACCTATCGAATTCTCACAGCCAAAGAGAAATTGCAGTATTGAATTTGTGATTTGCTTGTTTTGTGCTCGCAATTAAAAATATATTTATGTATTACTAAGGCAATGACAAGTCCGAATCTGGCGACTATAAATGATCCGATGGTAGCAAGTGATTTGGAAATCGGCCCGATCAAAATCGAACAGGGCACGAGCACAGATGATGAGAGCAACGAGGAGCCAGAGCTGGAGACGCCGGCGAAGAAAATTCGAATATCCGAACAGCTAGAGCCAAAGAAGTAAGTTAAACCTATCAGAAGTTCAGTGAAGAGAAAAAAGTTTCAGTTAGGCGCATTCTTTATCCTACCAAAAATATTCGTGGTCTAACATTAAATGAATAAATTGTAAAATTCAGTGAAAAAATTAAAAAACGTGGAAAAAACTTCTCGCCGGAGGAGGAGTTAATCCTGGTAGAGCTTGTCGAGGAGCGCAACGATGTGCTGAACAACAAGAAATCGGATGCATTTACGTGGAAGCACAAAGAGGAAGTCTGGGCAGAGCTGACAAACAATTTCGTAGCGAAAACTGGAGTTAACCGCGAATGGCGGCAGCTGAGGGACAAATATCTGCATATGAAGCGTAGAGCGAAAGTGGAGCTGGCCAAGGAGCGAGCACACTGTCAGCGCATGGGCGGTGGTGAACCAGTTACGCCCATAGTTTCAACTGTTTCGGAAAAAATTGTTGCCATGATCGGAGATGCGGCGTTGCGCCTAAAGAATGCCCTGGAGACTGATGGATGTGAGTAGCTATAAAAAAAAAAATTAAATAATAACAAATAAATTCTTTTAAACAGGTCAGCTGGAAAATGAGCAGAGCTTTGAGGAGGACGACGACATGATGTATAATTTCGTATCAGGAGGTCTGGATGTAAGCGAATTGAAATTGCATTCAGCACAGCTATGTCTATATTTTCAACATCTTCCAGGCTAATGACATGGCCGTATCGGAGGACGATCTGACCAGCACGAGTTCCAAGTGGGCCACCAGTAATATGGCCAATGCAGTTCCTCCTCCAGTTCTCAATAACAAACTACCCGACAAAGTTCCTAATCCTAAAAGTACCCTGGACGAGGAGAGATTAAAGCTGTTGCAGCTACGGCAAGATTTCTGTAGATGCGAAAATGAGCGAGCGCAGGAAAAACACGAACTGGAAATGTATGAGAAGCGTAGCAAACTCGAAGACGAGGCCAGAGAGCGTAAACTGCGCATTGAACTCTTGGAGCTCGAGATAAAACAGAAGAAGGCCAAACAGGAGCAAAGTATACATTTATTTAATTAGTTATCAGATAACTACAAAAAAGACTAACTATGGCTATAGGAAACTGAAATGTCCATACAAACAATCGGGTAATAAATATTTAAATGAACGTTAGTTTAAGTTGTGAAAATGTTTGTATCCATTTACTTTGATTTAAGAACTGACTGATAAAAAGTTGTATGTTAGCTATGGATCATGCACAAGATGTAATCAGTATTAGGCTGATTACTGTCTACAACGTAACTTACATAATTGGCTATAATATTTAAATTGGAAGTATACCCAAATAATAGACCCAAGCGTTATTATTTTCAATTTGAAAAGAAATATATGCACTAATTTATAATGTATTTAAACTATATTTATTATTAATTATTAATTTTGTCATAAATTATTCATATACAATGTTCGTTTGAAGATGATTTAAAATATTTGAATTCTGAATTTAAACATTTTGCTTGATCTGCCTCTGTTACAGGCACAGCTGACTGTGTTATCGATAATAGAATTGACCTATCGGAACTGCTAACAGCCAGCGTGAAATTGCAGTACCGCAATTGTCAACGGCAAAACTGAATTTTCGTTAGTCGCCAAAAGAGTTGAGTAAAAATCGTAGAATGCCAAGCTTAACCAAAACCGCTGGGCTATTGTCAGAGAGGGATGAAAAACAAATGACTGATCCACTGGCAACAACGGCGCTGGACATTTACATTGGACCCATCAAAATAGAGCAGGATTTGAGCACGGATTATGAGAGCTTTGAGGAAGCAGAGAAGTCGTCCATGAAGAAACGCAATGGACAGAATTTGCCAAAGAAGTGAGTGAACTTGAATCAACTGCATAGGCATATTTTAGGTCCATTTTTTGTTTAATTATTTTAATTTATTCCGTTAATGCCCTTATTAGATTCAATTATTCATTCAAATTTGCGGTAATTGAATTTTGTCCGCATTTTGAATTTTCCTGGTTTTTCTGGTTGGTGTAGAGATTTTGTTTTGTTTTTTATTTTGATTATAAATTGCCAATTTATTGAATTGAGTTTTTTTTTTATATACTTTTATGATTTTATAAAAGCACATATTTTCTATTTTTAAATTAAGTTCCGGTAAATGTCAGTTTCATGCTGCTTACACAAATAGCTCAAAAATGGTAGCCATAAAAAAAATCGGAGCATTTATAGTGCTGCAAAACGAGCAAAATTTGTAGGCTGTAATACATTTCTTATAATAATAGAATAGTTTCACTATATTCATAAAAAAATTTAATTAAAATTGTATTATTAAGTTGATTCATTCACTTTTTAAGAAATAATACATTTCTAATAATAATAGTATGCTAGTTAAAATTAATTATGTTAAAAGTGTATAATTAAGTGAAAATGGTTGGTTGGTTATATATTTTTCCATTGATCATTTGCAACACCGAAAACAAAAAAATTGAAAAAAATCTAACAAAGTGTAAGTTAAAGCTTTTACTCAACGATCAACAATCAATTGCTTATATTACAGGCGCACACACAAAAATCGAGAACAGAGCAATATATTAATAGAGTTTATGATCAAACATCAGGAAATTGCCAAAGGACTCGGAAATGGCGAACGCTTTGTTGTGGATGGCAAATGGCGTAGTCTCGCGGATGATCTGAACGCTGAAGGACCTCCCTATAAGAATGTTTCCTCATGGAAAAAGGTCCTAACATTTAATTCTTAATTTATATATATTTTTAAGTCTCTATTTCTATTCACAGGTTTGGTCTGATTGGAAAATATCCATAAAGAAGAAACTTTTGCAAATCAAAAACCAACCAAATCAACATGTTGTCCTAAACCCTGCTGAGGAATCAATTGCCCATCTGTGTGGGTTATACGATAAAGTGGAAATTATTAGTTGCGGCAAATCCTCTGGCTATCCTAGCGAACAGGACGACATATCGAATGTCAAACTCGAACGTCGTAGTTCTCAATCTAGAACTGAAGATGAAAGTCTAGCCGATCTGTGTGGATCCTATGAAATTGTCGATGTAGGAGCAGGGCAACAAAGCCCAACACGTCTTCAGCAGTCGAAACCCACAATTAATGTTAATGCGGATAAGGATAAAGTTAAACGCAAACACTCGGCCGATTTAGATGCAGATTTTGCTGACAGAAATCGCAGGCGCAGTCGTTATACGGACAGTCTTGAGGACATCTGTGGAGCTCAAAATGCATTAATGACACGCGTCGCAGATAGCCTCGATGCAATGCGTTCCACAATGGCGGAGCAGACGAATACTATGCTGCAACATTTCAAACGAATGGAGGAAATAGAATTGAAAAAGCTGGAGGTTTTGAAATGTCTTAAGAAATAGTACAAGTATTATACAAATAGTGTTAGTTACCTAGTATATATTGTTTTTATATCATTACTACTAGTAATAAATGCGTGTACATATTCTCTGAATGTGAAAAGGTCGTGGACATTATAAATAAATATTTAGGAGGTTAAATGTTTATATTAATATGGTATTTGAGGTTTATTTTATTTATCTGCTTTATAAGAGTCTAATTTATTGAATCTTTTTTATTGAGATATGTATTAATACATAATCTTATATAAAGTGATTAGTTTTATACTATACTATATTGTTATTATTATTATTAATTTTATTATTCCTAAGCCAAGCCGCCAGCCAGTGCTTAATTCTGGAGTTAGTCTTAATTTTATATTAATTCTAGTCTCTAGTAAAGAAAATTATTCCTAATAACTGTATTTATCAATGATTCAGCATTCATTGTTTACATCGCAATTTATAATCAATTATTTATATACTTTCCATATATCAACTTTTAATTTACCAAATTTGAATTTTAACATTGGCGCGCACTCTAACCGCATATTATTTCCATTGCCACTCACTCTTATTAGCATACATACGTATCTTCAATTTTGAGCGAGTTGGCATGCCCGAGTCTGCAGTAGCTAATTACTATTTACAGAGTACTTTGTTTATGTGTTTAAACGAGCATAAATACAAATGCTGAGCTTGGGCAATCCATGTCAGTCCACCACAATAAGAGCTAAAAACAATGCTTAACATTTGCCAAGTCAAAGATACAAACAGCATCAAGCTGGAAGCTGTGGACCTGCAGTTCGCTATGGAGCAATCAAATTGGGAACAGGCACAAAACAGCACAGAGCAGCAACAGGACGGGATTTTCGCGTGGGAAATGACAAAGAAGCAACTTAAAACGAGCTCTGAGAGAACAGAGGTAAGTCTTCAACATCTAATTTTATTATTAAACAATAGGGAAAGTTGGTAACGCTGCCAGCGAAAAGAAAATATAGATGGAGATAAAAGTAATTACTATACATGTAATTACTTAAGTAGTTACGAGGGTGGTTATTAAAGTATTTCAGCTAATAGTAAAATGAATTGTTTGCAACGTACTTAAACCAATAAAGTAAATGATAAAAATGTATAACAATTTAATTAAATGAAAAAGGAAACAAAAATATATACAGATTTTTAATATAAATATATTGCAAATTAGGAACGAATAAAATTTTTGTTGGTTAATTTTAAATTTTAATTATTTATGTATATATGTTAAACTAAATGTTTTTGATTTAAAGTAGAATTTTTGTAATTAAATTTTGAAAGCTTTATTTTGTATTATTAATTTTTTAATATTTTTAATAATTTAATTTTTATATTTATTTTCTTCATCTTTAACTTCATATCAACATTGGAAATGTTTTAGGTGACCCTCGTTAATTTTTCCCTACACACCCTTTACCCAATTAAGCCACGTAACTTAATTTTTAATTATTATTGTCACATCAATTTTAATTCCATCCCAACTCTATTCAACTTTTAGTTTACGTCAAATTTCGATGTGGATCCGGATATTCGAAAAGCCAAATTCTTGCAGCGACCGGAGAAAAGAAAACCACAACGCACAATGGAAAAGGATAAAAAGGAAACGAGGCTGCCAGAAGTATTTCGATATTTTGGCAGTATTCAAAGAGTGAGGAATCTAAATACATATATATAAAATATTATCTTAGTTCATCTTTATTTTGCTGGCAGGTAAAGGAGCCGAGAGCCAAACCAGGTGCAATTATCGCCACCTGCAACGCGTGCGGCACACGCATCAGAGGCTTCCTCACAGTCACCTCCAACTTCATCAAACATTTGCGTGTGAAGCATGTGAAAATTCACGCTGCCTTCATTGGCTCGAAGTACGCCATAGAAGAGGCCGCAACGGAAGAGCAGCAGAGCGATTCGTTTGAGCACCGCGTCATGTGCTATATAATAGATAATGCCCTGCCCCTGGCAACTGTGGAGTCTCCCAGTTTCCTCAATCTCTTCAAGAATACCAATTTACGTGTGATGAATCAGGCGAGACTGAAGAGTCACTTGGATGAGCGCTTTCTGCAAATGTCTGACAGTATTAAACAGCAGCTGGCGAGCCAGAAATACGTTTGCATTACGACAAACATCTGCTCAAATAGCAGCGAGTACAACTATTTCGTTTATAGTTGTCATTGGCTGGACGAGAAGTTTCAGAGGCATTCAGCTGCCCTGGCCTGCAGGCGTTTCTCTGGGGATTATGCTCAGGTATTGGAGACGATACGCAAAATTAACAATGTGTACGCATTCAATAATCTAAAAATTGTGGGATCTATCACAAATAATGATAGAAATTACTCAAAAGCCTTTCAAGAATTCGGCATAGATTTGAAAAAGGAAATAAATAATCAAGACCATATAAATGTCGATGACCTAAAGGAACTCATCTGCGAGGCCTTACCAAATCGAATGGAATGTGCAAACGAAATACTAAATATTGTAGCCTCTACTGATTTCTTGAAATTGCTGTCCAGGGATAAAAACCTAAAGGAACGACACTTGAAGGTAAGCAAGAATAAAATCCAATAAGAACTCTTTTCATTCCCTTCTCTTTCTTCTAGATCATGGCCAAATGTAGTGCACTGTGGCGCAAATGTTTTTGCTCTCCATCGGCTCAGATCATTGCCGCCCTCTTGGGTGAGGCTTTAGTGTGTCCCTCTAGAAATCGTTGGTTTTCCATATACGATAGCATTTGCTGCATTCTGTTGCACAAGGATAAACTTGGTGAGCTTTGCAGTCAGCTGGCTTTGCATAACTCCTGTTTCTCTGCCAGTGATTTGCAATATCTCGAGGAATATCGCATCCTAATGTCACCTATAGCAACGACAATCGAGTTTTTGCGCATGGAGAGCAATTTATACTATGGCTGTCTAATTCCTGCCTTGACTTCGCTTTGCGTTAAACTGAAGAGAGTCTCAGATGTCTTGGAACTGATCGACCTGAAGAGTTTGGCCTTTGAGCTACAAGTGGAACTGAAGCAGCGATTCTCCAACTATATTCAGCTGGCTGCAGAGGCAAATCATGCAATTATTGCATCTGTTCTGTGTCCTGGCATCAAAATGCGTTGGCTTAATGTCTTAGCCAAGCTTTCGGCCCATGAACAGCGCAGCGCGAGGGAAATACAACAAATGGTAATTGCAGAGGTTGTGCGGCATGCGAAGGCTACAGAGAATGTTGGCCAAAGTGCTGCCATGGAAACGGCTTATACAACGGGCAAGGATGATTTCTATGAATTCGATGAAATGGGTAAAGTTAAATTATACATGTTATAAATATAATGATTAAGATATTCTTCTATTGAGCAGATGATGTTTGTGAGACAAGCGATTTGGATATGTCGCAGCCCTCGCCTCTGCCAGCTGCCACGAAATTAATAGAGAATGCCGAGTCACAGCTTCTGGACTATCTAAAAGATCCATGCACCTCATTTGAGACGCTCGCCAAGTATCCTTTATTGCAAGACCTGGCACTCAAATATAACACGCCCCTAACATCGGCAAATGAGGGAGCACTAACAAAACCGCATATTAACAGATATAATCAAATAACAAATCTAGCCGATTATTCAGTAGAAAAACTCATCTTACTAAAGGCAAATTATAATAATAATTATTAAATAATGGATAATTAATGTTCTTGTTCAAGTAAGAAACTCAAAAAAGAGTTGGAAGAAACGTACTTCAATTGCAGTTCAAAGATTCATTCCAATTAGACTTCTAATTAAAGTAAAAGATTTGCCAACTTGTGCTGCAGTTCCAATCAAGGGAATAATACAGATAGGCATTCCAATTTAAAGTCTAATTCCATTCGAATCGATATTCCAATTGAAGTCAAATTTTCTAGAACAGGTTTTCTTCTGAAAACTATTCGAAAACTACATTTTTACTAAATATATATATTTTATTTAAAATGAAAAAGCCATCAACAAAACTTCCAATCAAACAAATTTCGGAGATTTCAAACAAATTGTCATTCACAATTGTGCTTCGTAACGATTAATGCCATTCGCAGCGATAGAGCGCACCAACCATATTCACAATAGTATTTGCACGCTTTCAAGTTGTAAATAAAATCTGGAGTAAATGCCGAAATCAAAATTTTAAAGAAAAGGACAGAAAATGCCTAAGCAAATCTTAACTGCCAGCAGCGCCAAGAAAGACGTTAAGGAGAATAAGGATGCCTTAGAAGATGAAGCGCACCAAAGAGCTGTCAATGCGCAGTTAAAAATTGAAGTGAATTTAAATGAAATGACAAAGAAGGCACGGGTACGTCTACGAAACGCAATTGCTAAGGAAATGTCGGAAGTGAACAGACGCAAGTTAGCTGCAGCAAAAGCGCCGAAGAAATCAAAGAAGAGATCCAAAACAGCTGCAGCTGCATCAGCAGCACCAGCACCAGCAAGAACAACAGCAATAGCCACAACAACAAAGACTGCGCCAAACACCAATTCCAATTCGAATCTGAATATAAAGGCACCTTCAAGTGCTCCAAGTTCCAAACCGAATTCTAGCAGAAGCTCAAATTCTAATACTGGCAACAGTCAAGTGCAGCTTGGCTTCATAGCATCGAAGAGATCGGCTCCGCTCACAGAGAAACAGATGGCCCGACTGCAGGAGGCCATATTGGATGTAACTGTAAATAACAAAACAAATTTGCGCCCACAATACGACGACTGCATACCGCAGTCGGAGTGGCTGCTGCTGGTGTGCGCCAATAAGAAGACCGCGAACTGGATTAAAGACCATTTTAATTTGATACGCAAGCGAAGCAGACTGGAAATCGATTTGCTGGAGGAGAATCAGATACCACGCCATATTATTGAAGGCTACTTTCCCAATAGTGCGCATCTGCCAGACGATAAGGTTCTGGCATTGATAAATGCACAAAATCCCATTCAAACACAACAATGGAGAATTTTACGTCGCTCTGCGAATGGCAGCACACTGCACTTATCGATAGCTATCGATGGCAACTCAAAACAAACGCTCGTTACGCGGGGCGGCAATATTTGTTATTGCTTCGGCCGCATCTGTTTAAATCTTAACAACTATACAGCTGATGTCACCTCTACGAGTGTGCACTCGATGCAGCATCAGCTGAATGAAAGTAAATTGGATTTGTACAATCAAGTGTCTGGCAGTGAGTGGAACTTAATTATGGACCAATTAGATTCGGTCTTTGATGGCGTAAATAATGTGCGCACTCCCAATAACAGCATTTCCGAATGGAATGCGCAATTCAACTGTGAATTCAACGGACAGCTCTAAGAAGCTTGGGTCACGTAAGTTAACAATTTTTTACTTTATTCTGTTAATTAATATAGTTTAATTTTAGAAAACTGTATGCAAACAACGGTTATGGAAGGACTCGCAGTCATTTTTAGTAAAATCGTTAAGTTTAAAAATATTTAAAGAGATAATAACAGTGGTATAACAATGAAGTATAATTTGACCAATTAATTTACCATTGGACATTGATTAGTGAAATTCCGTTACGTTATTATTAATATTTCTTTCTATTGTATATAGAATGTTTCTATTTGTTTTGATATTGAAATCAATTTTACTCTTATTGAACTTATAAAAATCTTTAAAAAATGTGTATATAAAAAAAAAAAAAAATAAAATAAAATTAAAATGGTAGCATTCCGGTCTGATATCATTTCAATAGATTTTTAGGGTTCTCAGCGAATGGCTAAAATATTGTGAGCGAATAGAACTCGTCAGAAAGTGAACAAATTCTGACAGTGCGAAAGCAAAGTCAGCGAAGTTATATCTACAGCAGAGAGCCAGACATTTTGATTATTTCCGAATAATATTAAAAAATAATAATAATAAAATAAATAATAATAATATAAATATGTTTCGCATCTCTGACAAATTTGAGCATGAATCGAACGACTGGTCAACTGTTGAGCCAAAAATTGTGAAATTCAATCATGTCTGGACAATCGAAAATTTTGGCGAAGCTTGGCAATTGAGAGAGAACTGGGAATCTATGGATTTTCCCATCGGGGAGCATGAGAACGAATTTAAATGGCGTTTGAAGCTGGCACTCATCAGGAAGGGGGATAACGTATCTGATTATTTCCAGCTGTCCGTACACCAGGTCGAACGATTGTATTTTCATGGAGAGGCTAAGGTCACATGTGCCATAATGAATCATGAGGAGACGCAACAAAAAAAGTTGTTCAACTTGAGCAGCGATAAGACAGTTTGCTTTGAGCCCTTCATATATTGCTGCAAACTTTTCAATGCGGATAATAATTATTTACCTCACGACAAGTTAACAATCGCTTGTCAAATTCGATTGATTACGGACGCAGCGTGCACGTGCGGAAAAATGAATCCGATCAAAGTGCCGGACACCAAGGTAGCTGAAGATTTCGGCAAACTATTCGATAATGAGCAGTACAGTGATATTAAGGTTTCATCAAATGGCCATGAGATATATGCACATAAGAATATATTATCAGGTGAGTGGATAGTACGAAATAAATACTCGGAGACTTGGAATTCAATTATTTTTTTTTTTTCAGCTCGCAGTCAGTTCTTTGAGACGATGTTTCAAACGGATCAGCACTCACGAAATCGCGTGATCCTTGACGACGTGGATCCTCAGGTCTTGATCGACTTATTGCGTTTCATCTACACCGATCAGACGCCCAATCTGGATAATCTGGCCATGCAACTGCTCCAAGCGGCTGACAAATTCAAGCTGGCCAAATTAAAAGCCTTGTGTGAGAAATCGCTGTTCACGCAACTCTGCCTAGATAATGCAGCTGAAACGCTTATCTTATCTGATCTATTCAATGCACTTCAGTTGAAGGCGCGAGCCATTGAATATATAAACATGAATATGGATATGGTAAAAGAGACAGATGGCTGGCACAATTTGGCTCGAAACAATCATCAATTGGTAAATGATCATTTTGTTGTCGTTGGTAATTATTCCGATACGTTGTTTGTGCGTTCAGATAAGGCAAATTATAACAAATATTCTTGCGAAAAATGTGGATGAGCAAAATAATTTTTACTTATTATTTTTATACATAAACTCTTATGCCTTTATTATTATATTCCATTATACTATACTATTGTTATATTATTATTCATATAATATTATTTTATGAGATCTAATAAGAAAATTAAATTATATTTTTACATTTATTTATATTAAAGAAAATCTTTTATTTAATTTTTAACTAGTTCTAATTTACCATTCGTTACATTTATTGAAATTCTTTCAAATCAATCATTCAAATTGTATTGCTACTAACGCTCTTTTTGAAATCAAAAGCTTTTAGTTCGAAAGCTCTGTAATTTTGTATATTCTTTTTATAGCCTCTGTATGATCGACTTTTTTCCGTGTGTCTGTCTCTCTCTCTCTCTCTTTCTCTCTCTCTCTCTCCCAATATAAATGTATATATATATATACATTGCCTAGCAAATTGATTTTTTTTTTAGCATAAACATACATTATTTACTCTCTGGAAGGCATTCATTCTCCGCTTGCTTAACTAACATATGTACATATTATGTATATATTTTCTGACACCAGCTCCAATCAGAACTTCTTAAAACCCGGATGGGATGCGATGCCTCAGCTTTGCCTTGAACCAGTGCCAAATAAGGCGCAGCAGACGCTGATCTCGGGTGGCAATTTTTAAAGCCAGCAACGCACATTGTATGTCAATTACAGTTTTTATTGCCTACCATTCTTTCTTGTTGTTGCTGTTGTTGTTGTTGGTTGAATGTGAATCAGCTGCGAGCAGCATCTTTGTTTCAAGCGGCGCTTTGCTTTCTGCCTTTGTTCAGCCGCAAAAGGTGAAACGGGGCGAACATAGCAAAGCTTTAACTTCCTTCTCGCTCAGTATCGGGCGCTCTAGTCGCTCTCACACACGTCGACGGCGCCAGCCGACAGAGTAATTAATAATAATAAGAGAGAGAAAAAAAAAATGCAAATTGAACGCATGTTTTTTATGACCGCCAAGTGAAAATGAAAATTGTCGCGCAATTTGTTTTGGCGCTCTACAGCGAGATAACGTCTGTCTACGCACCTAAACGTGTTTCAAAGTGGCGACACGCCCCCTCCTCTGCGTCTTAGCAGGGGTTGCTATGCGTATGTACAATTTCAAGTTTTATAGCGATTCGATCAAATTTCACTTTTTATGTGATCTCAATTTGATATGTCTAACAGACTTACATGCAGCATACATATATACAAAACACACACACACACACATACTCTGCGTGGCTGCAGTAAATTTCAACTGTTTTGACCTCTCGAATCTAATGAGAAAGAAGAAAGGTAAATTAATTGAGGCGTTGGGCGTGTAGGTGGAAAATTTCGCTGGCACTTTATTTTGTTTTTTGTTTGAAATTTTGTTTTTAATTTTAATTTTTAGCGTGGGTCTCAGCTTATTAAGTCTTAATGCCTTTGAGTTCACTGCACTTGCGCTGTCAGCACACATACATTCATACACACATACGTGTAAGTATAGAAACGACAGTTATCTCTTGTCTATACGCACTCTGCTATTTATTGATTTATAGCCCAACAGCCGAGAATGCATTAACAGATAAGCTAGTTAAAAAGTCACTCAATTCTTCTCGCACACTTGCTCACCTACATATGTACATACATACATATTATTTTCTGCAAATCTAAGCGGATGATTTCATTAAAGCAACAACAAGACCGGAGCAGCAATACAAAAGAAGTTACCCAATTAAGCTGTGGGATATTTGTCTACGCTACCAAAAATTATGCTCAACACCTTAATTCGCTCTCTCTTGCCCCTTGGCATTCGTTTTACTCTAAGAGCGCCATGTACCGGTTTACCTAACAACCGTTTTTACTTTAAAATGCTTTTTGAATTTTAACCGTTTGTGGCGAATAACAAAAAAGTGTCACAATTGTCATCTCACTCGCACACATTTGCGCAAGCAAGCAAAACTCGCCTGGAGCAGCTTCCCTTAGCACGCGCAAAAAAAAAAAAGAACAAAAACAAAACAACAAAGTGAAGAGCACAGCTGTCAATGTCGCACTGTGGATCGCAATTGAACTATGCGTTTTTAAATACAAAATTAATATTATTATTTTATTCTTTAATAGACTAAAAATAAAAGCAGACGTTCGCTGTTCTGTAGTTAAATAAGTTTTTTTTTTTTTTTTTTTTGCTTTGCACTTAATACTGGTAAGCCGTTTGAGTGAGTTGATTTACTTTCATCACATATTTGTTTAATGCTGCCCATTGTGTCGCTTCTCCTGCGATCAACTACAAAGCAGCCTGGTGGGCGCCTCAGTCGTTCAGTCGTTAAACTTGCGCCACCACGATCGTTACATAGCGCTGTGCGCCGTAATAAAATAAAGTCCAAAGAGTGCAAGTGGATAAAAAGAGTGCAGCTCAATAGATTTTCTTTGTGTTAAAGTGAACCCATAAAGAAGTTATTTTATTTTGGATGTCATATTAAGGTGTACGTAGGATATTCTGTGAATATTTGTAGTTAATAAATCTGGTGAGTACCAACAAAAATGAAAAAGAGCAGCAGCAGTTGGAAACTGGAAAGAGTTTTATCCGGTTCGTTGCAGTCCCTTTTTCTGCTGCTGCTGCTGCTGCGCAATTGCAATAGCAACAACAACAATTACAGCTGCAAAACGCCGACGCCAATAACTTTGCAGCTCTTTACAATTCAATGTTGTAGTTGTTGTTGGTTTTGCTGTCGTTGCCCCTGACAGCAGGCGCAGTTTTTTCCTTTTCCTTTTTGGCCCACGCTTTGTTGCTTCCAATTTCCAGTGCAGTTCTTTTCCCTGTTGTTGCTGTTGCTCTGCTTATTTTATAGTAATGAGCGAGAGCTTGTTATAGCTGCCGCTGTTACGGCCTGTCACTCTTCTTATTGGCATTGCTCTTTTTTTGCCGTTGTTTGGCTCTTCCTTGCACTCGGTTTTTTTTTTACTTTTTTTCTGCAAGGGCGTCTATCTAGAGTGTTTTATGCATTTCGCCTAAAGCTGTGGGCAGTTTTTGTAACGGAGCAGCGTATGTGCTAAACGAGGGTGTTCAATTGGTTAATTTATATTCACCTTGTTCTTAAGTCCATCAATTATGTTTAGTATGAACTTAATGCCAGATTAAAATTATGTTGGCTATAAAGAATTTTATTTGTTGAATACTCGCTCGAGCTAGTCCCAAATTTTGTTATTTATGTTGCTTAGACATTTAAGGATTTTTTTAGAACCTCTCGTTCCGGAAGTATAGCCTATCGGTAATTGTTCCTATACTTTTCTTCTGATAGACAGTAAAGATAAAATATAAAATATTTCTGTTACATCTCAGCTTACAAAAAAAATTTTTTTTAATCAATTGTTTTATGTGCTTTTTTATTTATTTTCATTTACAGTAACCAGCCTTTATCTTATTTTTCGTCCAATTCCCAAACACAAACAAATAAACAACAATGGAGACCACTACCGTTAACAACGAAGGTAAGTTCTTAACTTTTGTTTCATATTTTCTACATTTCTTGCAAGTGTGTGCCGTATTAAGAATTTTTCTTTGACCGCTTTTAGCGTTTTTGTTTTTATTTGTTATTTGTTGTTGTTTATGTTTTGTGATTTCTTTGTGCGAGTTGGACAACAATTGTTTTGAATCTCACTCTAGCTCCCCCATAGCAAGTTCGCTATTCGATTTTGTTTTTATTTTTTGTGCTGCTCTTTTATAGTGTGGGCGGAACAAAAGATGCCACGCCTCGTTGCGTTGCAGATGGAAGTTGTTGGGATACTCTAGCAGTGGGAAATGCAGAGTTTGAACTGCTCTAAGGTCATGCTGCATTGAAAATCATGGCAGCCTCTATTTATCTAGGATGAAATGTGGATGTATAACTTTCGTAAAGGGTATCTTAATCTGTGGTAGTCCACACATAACTGCTCTTTCTTGTTTTAGTTTTTAGCTAGCCCAGGGCTGAGCTGCATTTGCATAGCAATCATAAAAATGCAAGGCAAATAAAATGAAATTCATGCGCTGTGCACTTTTCGGCATTAAGCTGTATTGTGTTGTGCGGTAAAAGTATCTGCTAGATGCAAAATGCTGTGCAAAATGATGGCGCCGCAATTGCAGTCGCAGTTGTTGCAACTGCCACTGCCTCTGCTGGAGCTGCGTTGCTGCTTGTTGCAAGTCGAGTGGCATAGATTACGCGCTATTGTAGCCTAAATACGTTGAATGCGCTTTCAACGGATACACGACTACAACAAACTGAGCAAATATCACTAAAGCGTCTGCTCGCTTGCGTAAAGTTGCAACTGTATCTGGGAAAAAAAAGTGCGCACTCCTACTACAACTGCAGTCATCCCTCCACCGACGGCCACCGGCAGTGCTATTGTGACAAGTTTATTGGAAATGACGTGAAGTGTTTAGGACGTCGTTGCCTCTCGCTTGGCTTGTCTCCGCATTATTATCTACGTTGCCTTCCTACTCCACGCTCTACTCCATGCTTTACGCTCCACGCTCTACCTTGCATTGAAAATGT
This sequence comes from Drosophila mojavensis, assembly GCF_018153725.1. Classification (NCBI taxonomy): domain Eukaryota; kingdom Metazoa; phylum Arthropoda; class Insecta; order Diptera; family Drosophilidae; genus Drosophila; species Drosophila mojavensis. Next base: position 7,895,881 of record NW_025318858.1, read on the forward strand.
ATAGAAATATAAGTAAATGCACATATTTGCAGCCAAAGGCGTTGTTATTATTATCATGGAAGTTTTTGCTGAGTGCTGCATCGTTTAGCTGAAAGTGCTTGAAGAGCTGACGCTGTATCTATGGTACAAGTTAGATAACTTAAATGTTATCCAATTGCTACTGAATAAGTGCGAAATAAATGACTCAGCTGTGTTTACAAATATGATTGATAAGAAACGTAATAGCTCAGGTAACTCACAGAGTTTTATATACTAGAATCTTTACAGATTAATTTATCATACTATCTGTAATGTTTATTTTCATAGTCTATATTATCTATATATATTTAATATATATATTTTTAAATTATTCAAACATGAAATTGCTAATTGAATTATTTTTATTTTTTATTTTAAAACAATGTCTTATATATTCATGTATTATGTATCTAAGAGAAAATTAAGTTTAGCTTTTCTAACATCATTTCTGTATAGTACCTCCCAAGCCCCACCCCTGGGTATGAATATTTGTTGCGCTGCTTCACGCCCTTTTTTGGGCATTCAAAACTTTCAATGTGTCTGACTTTGTAAAGTGTCTGGCATTTATTGTTGCTTGTTAACTGTTGGCTGTTGCCTATTGCAGTCAACGGTTGTTGCACTTGCAGTTAATGCACTCAACGTGCTCGTTAGCTACCTGTTAGGTCTAATGGTATGCAAATCTTTGCCGACAGTTCCGCTACCGGGTCAAAATACCTAACCAAAACTTACTTAGTCACACAGCTGCACCTACACCTACGCCCAGACAATCCCACAGACCCTCACACTCAACCTCGTCTGGCAGTTGCAGTTTGATTAAACTATTTCCATTGATTGTCAAGTTTGGTTTCGAAAAACTAAACTGCCGTAAAAATTGATTGCTTTGGGAGTAAGTTTTTGCCCAAGGTTCAAGTTGGCAATGGGAAAGCAAAATAAATTTGTCTTGCAATTTATTGTCGTTTGTTTGTGTGTTTCGAGTTGGAAGTTCATGCAGTTAATTTTGTCCAGACTCTCTGAAATAAAGACGCGTTTTCTAAGCTCTATTGAGCAATTGCATTCCAACTTTTCAGCTCAACTTGGAATTTGATTTGAATTGATTTGCCAACTCTAACTACGATTTCCGCATCCTCATCTTATCTCAGATGACGCTTGAAATATCTTGCCCCCAAAATAGGTCATCCTGTATACCGAAAAATTTTATGCATACCTGAGTGGAATGTGCTGCGAGCACTAAATTAAGATGACAACCCATTGATAGGCTGTGCAAATGGGTCTAGAAGTGGATTAGAGATGCGCTAACCAGCTAAGGTGACAATACATGTATGTTGCTAAATAAATAAGCTACAAAAAAGCCATAAAAAATACTATATATACAGTACCGAGCAAAAATGAGTGAATGTTTCACAACTTTGACTTTCATCACGCATAAAAATTAAACCATACAAGCAAATTAAGATTTTGTTTTTTATACTTGTTTATTAGTTTGTTCTTAACAAATAGAAAAAGTTGCAACGCTAAATCAGCTAAACTCAATTAATGAAAAATAAAAAACCAAAAAAATCCACATAAACTCAATTTTGCACGTTTCATAATTCCCAATACTTTTGCTCTTCTACTTCTCTTCTCAGCCGAAATCATCCAGATTTCCCCATAACTTAGCTCCTTGGGTATTCTTCTTAGTCGTAGATTGAGCATGTAGATTTACCGTTATCTTAGTCCTTTTAATACTCTTATTTGTAAAGCGATTTGAAGCACATTTTCTTTTCGCAACAAATTTAAAATAATTGGTGAAATATAATTTTAAAATGTGGAAAATTTCAGTCGACACTGAAAGTAGTGGTGTGTGCCTGACCGGGAAGGGATTTCCTTCGCTTATTATTGCCGAAAAGCTTTGAATCAGCCGAAATTTGACTCCGAAAACTCAAGTCAAAGGTTGCAAAAAACTGTTCTCGGGCTCTGATGCTCGCGTAATGATGTCGAAAATTAAGAAAAACAAGCTGCTAGCACCAAAGGGTGTTTCTCTAGCAATTAATAAAAATGTTAGCAAATGGACTGCTAGAAGAGAAATTCGTTGCTTCGGATATGTATCATTCGTTAAAAAACAAACCTGCATTGTCCGAAAAAAATGTTAAGGCGCGTTTGAAATTTGCAAGGGATCACAACAACTGGAGCATTTATGATTGGAAACGAGTTGTTTGGTCAGATGAATTAAAATTTAACCGTTTCCAATCATATGGAAAGCAATATTGCTGGTGCAGACCTGGGGAACGCATTCAACGACATCATGTAAAGGAAATCGTCAAACATGGCTGCGGCAGCATTATGGTTTGGGGATGCTTCTCTTGGTAGAACGTTGATCCTCTACATAGAGGAAGGATTATATGAATATTCTTCAAACCCATCTTCCCAAATTCACTGATAAATGTGCGTGTCCCCACAGAGAAAGGGTTTTCAACAAGATGGCGATCCAAAACATACTGTAAAGATTATTTAAGAATGGATAGGAAAGCAGAATTTTAAGCTAATTTTCGCTCCATACATATAGAGTCTATATATAAATCCTATCCCGACTTCAATCCTATTGAAAATCTGTGTTCAATAGTGAAAAGACGGCTGGGACAGTATGATGCAGCCCCAACGAACATTGACAGCTTATGGGAGCGCGTAGAAGCGGAGTGGAGCCAATTTCCGAAAGAAATGATTCAAAGTTTGGCTGAGAGCATGCCAAAAATAGTCAACAAAATTATTGCTAATAAGGGTTTTGGACTAAATATTAAAAATGTTTAGTTTTTTTAGTTTTTAGTAGTTTTTTTTTAAACGTGCAAAATTGAGTTTATGTGGATTTTTTCGGGTTTTTATTTCTAATTTTTTGAATTTTGCTAATTTAGCCTTGCAACTTTTTTGTATTTGTTAAGAATACACTAATAAACAAACACACAAAAAAATTTGTTGATTTGCTGGTATGGTTTAATTTTTATGCGTGATGAAAGTCAAAGTTCTGTAACATTCACTCATTTTTGCTCGGTACTGTATATAAAATTAAAAAGAAAAAGTAAATATATATAAAAACATTTTATTATTGTTTGAAGTTAAATAAAAATGTTATTATGCAAATTTTCAAAAAGTATATATGTCCATATAAAAGTATACTTAAATAGTTTATAATTATTATTGTAGCAACAATAAAAATTCTATATACTGTATATGAAAAATACATGTTAATGAGTTTTAATAAACAAATATGGTATAACATAAAAATAAGTGCTTTAAATATAAATTTCATGTTTGAATTTCTTTATTGAAAAACTTGATAAGAAAATATTTCGAATGATAAATAAATGAATTACTTTCTTCAATATATAGAATATGCATTAAAAAACAGAATTAATTGAATATAATATATAAAATATTTAATATTAATATAATAATAATATAATAACAAATGTAATATAATATAAATAATAAATTGTGAGATCTTGAAATTAAAAAAAATATATACAATATATATTAAAAAAAATAAATAAATAAAATAAAAAAGTTTTTTAAAGATATAAAATTTTTCAAGGTGAGCTACATAATACAGCTATATCTTGTCACAAAAGAAATAATATAAATATAATATAATTAAATAAAATTATAAATTTGCTATAAATAACTGATCTCAATTTGTTCTCAATTTCTTGGCTTTGTCGAGTTAAAATCCACAGTTTATTTGCTATGTAAGGCACAGTTGGCAGTCACAGTTTGGAGTCGCAGTCACATTATTAGCTGTGTCACACTTTGCAATGCATTTGACATCATCCTTGAGCTGATTCCCGTCGCTGACTTGCGTTCTAAAATATGCATGGGCGTCCGTAAGTAGGCAACAGTTTTTAGGTGCGGGGCACGTACATCGCTTGAATTTATTATTGTCTGCCACCCATATGGTAATATACTGTATCTGTATGCGTGTTCACACACAGATACAGACAGCACCCGGACATTTTTGTTTGTGGGCGGCATTAATGATAGCGCCGGTTCCTGTTTTACAAAGTTATCCCATTTTGGGACAACCCGTGATAATCACGTGTAAATTACTCTGAGACACACAGAAACCCTTGGGATTTAGAGTCAGGGTGAAAGGGGGGGACTATGAAATATTAGAATTATAGCTATAACACACCCGCTCAAAGTGTGTTGGTTTGCCTTCATTTATATTACATATTTGACTTTTCAATTTGCCTACTTGGGCGCTTATTAAAAAGTCATTTTGTTATGCGTGACAAAAAGTTGGACACAACTTTGCTTGGGCTTTCAACATAATTTTATGAGCCAAAAAATGCGCTGCCAAATAGGCCAAAGCGTCGCGCCAGCTCTCTTGTTTTTGCTGCCTGGGCTGTAGAGGTAGACCGAATTTGGCTTATGAATAAAGAAAGATGGCAAAGTACAAAAAAACAGCCAAAGAAAAGTCTGTTATTGAATGTGGAAAAAGCGGATTAAGTTTTAGGATTATATATCTTATAATGTTATACTGTTGTGTTGTAATATACAACTATACTATTATACTGTTATCCTGCTGTAAAGTTTTACAAATCTTATATTGCACTACAAAATATTTTAATTGTTATACTTTTACTTACTATATACCTACATAAAATAGACAAGTTGGTAAATGGTTAACAGTTATCCCTTAGCGGCTATCATCTCCAGTGCATTAACCAGTTTCGAGTTGCAATTCACACTTTATTGTGAGAATCGCCTGGAGCAGTGCTTACTGAAAACTTCTTTAGATGTTGTTGATTTGCCTCCATTTCACGAGCACATAAAACCAGAATCTTTTATGGCTCTAGCCAAACCGGCAATACGTATTAAGACATTTCGCAGCTCATAAAATGAATGCTTCAAGTTTTATAGAGATCTAGCCAAATAGTTCATTTTATTGAGCTCGAGCAACATGAAAGCTATTTAAATCGAATTTAACGCTGGGAAGCATGAAAATTGCATTAGAAGCTAGATATATAAGTAGGTGTGTATGTAAATGTGTGCGTAGGGAGCAGCAGCTAAAATCCCCTATTATAATATTTCGAATAGCCAACTAATATTTGCTCGTACCATTCTTGTATTGTTTGTGTCTGTCTGCTGAAATACGAACATAAATTGAATTACTTTTTTGGCCTGGCACTTGTAAGAATACGAATACGAATGCTTCAAACTACGCCGACAAGTCGAACCGGAATCTAAGACAAATAAAAGAAATATATATGTAGAAATATGTAAATGATGGACTGTGAGAATATCTTGGAAAATATATTTAGGTAATATAAAGAGTAATACAGATAAGAAAAGAGAAATGTAAGAAATACGAATTGAAAATTAAGGGACTATAAAATGATTAATATCTATAATTTAATATTATAAAAAATTATAAATTCAAAATTGAATGAAACAAAATACATTAAATAAATAAAATTAAGATTTATAAAATTATGTTTATCTATAATTAAATATACTTAAAAAAAAAAAAAAAAAAAAAAAAAAAATTATAATAATTAAAAATTCCTACCTCAACCCAAAAAAAAATAAAAAAAGCATTAAATAAAAAAAATTTAAATTAAAAAAATTATTTTATTTATAATTCAATATAATAAAGACAAAGTATTATTATTTATTTTTTATTTAATTTAAGACAAAATTGTGATATTTTATTTAAATATTTCACGTACATATCACTCATTTGAAATGACTGATGTTAAAAACAAAGTACCCGTTCCTCATGGAAAACATACAAGGTATAACAGGAACAAGAGCTGTAGGACAACTACGCACAAGATGTAGGCAAGTACATGCTTATATAAAAGGACATACATACATATATATAAAGATATGTATATATATATATATATATGAAACATATTTGTATAAATAATTATCTATTCCGGTCATGTCGAGCTAAAAGAAAAGATAGAGTCAGTGAGATCTAGTGGGTGTGTGAGAGAGAGAGAGAGAGAGCGAGACAAAGGAAGCTAAGAGGGTGACGCACAAAATGTCAACGTCGCAAACAACGTCGCCCTGTCTCACTCGAGTGAGATGGCATGCGACGCTAATGCTGTTAGACAGAGACAGCGACAGCGACAGCTTGGAAAGGATGCACGGACAACTCATTTGCAATGCCTAACGCATCTTTGTGAGTGAAGCAGGTTAGCAGTGAAGTGGAAATGGGGAAAATGTTAAATAGTAAATAGGAAACTGCACTGACTGAACTAACTTTGCCTTTGCCTGTAGTTTTGTGCATTTTCTAATTATGTTTTCTCGTGACTTTTTGAGGTTAGGTCGGAGCAAGCAATACTAGTCTACGTATTTCAGCTTCATTTGTTGTTTTTAAGTTGTGGAGAGGGGCCATGTGGTCTTGTGGTCGTGTGTCATGTGACTGTCTATCGACACCCTTTCGGGAGATTGAAAAAAGAGAAGTGTTTAGAGTAGAGTAGATGAATGCCGGACTTGAGAGCGCTATAATTATAACGTACGTTAACCAAACCAAAAACTTTTAACTGTTTTAAATATTTTCTTTAAAGTTTTCCAGATAATTAACATTACATTTTTCTGTACATATTTAGATTAGTTTAAAGTAAAGAAGAGCTTTTTTTTTGTTTTCTAGTTAGAGGATAGATATATAGATATAGATATAGATATATTTTGATATTGAACCAAAATCAAGCATAAAATGTTATCAAAAATATTAGACAAATATAAAAAAAAGTCGAACATCTTGCCTCTAGGGTACCAACTAGTTTAGCTTTCTCTCTTTCTTTCAAGCTTTCTGCATAGTTTTGTTGCTTCAACTGTTGTGGCCGCAGCAACTGGTTGTTGGCTGTCACTTTGAAGCCGCATTCTGAGCCTGGGCAAAACTTTGATTACTCTCACCCAGAAGAGGTGGGGGAGGGTAGGTCGACTACCTAGTCAGGCAGACAATCAACAGATTTCTTGCTGATTATGCGCTGCCTGCAGAAAATAAGCAACGCACTTCCCTCTCAATCACAACACTCACAAACACACACAGACACATAATCATCTCTCCCTCCCCCTCTCTTCCTTATTATTTCTCTTTCTATGTGTGTCTGAGTAAAAAGTTCCATTAAAGACAAACTCCCAAGTGTTTTATGTGTATGTGTGCTTTGATTATATTGTATGTACAAAGAGAGATATTTATGTACATATGTGTATGTATATGAATATGTGTAGGTGTATTAGCTAATATATGCGTATTTATATGCATGTATCTGATTGTATATCTTAAAAGCTAACACCCGCAGCTTATAGCTACACTGATTGGTTGACTGGGTATATGCATTTTATTGGCGAGTTTGTTCGAAAAGAGTGAGAATTAATGAGAGTTTAGACAGGTTAAAATTATAATTGAAATAATGGCTGTTGGACTTTGCCTATAATTTTAATTATTTACGCATCTATTTTTTATTATTTATTATAATATATTATAAATAATATGGCCTAATAATAAATTATATAAAATATATCCATCACATATATTTATAACAGATTTAGATAATTAATTAAAATGTGTTTAGGGTATTCACACTTCGTTAATTGATTCCCTTCAACTTGCTTTTGTGGTCGCATCATGTGCTAAATTCTAATGATGCTCATTATTTAATACAAGATAAACGCTACGTGTTTAGACTTGGGAAAATGTGATTTCCCCCGCACAAAATATATATATTTGGTTCAAGTGGGAAAATTGTCATAGGCTGCACTCGTTGATAATGGGAACTAGATTAGCTAGACCTAGCTAGCTGCTTATTAAATAGAGAGCTGAAAGAGCTAAAAGCCTGTGGCACACTGTGGCTATACTTAAATAATTTGTGTTATTACCATTACCTTGACCCAGACCAGAGATATTTTTTCTCTCGTGCTGCCCCTTTCGCCTAATGCTCAATTAATGACATATAAATGCAGCGACGCGACGTAAATGTTCAGACCATAAACACGACAGCAGCAAATGTTACGGGGAGGGTTTGTTTTTTTTTGGTCAACAGCAATCAAATGGCCATAAATTCTGCACAATTGTCGTAAAAGTCCATGGGTTCAAATTCAAACACAAACCGAGCTCAAACTTTGACCTCGAACCACAATTTTCGTCCCACCTGCGCACATACAAAGATTGCTACAGGTAATTACAAAACCATAACGCGCAAATGTCACCGCAGAATGTGCGGTGAATATTTTCAGCCTGACCAGCACCAGCCATCCCATTACGACCATCATCATCATCATCATCATTATTCTCATTATTATTATCATTCTTTTGCTTCTGGGCCAAATGGTGCGTTGAAGCAAATCATTTGTTGTATTTGTATTGCATAATTTTGCCTCAATTTTTTTTTTTCTTTTTGGCACAGTGCGTGTTAGCTTGAATTGTGCGAATTTTGTAAATCGCTTTGTTGTACCCTGAAATTGAGAAAGTGACTGGAAATATGGGTTTAATGAGAGATTAATGCCAGGCAGCAACTTGGGTTATATAAATATATTTATAGAGGATTCTTCGATTATCAAATTTGTGTCAAAATTCTTTTAAACATATATAAATACTTGTTTTTAATATAGTTAAATTTGGAATACCCAGAATTCTATGTTTTATATGATGAAAGCTCATATCTAATATTTTAGACAAAAGTAACAAAATTTCAGAAAATTATTTTATAAAAAATTAAAATTAAAAATTTACATGTATAAAAAATATATAAATATAAAATAGGCTAAGTTGTCATCTATTTATTGTTTTTTTTTTTTTTTTTTTTTTTTTGCAAGCTATAGATCTTACTTATATTTTTCTAGAAATTATATAGAATTAAATTATTTTAGTAGAATTTTAAAATATCCAAATATTCAGATTTTGCTATTGCAAGAAAAAGATTTTTGTAACTTTAAATTATAAAATATTCTGATTATACTGCATGTATATGATTTAAAAATAAAAATAAAAAATAAAACTTTATAAATATTAAAATTATAATTAATATAAATAAGCAAATGTTAAATATAAATATTTAAATATATAAAAATTGGATTTATATTTAAAAAAACTCTAAATAAAATATATATATGAAAAATTTTTATTTATCAATGTAAATTACTTCTTCAGTCTTAATTACAGAGGATCTTGTAATCGTTACTCAGCTGTTTGGCAAAAATTTTCTTTACGTTTTGTTGTTGATTTTTGGTTTTTGTGTGCTCTGCGGCAATCACGTCGAGCATTCAGTTGACATTGGCCAGGTGTTGCTCTGTGGCTTAAACGCCGCGACTAATGAGGCGTATGAAATGCTACAGTGAGCTAAAATGCGAAAATAAGGGCAAAGATTTAAAGTGAAATTAAATTCACTAGAAAGTGCTTAATTTCACTGGAGACCTTTACTTAAGACAAATTTGCTTGAAAAAATATTGAATTTAACTTTGACATTTCTTAATTTCTTTTAATTGTTTCTATAGTCCCTTTTCCTTTTTGGGTCAAAAGTTAATTTAGCAATTTCTAAATTTTCCAATAAGAGAAAAAACAACAACAAATTGCCAGCGATTCCATTTCGAAAAGGGTTAGAGAAAGCAACAATTGGTTCTCGCTATCAATTTACTCAACCGCATAGCGTCCTTTTGTGTTTTGACCCAATAGACTGAGCCAAAGACCGGTCCCCCAGCTCCCCTGGATCCACTGCTCCCACACTTAATCCTCTGCCAGAGAGCAACAAATCGACCCAGTCAGTGGGAGGAGTAGGATGAGACGCCTGGCCAATTCATATTGGTCGTCTGGCATTGCAAACGTTTTTAATTGACAATCAAAGTGTGGCCAATGTGTAGGGTAGAGCAGACAAAGTGGGCGTGGTTGCAACGGAAATGAGAATGAGCGTAGAAATATTCTGGTGTCTGCATATTTTTCAATCCCCACAATGCTTTAGCACAAAATTTGATTAATTCGCTTGATGGCTGCATTTGCTGTCAGCTTATCCCTTTTGACAGGCTGCTCGCAAAAGATATCCTTCCATCCTTGACTTTCGCTGAGTGTGTGTGTGTGTCCCACTTGATTGTTTGTCGGGCAGATTTTATGACTGAATTCATTTAATAAATGAAGTGTCTTGTGGCTTTCAAATGTGCAAACTGTGCACTCCATTTTGTGGATCATAAATTCTGAGCCAGCAGCTCGATGACTAATTGACCTCCGTCCCCCACCTTGCCACCGCTTAGACAACTTCAGGTCCTAAATTGGCAAACAATTGCAAATCAGTTTCAACAGAGCTTAGCCACAACTGGTTAATTATTCAAAGTTTCAACAAGTTCTTAAGAGAATTGTTGGGAAATGTAAAAGGAAATTGAAATAAAATGGCATGAAATTCAGTATATTTAAATAAATGTGAGTACTAGAGAAAGGGCTTAAAGACTCTGTTAATGTAAATGTTAGAACGTTAATGTTAATGTTAATAAAAGAAAAACTAAAGAAATATTATGAAATTAGTTTATTCTTATTCTAAAGAAACACAGAATAGATCTTAAAATATGCTAGACAGACCTGAGAGAAGATCTAGCTAAGATTTTAAGCTGAAGGAAATTATGCAGACCTACATATATATATCTTTATTGATTTCTTTTCTGCACAACATGTAGAGAGGATATATGGCATAGTTGGCAGTTCTGTATATATATATTCTGTATATATATTTTATTTAGGTATATATACTATTAATTTCCTTCACACCTTTCTATTCACATAATTTGCAACGCCTTAAAGTATGCCACATTTTGCGGCTGCAATCAACAGGCATTTTACTTCTCATTGCTCTCTGCTGTGGCATTTGTGAAAAGCATTTGTGAGTGGCACATAAAATTGCTGCAGTTGCTGCTGCCGTACGACACAAATACGCAGCAAGTGCGCGGTTACACAGGCTCCTTTCTCTCTCTCTCTCTCTCTATCTCTCTCTTCCTCTCTCTGATCATTGGAGCTATATTCTAGCTCTAAGTCGAGCTGCAATGCACACAGACATTCGCTTAAAACCAGTTAATAAACATTATTTGCTGTTGTTGTTGTTCGACTGTACTTCACACACACACATACTCAAATAGGCAACTGCAGTGAAGGAAAAATCATTATTTTATATATATGTATATATGCATGAGTGTGTGTATATAAATATATATATGTATAGCAAGAGATGCAGTCAGGTTTGTGGGCTGCCCGCAAAAACTATATAGCGAGGCAGAGAGGCAAAGAGAGAGAGAGAGAGAGAGAGAGGGGGGTAGTAGTAGAGAATACTTTTTGCGAAAGTTTATTGAACCGGAAGTTGGCTGCGAAATGCGGCAACAATGCGCGAAATGAAGGCTCTGCCTGCCGCTGGGCAACGTCTGCTTCAAGTCTGCTTTAACTTTAGCCAGTCCAAGAGCAGCTTTTTCTTTTTAAATATATTTTTAAAAAAACCAAAAATAGAAGAAAAATAGCCCGGAGGCTATTGCTTCAGCTGGATTTGCAATTGGGTTTCCTTTTAGCATCCATTCAAATTGTATTACTTATTTATATGGCCGTGTCTGGCACAGACTCTTCAGCGTCGTCTGTCGCTTTATTGTTTCTCCAAGATAGTGACGGAGCGAGTGCGAGAGAGATGGATAGAGAGAGAGAGAGAGAGAGAGAGAGCCGACAGTGCAGGAGTGTGAGTTTACGTCTCAGGCCCTTGAGGCCATGTAATTGTTGTTTAAGTGATGCAAATGAGCGTTTCTACAACGAAAAGCGAAGCGAGAGGGCGGTTCTGAGCTGAGATGAATTGTAATTGAAAATGTGAATGGTGGAAGTCTACGTAGAAATACACTACTTAATGGAATTTATATATGTATATCTAATATTTTTAATTCAATTCCAAATGAATTGGAGACTTTTTATATTCCCTTAATATAAATAATAACCGAACTAAAATTTAACTGGCACAAGTTTATTAGATACTAAACTTAAAATGTATAGATAAAAGAAAAAAATATTATAAGACAATGAGATATATTAATTAATAAACAGAAATAAAAGTAATAAATATACTAATATAAACCTAAAATAAATGAACAAAATAAATAAAAATAAAACAAATTATAAGAATAAAATTATAGTCTGCTCATATAATAACAAATCTAATATTTTATACTTTACACAAAAAAATTCGAAAATAAGAACATTTAATATTGTCAATAATTATTTAATATACATTGATGCTTATCAGGTTGACAAATCAACATAGCTCCTGCGCTATACCCCCATCGAAAGGGCATCGAGAACCAGAAGCAGTTGTACAGAAATATGCCTGCGGGCCCCATACAACTGGGTAGAAATACCTCCAGTTCCAGTTGTGTCTGCCCGCCTCGGCTCGGCTCAGCTCAGCTCAGCTTTTCGTTTGAAGTGCGTAAAAATGTGTTTTCGAAAATTGTTGTTTTTGGGCTGCTGCTGCTGCTGCTGTCAGTTTTATGGAGAGGGCTGAAAATTGTTGTTGGTATTATTAAAAAAAACCCTACGCTATGCCATGGGTTGTTGTCACTGTTAATAGGGTCAAAAATGTCTGATTTATGGGAATTTTAACCAAATACAATTTTAAAATGTTTAAAGTTTATTAAAATTGAACGCCGTCTGTCTGCGGGGAGTGTATTAAATGGTTTATTTAAATATTTCAAAAGCCTTCACTAAAAATCCAATTTTATTCCCATTAATGTTGATAGACGGAACAGAAAAAAATTGGAGTATGAAAATGAAAATTGCATTCGATTGTTTTTGGCAAGAAAAAACCAAATATCACTTGTCCGCTGGGACAGCAAAAAGACACGTTTCATGTCCCATGGCTGAAGTTATTAATGCAATTCATTTGTTGTTGACATTTCCGGACACTGAACAAAAAACCATTGGAACGGATTTTGAGTTTAGTTTGTGCACTGGATGAAGATATGGAGAGTTGAGAATATGTATGAATTTTTTCAATATGACGAATCATATTGGAATAATATTGATTTTTTGTTTGTATCTTTTTATTTTAAATTAAGTTAAAAGATTCTGACTTTTATTTTTTTGTGCTTTTTTTTTTATTTAACGCTTTAAAAAATCATGTAAATATTTGTATATACATTTATTTATACATAGCTAATAAATTTAAAAATAAATAAATTAATATAATGAATTTAATTTATTTTCGGATATTAGAAAATTAAAAAATTTATAATGAATTTCTTTAAAATATATAAAAAGAAAATAAAAATGCAAATTATATATTTTGGAATACTTTGCAGCACTCTGTGCAATTTTAAATGTCTATCCGTGTTTCTTCATATAAAATTGTTTTTCCATTTGCTTTGCTTCAACACTTAAATCTCGCATTCTCTTGCTGCATGTTTATTTTTCTTTTTTTTCTTTTTCAATCCCTCCCTCCACTATATCACTCATTCGAAGCACTTCTTAAAATCGCACATATGTTTGTAATTTTACAACACACACATACAACCATGCCATGCGTTAAGTGTTGTGCAATGCACAAAATTATTTGAAATCTGTAAAACAAAAATCAAAACGGAAGTGCAGAAACGTAGAGGCGGGAGAGGGAGGTAGATAGGGCGGTGGAAAAGGAGCGGCAGAGAGACAAAAACATATGTTCTGGCTGCAAAAACCAAGGCTCAGCAGCAACAAAAGAGGCGGACTGAAGTAGGCGTGGCGTGGCGTGAAGGCGTGGCAAAAAAAGGGCCAAATTTTACGCTGCATTGGCGACAGCAAACATATGTCGTTGTCGCTGTTGCGTCCGTTGGACCCAGGCACAAGTTGCCCAGCGGGGTCGTTTGCACGCAAGAGTGACAGAGAGGGGGAGTAAGAGAGTCGGCTGTGGGTGGGGTGCGTGGAGTTAGGCTGGGTGTGAGATTAGCTGAGTTTGCTTGGGGGGACGCTCAGTCGTGTATGAAATATGCGTGCCTTGTCTGCCTCAATGCATGCAATATTGCATATATCTGCTGAAGAGCACATATATATATATATATATATATATACATGTATATATGCATGCATATAGATTGATAAATTGCACCAAGCTCCCACACATACACAGACACACATAAAAAGCCGCAACAGCAACGTCATTAGTGGCCGGGTAGCCTGTGTAACAAAAATCAATTCTTTTAAATTGTCAACCCCATTGGGTCGCTGTTTCAATGGAACCCAGGGAGTTTCCTTTTAGGGTATTATTGTGCAGTTGCCATGATATCATGTAGCAAGAGATGAGAAATGTTTAAGCATAATATAAATCCGATTTAAATGGGTTGTAAATTCATTTGAAAAAAAAAAAAAAAAATAATAATAAATAAATAAAATCACTTTTCTTATGTTTTTTTTTTTTTTTTCTTAAAGAATAATATATTTTTGTTTTAAAATTTATTATATATTTTATTATATAATTGTTAAATATAGTAGTATATTATATTAATGTTAAATATTATTACTTCATTCAAGAAAATGCAACTTGAAATATTTTCAAACCTTCATAAAGGAACAGAAGAATAAAACAAAATAACTTTAGCTGGCTATGCTTAAAATATAAAATATTATTTCATTATCACAACATTCAATTTATGTATGGATATTTATAGATTTAAATGAGAAGACAAATCCATTAATTGTCAGAGCGTTTTGTGACTGCAACAAAATTTGTGTTCATAAGAATTTTTATTGAATTATGAAGTCCATTGGGTATCTTAGATGTTTTCATTTTTCGATGCACTTTGTTTGATCTTGTTCAGCTGCTCCCGCGATATTGTCTTATATAAGTCTCTTCAATTTTGTGGAATCACCCCATGTAAATTCCAGTTCTACGATTCCTGCAAAATGTTGATTATATTATATTATAAAGTATATTTCATTATATACTATGTCCAATGCCAAGTCATAATATTTTCCACTTGAATATAGTCTCTTAGAGTATTTAGTCTTCTGTAGCTCCTTAGTTAAAGGTATTTACCATTTCTCTTTTCTTTCTTTTTTCTCTGCCCCAAACATATGGTCGAGTGAGTTGAGTTGGTTGTCGTTTGTTGGTTACCCTAGTCCCAGGGCGCCCATTGCATGCACATGATAATTATGGGTGTCGCATATTCATATGCGATAGTGTGCGTATGTGTGCGTGTATATACATTTATTTATTTCTTTATGTGTATGTGTCTGTGCTCACTTTGAAGTAAAACTGCACGACTTGAAGTGCAGTTTTTGGTATTTTGCGCTGCATTTGCCGCTCCAACTCCAACTCCAGCTCCAACTCCAGCTCATGGGAAATAATTTGTTGTGGCTATTTTTATGCGCCATAAAAGTATCATTTGTTCTTTGCTTGGCTCTGAGCTATTAGTTTTATAGCATTTTACATACAATTCACTAACAGAATAGCAAATTGCATTGTGAGAGTATGCGCTGGAAAGTTTTTGAATAGAGCACATGTGGAAGGCCCCTCTAGCTATGCAGGGTAGGCAATTTAATGTTGTTTGATGGGTTTGTAAATTATATATGTTTATGCTTTTATATAGAATTTCAGATTGATGAGAGTAAGTGATAGATAGTGATAAAATAAAATAAATAAAATATTATATATAATAAAATATAAAAAAAAATAATAATAATGAAATACAAAATATTAATATGTAGTATATAAGATTCAAATTGCAGAAGCCTCAAATTCATCTGGAATAAGACCTAATCATGTCTTAGCCTGCGTACAATCCAAAAATATTTGATTTATTATTAAAATTTTGCTGTAAATATTATTTATTTATTTTATTGTATATTTTTACTATTAGTTACGATAGTTATAATTTATGTGTAGTAAATAAAAATTATTTGTTGAAACTTTTCAAAAATTTTATGATTCAAACAAAATTCACATTTTGCCATTAACAATGAAATTAAATAGAATTTATAGCTATTTAATATTTTTTCGTCTTGGCGTAAAATTGCAGTAAAATCAGCTCAATAAGTTTCTCAAAGTTTCATTGCAAGCTTTTCTAATTGCTCTCCGTGTCCTTTCGCAAACGTCAATCAGCTGCTAGGCAAGCGCACCAGCCCATTTGATAGGACATGTCGTTCTCGTTGTCGTTGTCAATGTGGATGTGGATGTTGATGTCGTTGTTGGCCGTGCTTAATGCAGCCATAAAAATGCGTATAAAATCAAACTGGCTGCGTCGCCTAACGATGGCATCGTTTCGGCTACCCCAAGTATCGGCTCTGCGCCACAAAACACCTTTATATACATTTTTATTACCCAAACGTCAGACGATGTCTAGACGAGCACGAAGCTCACAACACACTGGACATGAGGTTACGAGATGCTGCTGATGCTGCTGCTTCAGCAGCTTCCCTTCCTCTTTTATTTTTTTCTTGTCAACTGAAATGTGAGTTGCTTCAATCTTATGCGCATCTTTTAGAGCTGCTCCGATGACATTTTACGAGCGTTTCCGTAAACCCTTTATGTAAATTAAAACAAAATGCGCATTCAATTTGTACCAGAGGCCGAAACTACAAAACCAAGAACAACAACAACAACAAAAGGGCAAGAAGCAAGTCAAAGTAAAGGAAAGAGCAGAAAACTTGATCTCAGGCATTAGGTGGGCTCGTCTTGGTTAAGCTGGACTTTTGACTTCATCAAGGGAGCATGAGTAAAAACAAAAACAAATAAATAAAATTAAAGGCACATAATATGTAAGCAGTCCCTAAAGGTTGGCTCTGTGTGCTGGGCAAGTTGATTTCTATACCCTGTAGCAGGCAAACACTGGGGTAAGTTAAAAGCTATTGCTAATAGGCTTAAGGAAACAATATGATAGTGGCCAAATATTTAATGTGTTAAGTAAAAGTCTGGGGAACCTACAGTTTGTATTTTATGATAAAATATAAATAATATATGTAATAAATATAAATATTACAAAATATATTAAAAAGATAAATAAATAAAAGGAAAATTAAACAAAAAAATTACTAAGTAAAAAATTAAATAAATAAAAATACAATACAAATTAAAAAAAATATATAATAATAATTTAAAAATTAAAAAAAAAATAAATAAATAAAAAATATATTATATAATGCTGAATAGTTCCACGTATCAAAACGTTCCTGAACTTAAGAGAACTTATATATCATAAGCAGAGAATAAGTTACGTATATAATAAACAGAAGAGCTCTGGGCATCTATAAATTCTTGAACAAAAAGAATGATTCCATTGATGAACGAATCAAAGCATGCATTGTCCTCAAAGTTTTGCTCTCTTAAGAAACTCGGAGAGTTTATTTTACTAACATCAATTTAAGTAAGCTACTACCTAGAGTAACTTTTAGTCTCTCACTTTTGCTTTCAAGTTCAGGTTGTCTTTTGCTTTTCTTTTTTGGGCTGCCCTACGCACTTCAAGTTCAAGAGTTCAAATGGGTGGTAGGGGCTGGGGAAGGGGGCGGAGCACCCTCACAAAGCTACAAGTGGCGTTGGGGAATAGCCAAAGTCAGCTCAAACCACACCTCCTGGTATGACCTCTACCCTAATCACTTTGGGGGTTGATTTTTTTCCTACTTGATATTTTGGAGTTTTACGTATTGCTCCAAGCTGTTTGCTCACCGGGTTACGTGTGCAAATGCATTAATAATGATGTGTGTGCAGAACGCACGTTACCCGACGCACTGCACGTAATGCGTCACGTGCAGCCACGTCTGGGGGAGCTAGGAAATAGGGAGCGAGGTAGACTGGGGGCTGGCCTCCCCATTGCATTCATAAATAAATTATGACATTTTTCGCATTACAGGGCGGATTTTTGTTGACCGAAAACAGGTAGAGGCAAAGAAAACAAATAAGAGTGCCAAGGTAGGGCGTGCACGACGAGAGGATACCTCAATGAAATGAGAAGTATAGTCAATAGGAGAGAGCGAAGGATCGATGAGAGAAGAGAGAAGAGAGGGAAAGAGAAAGACTGAAAGGAGAGAGGAGCGTACAGATAGGGAACGACACAGGCGGGTAGATGAAGAGAGGAACGGTCTACAGAACGTACGGAAGGAGAAACGCAAAGTGGGACGGATGGAAAGAGGAAACAAAAGAGGAATCAATCGAGTTACAGCCAGAGAAGAGAACTAAAGGATAGAGGAAGGGACGGAGAGAGGCTGCAAAGAGGGACTAAAGAAGGAACCGAGGAGGAACGCAGGGACTGGGCTACGGATTTGTAGTGACCGGATGGCCACTCTAACTTCTAGCAATTACTTGAACTTAAACAAAAGCAATCCCACCCTGTCTATTATTTTTTCAATGGGTATCCAAGAAGTTAAAGAAAAAAACTGCCCGGCTAGTCATAGGTTGGCTAACTTTAATGTTTCAGCTTCCGTTTGAAGGTGTCTAGACACAAGTCTAACCCTCACATACACGCACACGCAGAGAATACCTCTCATTCTTCCTATAGTTACAGGTGTGCCACGCATAGTTACAGTTAGCCTCCTCAAGCATTTTCCATTGTTGTTCGCTGCCGCTTATGGGGCTTCCCATTGCCATTTGCACAGAGACGGCGTCCCCTCCGAGGGGTCGTCCAACTTCTATAAAAGCACACAAATACGCAATAAATTCAATTAATTGTCTTAAGCTTCTTATTTCAGCTAAAATTTGTTACGTTGCCCCAACGCGTCGGCTAGTTGGGAGCATTGGAGCTGCGAGCATTAAAGCAGCCGCTGGGGCACTTCTTACGTCAGTTTCTGTCGATTTGTCTGGCTGTCTGTCAGTCGAGTTGAGTCGACTCGAGTCGAGTTACTGTTGCTGTTGCTGTTAGCTATAGGTGTTTGCGGCTTTTGAATCCTCAATTTCTGTTCGCTCTGTTCTTCGTTCTCTCTTTTTTACAGCTCGCACAATTTCATTTTATGTTTAGGATGCCGAGCGCAGTAATTCAATAAAGCGTCGTGCTAAGAAATATCATTTAAACTAGCCCAGCGCAAGGGCGGCTTAAACATAAAAAGGTAAACTTATTGACAGCCTTAAAGGGCAGCGAAATGGGTGTAAAGTTGCAGAAGCAAGAAAACGGAATTTAATTTAAAATTGTACTTGGGAAAAGGGAAATTTCTAAAATTGAATTTTAGATTTGAGGAAAATATAGAAATCAACTAACGAAATAAAATGAGAGAGAGAGAGAGAGAGAGAGAGGGGGAGAGCGAGAGAGACAGACAAATAGATAGATATGTTCAGATATTTCTTGATCAGAATTCATTATGAAGTATTCAGAATTGATTATAATATTTTGGTTCATTTAAAAATCTACCTTATAAAATTGAAAACATTTAAGTAAGGTGAAGATGGTAGAATTTGATCTAAGAATTTGATTTACTTTTTTTTTTTTTTTAATATTATGTATTTATTTAACAATGGTAGCAGAATTCCTTCTCAAAAGCCGATTTATTAAAAATATTATATATTTAATTAACAATGAAAATGTCAATGGAATTGAGATTTTTTGGTTATTAATTATTTAACAATTGCAGATTATTCTCTCTAAGCAAATTCGATATTTGAGTTAAAGATAATTCAAAAATCATTTGCTTATATCATTGATATTTTATCTTCCATATCTACCGTTGTTTTTCCAGTATCATTCACAATTAAATTAATTCGAAAAATATCAATTATTCTGACTAAAAGGCTTTTATTTGTATTTTAATAACTGACAACGATATTTCTGCCCATTAAATATTTAGCCACGAATCATATTTCTATTTTTTCCTGAAATTTTAATTAAGAATTAAATAAAAGCTGATGCTTGCGCTAGTTTTTAATAATAAAATTTTAATTTCTGCAAGCAACTAAATGGAACTGAATATCACAAACCCCACACGCTCACACTCACATGTACATACGCACACCTACGTACACACACACATACATTGAATGCGAGTGTTGTATGGTGCTGGCTGCTGACGTTGATGGTTAGCACGTAAATTTCCCCAGTGACATAAACGAGAATTTTTGCCAGCATCAGACACCCATACACACAAACACACACTCATTCACACGCACACACAAACAGGTCTCCTACATTTTTTTTTTTTTTTTTTTTTTTTTTTTATTTATTTCTACGCCAACTTTTACACATGCGAATGACTTTAAACAATTTCCACAACAATTTTGTACGCTGGAGTCGGAATGTTACTTCTTCCACTTTTTTTTTCTGTGTGTGTGTATGTGTGTGTATTACCTGTACGCTTTTACGGCCTCTGCGGAAAATAGGCACTAAAAATCTAAGGGAAACGGCGTCAACAAAATGCAACGCTAAAATGGCATAAAAAATGCCTGACGCAGTGCCGGCAAATTGAATCACAGAGAAGCTTAAAGTCACAAAAGGAAATTTTCGGTCAAGGGACTCTTAAAGGCAAAACCATCGAAGGGTTTAGCTTGTGGCGCTTACAGCTCCCTTTATGCCCATTAAAAAAGTAGATATACCTATATACATACGTATATATATATATATATATATATGTTATAAATGTTACGTTTTGACTTTCAAGTGCTGCGTGTCTTTGGCAGTCGTAAAACGTTTTAAGCATATTAAAAATGGAAACATGTGGAAATCCTCTTGAGCTCCCCTCTCCACCTGCCAACTCAGAATGAACGCAATCGTGCAAAAGGGCGAAAAATTTGATGAATTGGCGCATTTCGAGCCACAATAAGTCACTCAGAACGTAATCGTTATTGTTCCAAGAAAAATGCACTTTTAAGATTCCAATTGGATTGGATTTCTATCTAAAAAATATATAAATAAATATATTTCATATACTAAAATCCTCTTAATTTAATTAAAATTTAGGAAATTTAATAAAAATCGAAAACCAAAACAAATTAAATATACATTGTTTTTTTAATGTATAAAAAAAAAACTTTAAAAAAGAAAAGTAAAAATATGAAAATCAGGAACAATTAAACAGAATGAGAAATAAACCAATATGGGATTAAGAGAAATAGAGATTAAATTAAAAATGACATATTAGTAATAATAGTATTTAAAATATATATTTTATAATGAGAAATATAAAAAATAAATTAAGACAAAATTTAAAATAATCTAAAAAATAAATTTTAATAAAGTACCATATAATATTAATTATAAAACTCTATTAAATTTTAGTTTATTCTGAATATGAACATCTCAAAGTACGATATAATATTAATTATAAGACTTTTAGATTTTCATATTCATAATTTTACGCCGCTAGCGTAAACATTTTGGGGAACATCTTTTAATACTTGTACCCTTTTGCCAAAAGATAACCATAAATACATATATGTATGCTTTATTCTACCCATACATAAATTCTGCTGTGTGCGTCTGCAGAACAAGACAAGAAAAAAAAAAAAAAAAAAAAAAAAAAAAAAAAAAAAAAACAGTCAAATAGATAAAAAACAAAGAGAAATCGCCAAATCACAACTTGATGTGCACCCCCTTCACTTCCACTTCCACTCTTTAAATGGGGGCGTGGTTGGATTTTCAAAACTCTTTGTCCAAATTGAAAAATGGGCAATAGAAAGAAGCGAAGTGCAGTGAATTCGTCTTTTTTAGCCTTTGGCATGGAAACTTTGGCAAATGGCCAAAAAGAGATTTCTTTTTTGGACAAATAAGCGCATAAATTGAAAAGGAACCACAATTTTGACCCACATTCAACTGAGCCACTCATAATCAGCGTGCTTGACCCCAAACAGCGAGCTATATAAAAGAGATTTTCCGTTTTTTTGTAGTTTTTGATCTTTTTTTTTTTTTTTTTTTTTTTTTGCTAAGGAAAACTTTAAATCCCTGAAAAAAAAAGAATATTTATATTAATAATCTTTTGCGTTGAGCCACAAAGTCAAACACTTGGCAGCTGTGAGAAGAAGTTATCTCATCAATATCGATTCAAATGGTGCGAGGGCTGGCAGTGCAGGGGTGTGGCTGCGGAACATAAGCCGACAAGTTGGGAACGTGTCTAAATGGGGAAAAAATGAAGAAGCGTTTCAAATTTTTGCTTTTTTTGTGACAGCAAACAAAAAAGACAATAACAAAAGCAAAAGAGGGCGAGGAGAGAGCGAGGGAGAGAAAGAGATATAGAGAAAAATATAAAGAAAAAACCGATAAAAATATTGAAATCGATGCAGGGCTGATACAAAATTTATAAAATATATTAGTATAGAAATATAAAAATATAAAAGTATATTGGATGCATAAAATTTATAAAATATAATATTTAAAATTTTTAAATTACGAAAAAAATAAAGGATGCTGGAAAAATCGTATGTATACCATACTAATATTATAGTAATAATTTAATTATTATAAATTATAAATTTTATTATTGAGATGCAGCAAGTAATTGAAATATTCATAAGTATCTTTCAAATAGAAAATAATTCAGAAAAAGAAATACTTTCCCTTAAAAGGTTCGTTAGGTTAATTTATTTATGCTACCTCTCTTTCTCCCTTTTAATATTACTTTAATTACCTATTCAGTTATTTAATAAATGGGCAATCGTAGAGCAGAAATTACTGAAATTAATATTATTAATTAAATGTAAAAATCAATAAATTTGATTGCTTTTAATAAACTTGCAAAAACATTCTCGCTACGTTTGCTTTGCTGTTTAAATTCAAATGACAATTTTATTGGTCTTTTTTTTTTTTTTTAAAGGAAAAGCTTTGCATTTCTGGTACTTTTGCTATGGTTTGTCACTTTGATACAAAATGTTGTGGAAATTTAGAATCCTTTTGCTGAAAACTCTGTCAACCACTTCTGAGCTTGACTTTATCTCGCTACCTTAACAGTTTCGTTACATAATATACTAATACTTCTAACTCTAAATATATGGTATTAAATAAAGATTTCCGTTCCTATTTCGCTGCGCTTTAAATCACTTTGATGTTTTGCTTGCCAGCCCTCGTTTCTTTTTTTTGCTCACCCAGCAGTCGTAAACGTCTCAGCTCCTGCCCTTAGTTCCTGCTCTGCTCTGCTGGCATCTGCAGAGTTCATCATATCGCACAATGTTCGCGTCTTGTGCTGCCTCTTCATCAACATCGTCGTCGTCCTGCGTTTATCGTGAGCTCAAGTAGTTTACTTTTGCCAGACATTCTTTTGACGTGGCCTTTGACTTTTTGGGCCTATGCCCACATTTGCAAAAGGATTGTCAACGTTCTTGAATATTGAGACGAGGCGAGACTTTGCTTTGCTTTTCCCTTTCCTTTTTACTTTTTTTTTCCGCCTTAATAACAATCACCCTACTCCACGGCTGTCTGACTGTCAAGTGTGAACGAGAAATGTGGCCCATTGTTGAGGCTTAAAGCGCTGCTTTTTGCCTGATCAAGTGGCCGCCGAGAAGTTTTTCCAACCAACCAACAAAAATCAATAGAATGCAACTTGAGTGCTTGCTCGAGTGAGTGTGTGTGTTTGTTTGTGTGTGCGTGTGTGTGTGCTGCCACACCCAATATTGAATTACTCTATTACCAATGGCAAGGCGAACAGCGAACAGCGAAGAGGGCCAAGAATTATTTGCAGCCAAGTCCGATGTCTTCCTCTATATAGTTTTTTTTTTCTGTGCACTGCAAGACATTTTATCCCTTTTTGATCCTTTTTATTGTTGCCAACGCAGCTGGTGTTGTCTTACTCTAGGGCCAAGCCAGTAGCCTGCCACGTAAACCTATTCGCACAGTCCCTCTCCCCTCCCCCCGTTTTTGGTGTGCAAACCGCAAGCGACGTCAAAGTCGGCGACGCCATATTCGTTCAAAACTCTACGTCCGGGACAAACGTGCTGTGGCTGCAGTCCAGAAACCGGCAATTGGTTTTCAGTTACAGCCCACGTCGTCAGGCATTCCTGCTGCACTTCTGCACTCCTGTACTCCTCAACTCTTGCTTGCGACTCCTGCTTGCCCTGTTCTCTCTTCACGCATGTACAGCTTGCTACCAGCTTGTATGTTCTCTTGACTCGTCTACCTAGTTGGAGCTGTTTCATGTTTCCGTTCGCCCTGTCCAAAACGCCAGCCACATAGTTGCCCAGCTCAATGAGGCGTTGCTAGCCCATTTGCTATTTCATAAATTCATTAAAAACTAGAGGAAAGCACATCACCCAAACAAAGTCAAAATATGTGATTGGACAAGTTTAATTTTGTTAAAGAAATTACACATATAATACATTTTAGTATTAATTTAAGAGATATCTCTAATTATAATGAAGTTAAAATATTATTAAAGAATTGTATGTCTTAATAATAATGGAAGACTTAAATTTCTAGATCGAGTATGAATATATTTTTAAATTATACAAAAAAAAAAATACTATATACTTAATAGATATACATAATGTATATATAAAAGTTGAATTGAAGGATTATAAAATTGGCGAAGTCTGAAATGTATATTTTATAATTTATTTTTTATTTTAAAATAAAAAAGTAAGTATTTTGAATTTCTATAGTCTGAAAAGAAAAAGCAAATTTATAATACTGATTTAAAAATTTCGTTAAGAATGATGGCGTTATTTATTTTAAGGATTTATTTAATTATTATTTTATATGAATAAAAGTAAAATAATAAAGGCGATAAAGTCTGCTCAGACTTAAATTAAGATTATTGCAAAAATTAAATAAAATTAAATGATATATTCATAAATCTTATATAAAGGCTCTTCAAGGTACTTTAGAATTTTTGGAAAGATAATGTTGGAAATTTTCTCAAACTACTTGCCCATTACATTAATTACATTAGGTTGTAATTTACTTAAGCTCTGAGCCTTTTCTAAAAGCCTTTTGTGCCTTTGGCAACAGCTGCGAAAATAAAGGAACTATTTTGTCGAAGGTTCATTAAACTGCGAGCTAAAAAAGGAGCCGAAGGACAACAGCGCCAATGACTAGGCGTATTTTCACTGCAGTTGCAACAGCAGCAGCTGCGGCAGACAATGTCGATCATAATCCATATACATATATATATGTGTGTGTGTGTGTGTGTGTGCGTGGTACGTGCCTGTTATGGTGTACGAAGGACATTGTCAATGTGCTGCAAGTATTTGTCTGGGCCAGCCGATTCGATTTGAGGTGGGTCATCATGGCGAAGGATACTCCAGAGCAGTTGATTGAGCTAATAAGAGGAGAAAGAGAGTCGCTAGGGGCAGAGTGTGGCCATGGCACGTTGTATCCTTTAGCT
Source organism: Drosophila mojavensis (assembly GCF_018153725.1). Taxonomy (NCBI): domain Eukaryota; kingdom Metazoa; phylum Arthropoda; class Insecta; order Diptera; family Drosophilidae; genus Drosophila; species Drosophila mojavensis. Next base: position 7,921,079 of record NW_025318858.1, read on the forward strand.
GTATGCCTTCTCTGCTGCACTTGGCTAACAAATTAGCAGCAAAGTTGCTGTCAAACTGTGCAACTTTTCTAGTCCGGCGAAAAATCCACGCACTTAAAATCATTTTCTTTTACGCGACAGCAAACGCAATTTCCCGAAAACATAGCCAAACAGCAGACGCTGGAGTTGTTTTGCCGCCAGTGCAAAAATCCATTAAGTGGCTGCCAAAAAAAAAGAGGAATAAAATGAGAAGAGAAGAAAAGCTAAAAGAAAATCCAAGAAAACTAGCTAGGAAAATGTGAAAAATGTTATGCTTGCGCTTTAATGCTCTGGCAAAGACTTAAATGAGTTTATAGATGGAATTAAGTTGGACCGAATTAGATTTTTTCAATAAGATTGAGTTCTGCAAATCCCCAGGCGTTTGAGAGATCATAGAATACAATTTCAAGAGGCGAATAACATAAAATATTTGGTAAAACCTTTTTGGAATGGAGAGCTGTCAAAATAAATACATATTCAGTTGGCTTAGTCTACATAATATACTGATAATCGCAAGGGAACATGATATTCTAATAAGCTGACTACTCAACTGATATACTCCATAAAAGGCAGAGTGTTTGTATAGCTTGACAAGTTTAAATCGATGATGAAATGAAATGGCAAACGTATGCAGGGAGCAAAGCTATACGAAAACTCTGTATAATGGCAAAAATTCAATTTTAATATAAACAAGAGGTGACGACAGGCAATAAGAGCAAAGAAAATAATAGTGCAAGAATTTTAGATACTCTCTAAAATAAAAATAAAAATATTGGAATTGATATAAAGAGTAAATATGATATAAATAATATAAAATATGGCATATATTATATACTCATACTTACTTACTATCGTCAATAAGTTAGCTACTCCAATATACCCACATTGAGTACCACACTTTAAGGAGTATATAAACACAACTTCGAACCAAGCTGATTGTCACGCAGCGCAAACAACCAACAATGGCTTCGAGCAATAGGTGAGAATTTAGCCGGAGTTGGCAATTCAATAAAAAGGAGCAAGTAAAAATATGAAGTTGGGCGTGTACGCTTGGCAGATACCCTGCATACTAAGGCTATGTTTGAAAGTGATTATTATTAATTAATACAAATTTCAACCACTTCTACAATTATATATTAGTAAATAATATATAATCATAATACTTTCCAAGCAAAGTTAAATAGGTTCTCATAAGTAGAATACATAATTTGTATTTATTTATTTTTTTTTTTTTTTTGTGTAATCCATATAATATAATGTTAAAATTAATTATATGAAATGATTGTATAGGTGGAAGAGGATCCATTTAACTCTTAGTAGGGTACTCTCGAGTGAAGCTTCCTTGTGGTGAAATATTCTGATTGAACTTATTGAATTTCATAATTTATTAAACTTATAAAATTTTATCAATATCTATTCTTAATATATAAATATTTTTAAAAATCTTAGAAAATCGTATTAGTTTGATAAATTCATATATCCTATTGGCACGTCGCTTAGGGTATATAACTAAATAAAAGTACAACATAAATTGGTAATACGTAGCGGTAAAAAAAATTAAAATAAATGAAAAAAGTCTGCGGCGCTCTGAATGAAATGTGCCCTAAACATGCAATCGAACTTCAACTTCGCTCAGCTGTTAATTTTGCATGCCAAAAAAATAAACGAAATAAAAAGCACAATGAACGAGAAGAAGACGAAGAAGCAAACCAACAAGTTTTTGGGTAGATGCAGTTCCGGGGGTTGTATGTACATACATATACATACACTTAGGTATATATATGTATATGTATATGTTATATATCTGCCAGCAACGACGGCGTCAGTTGTTATTGCCAACATTTTAGTGGCGTGTAGCCGCTTTGCCAGCGCCTCACCTCTCTGGCCACCCTTAGCCACAGTCGTCCAACCCCCTGGCTCCACCGCTTGTGCTGTGGCTCCGCTGCTAGTGCAAGTGGTTGTCGAGGTTGTGACTCATGCCTGGCACTGATGACGAAATCAGCCGGCAGCAGACACTGAAACTACAAAGAACTTGTGTACTCATATGAATAACTAAAACGAGGGTGGCTCAAGAGATATTCGTATATGTATGGAGGAAGCTGGAAATAATTATGTTTATTTTCAAAATATATAAATAAATAAATATTTGCATTTTTATTTAATTAAATATAAAATATGATTTATACTCATTAAATTGTCTAAAATTTTCAGGGTATTTAAAAAAAAAAATTTTTTTTTTTATCTTGAAATTAAAAAAAATTTTTTTTTTTTTTTTTGATGAAGTATATTTAAAATTATAAGAAACTTGTCATAAAATGACTGAATATACGAGTCTTATATAGATATAGTATTGATATTAAAATAAATTTTTTTAATATTAGTGAGTTTCCAAGGAAGCCGAGCCAGTTTTAAAATTTACATTTTCTGTTCAACTGATTTTGAATATGCTCAACAACTTATCGAGCAACCCTCTGCGAGACATACATACACTTCAGGATCAATGTACATATTTGGTTTGGCAACATGCGAAAATTTATGGATAAGCCATGTCGGGTGGCTGGCGGCACGTGGTGCCAATCCAGCGCACGCAAGCAGAACAACAGTGAGAAAGAGAGAGAGCGAGAGTGAGAGAGAGGGCGAGAGAGTGAGAGTAGTGTGACCAAAGTGTGGAAACATACATTGCGTGTCTCATTGTTCGCTATGTGCTAAGCAACAAAGAAAATATTATGATTTTCATATCAAAGCTAAGCAGTTAATTTCGCTTCAAGTGTTGCATAATTATGAAAAGGGGCGGGCAGCTAGTGGGTGTGGGAGGGACGACGAGGGATGGGCAGTATAGTGTGCATTCTGCATATGATTTGAGATGCTGTTGCGGCACTCGAAATACTCGTTTAGTCATCGTCAATGTCGAGGGGCAGCAAAACAGTTTAGTTGCTTAATTAAATGCAATACACGAAGGAGGAACCGAGCGAATAAAGCAAACGAAAGAAATGCATTTCAATTAAACAGAAAGAGAGGGAGCGAGGGAGAGAAAGAGCGAGAGAGGGACTGCAGAGCTGTGAGACTTAGCGCTTAGCTGTAATTAAGTGAGCCATTCAACTGCAACAAATGCAGCGCTTGCCCCGTGGGGCTAATGTGGATGAAAATAGAAGAAGAAGAAATTGAAAACTAGGAAAAACCTGAACTGCAAATGTACGCAAATGTTTGCCAATTGCCAGTCAGCTAATGATAGACACAATGACAATGAATGATAGTGAATGGTAATGAATGATAACGGAATGCAAATGCCTGCAAAGAGAACGACTTAACTGAACGTTGAGCAGATAAAAACTATTTTGTAATAGAACTAAATGTATTTAGAGCTTAAAATGAAATTGTTAATGATAGCAAATGATATTGAATGGCTGAAGAATGATAGGAAATGTTAATAGTCATGAGTAAATGAGTCTATAAATTTACTTGGAAATAGTTGAGAAGTAATTGATATGGATTGGTAGAGTATGTCTATGGTATGGAATAATTATAATATAGTGAAGTATTTGAAATCACAGTGAAATGCTTATACTATAGAAGCATAGGTTAGATACATACTATGTCCTTAGTGAATTTATGGAATAGAGCAAAACTTGAGATATGTTTAGGATAGAAGTATATGTTATATTAAAAATAATAATTTAATTATAGGTTGATAAGGACAGACAAAACAGATGAATATTCGTTATAGTAGGCTATGTGTGGAAATGGAGTATACTTGGACGAATACTAGGGATACAAATTTAGAGTAAATAATAATGAAGATGGAAAGAGATAATTATCTCTTTGACTCTAAAATCCGAAATTATTAATTAATAATTATGTAGAGATATGTCACTTGGCAAACGATCAGACTTGTTCTTATATGACTAAACAGCTAAGTCACATTCACAATATAGTTAGTAATAAATGATATGTAATACAAAAATGTTATATATAGAATACAAGTGATTAAGGATAATGGGTAATAATAAAAACTGTAGTAAATAATATAAGTGCTGTCCATAATAAAGAAATTCATTTAACATGCTTTTTTTTAAATAAAAAATTATTGCATTACTAAATGTATAATAAATTTGGTTTAGTACACAAATATATTTAATCTTTCTATTATAATAATTTTCTTTTTCCCCTTCCTTTTTATATTTTCAGGTAAGTTTACAATTAATTTTTATGGTCCGATGCTCCAGCAAACAGAGAACTCTCTTTACGTAAGTTTTTTCTTGTTCTTATTGCATAAAGTTCGACTTTTGCTATTTGCCCACCTGTTCAAGCTAATATCCCCCACTCCCCTTCCACCTTCAGTTTGGCACGGCCTTTTTTGGGACATGAACATAATCATTAAAATACTTTTAGCACACTTAGCACACACACACACACACACACACACATACAGACAATTGTGTGTTAAATCGTTTGGCCGTTTAACACACAAATGTTCACACTTTTGATGTCATTATATAAAACACACATACATATATGTCTATATATAGATGTGTGTGTGTGTATGTGTGTGTGGGTGAGTATAGTATTATGATGTCCGTCCGCCGCTTTGGCTGCCCCCTTGGGCATGACACATTCAGTTCAAACTGCTCAACCGGACGGATGGGACGGCATTCACGTTGTGTTTGCCGGCAAATGATTTCCAAAGCAATTCAAATGCAAAACGGGAGCCGTAACCCAAACACCCCCACACGCCTCGCCACCCCTTTGGTCGCAGCCCCTGCTAGCCCGCCCACAAACGTCAACAAAATAATATTGTAGGAAGAAGCATTGTGTGCTTCAATGCCTTCGACAAGCTGCTGTCATGATATTCCCGCCTCTGCCGTTGCATCTCTGCGTGTTCACCCTCTTCTCTCCTCTCCTCTCCTCCACTCACTACTCTCTACTCTTTCTCTTGTGTCAGACATGAAGCATTGTGTGTTGGCGAGAGAGTGTCGCCTGTGTGGCCCGCAGGCTATGCTCCCGGCTCAAACCTCAACTCAAACTCGCTGCACACTGGTTCCAACTCCGACTCCGACACCAACTCCGACTCCAACAGATTTTGTTGGCCTATGCCTGGCCCATTGTGATTCATCGGCTATTACCCTGCTGCTTGGGCTTCGACACTGGCGCCGTTCTGCCATTTAAATTGCCGCTCTATATCCTTGTCCGCCTTTCGGTATGGCCGACACGTCGCCAGCTTCACACTACCCACTGTGCCAAGGATACGTATGTGTGTGCGCTCTCTCTTTCGCTCACTGTCTCTCTGCGTGTTTTCGGCGTTTTTTGAGTCATCGCCGCTTTATTTATTTGCTCGGTCGCTCGTTCTGTTGCCATCTAATTTAATTGCAGTTAATATTTTTTTCGATATTCGAAAATTAGTTTTTTTTTTCGACTCGACGAACAACCTGCTGCAATATGAAGGAGGGCGAGAGAGTATGAGAGAGAGAGCGCGTGTGAGAGTGTGAGCTACGCATACGCTGTGTTGGCATGTCAGCTGGCTTAAACGTTTTTGCTCTCTGTCAAGCATTGCCAGCTGCAAAAAAATTTATTTATATATTCGCAAATGCTCAGAGCAATCGAAAATATAATATATTGGGTTCAGCATGGAATATGCGCTACAATATTTTTTTTTTTTTTTAGAAATGCGCATCTGATCGAAAAATACATACATCAAATTGGGAAACTTTTTTAATAATTTTTTAACTTTTAATAAAATATATTTTTAAATCATTTTCGAATCACTTGATATCATTTCATCATTTAATATTTATGTAATATAAATTGCATAAATATTTGTATTGGTTTTTAAAAACTATTTATTCCTGCATCATCGATTTTTTAATATAATAAAAAGAAACTAAATTTTTAAAAATTAATTCCATAATAAGATTTAAATTATTTGGTGTATAAAATATATTTTATAAATTATAAATATTTTTATTTTTTTATTTATTTATTTATTTTTTTTTTTAAATATTAATTCATACATATATGTATTTGCGAAACCCGCTGTTCAAACAGTGTAATAAGCCGGCTTTCTAATGCTCAGCTCAACTGCATTTACAGTTAGGCGCATTGAACGTTTTGTGGGTGGCAGGCGCTCTCTTACTCTCCCACTCGCTCTCTCTCTCTGCCAGCTCCTTAGGCATACTCTGCTGCTGCCGCCATCAAATTACAACAACAGCAACAATGAAGCAAAAAGTTTGCTGCGCTGCTCACGGCGCATGTTTCGAAATGGACTTTCGAAATTTCGCACATTAAGGTTACGCAGCAAGGTCGAAAATGAAAAAAAAATATATGTAACGCAATTTTATATAATATAATGTAATTAATATAATGTAATTATTATTATTATTATTATTTTTTAAATTTACGAATATATATTTTAAGCTAAGCTTAACCCTGCTATTTGGGGACAAAAGCACTCGCTCCCACAAGAAGTCAACCCTCTAGAATATACGAATTTACTCTCTCGCGCTGCTGCTGCCATGTTCTCTCTCATTCTCTCTCTCTCTTTCCTTTTCTGTGTGTGCGTTGGCTAGCTCGTTCTCTGTCTCTTTTTGGTTAGTTCTGTCTTGGGGGAGTTGTTGGTGAATGCCGCCAGCTCTGTTGCGCCCCAAAGTGGTTTGTCCTTTTTGCCATATGCATTGTCCTTGCCAAAGCCAGCGACAGCGCTGCCAGCACCGACGTCAGCGTCAGCGCTCAACGTCAACGCTGGCGTCAGCGTCAGCGACGTCAGTTGCTCGCCTGCTGCTGAAAAATTAACATCGACATAATTTAGTTTGTCTTCGTCGTTCGTTGCGCTCGTTACGTATTCGTGCCGTTTTGTCGTTAGCGTCGATTTCTCTTTGTCATTGTCGTTCTTGAAAGCCATAGCAAGAGGCAAGACGCAAAAATAACGCAGTCAAAAGCATAATCGCAAAAAGAATACGCCGCCGTGATTTGTAAACAAATACAAAACACAACACCAACAAAAATCGTAGCATACATTTTAGCGCGGCTGAAAATAAACGGAAACATTTGAATAAATTAGACAATTTAAATAAAATATTAATTCTAAATCAATTATATTAAATCAAATATTTATTTAAATAGTAATAACTGTGCGCTGCGCTCGCCTAAGTAGGCAGCTCAAATATTTAGTTGACAACACTCACATATCCGAAAACTACTGCTAAATACTACTAAATATCCTCTACTACTACTATCTACTGCTCTATACACATATTTGTTTATAAAAGTCAAAAAGACAAGTTATCAACATGCTGATTGGATTAGTACGCGATTCGGTGATGCAGTGCTTCTGCCATACATGCCGTGCGCCGGGCATTTTGCCAGCGGGTAAGCATACACGAAAATAGTAGTAGCCTAAACTGCTACTGAATTGAACAAAAACAAGAATTTTGGTAACAATTCGACTTGAGGCATTGTAAAATGCAAACAAAAAATAGTATAAGTAGCATAAATACTACTAAAGCTAAGTAGTTAATACTACCAAATCCAAAAAGTAGTAGCATGAGAACTATTTTTCATGAATTTGCAAACAATTCGACAAGAAGCATGCAAACAGAGAATTGTATACATTTTAGTAGTAGCATATATACTAACTACTAACCTAAATAGTAGTAGCATAAAAAACTACTATACGGGAAATTTGCTATAGTTCAACCTACATAAGTCATTGAAATGTGTATAAATGAAATAGTAGTAGAACTTTAAGTAGTAGCAAAAATACTGCTAAACCTAAATAGTAGTAGAAGACAATGAACTATAAATGAAAAGGCTCACATTTCATCTTAAATACATGCTCGAAATACTAGGAGCAACAGTAGTTAGACTAAATTTAATGTGATGATATACTATATGCTAACAATTCGAGGCATTTTTTAATTAATCATAAAAGTCAACTTTCAACTCGTATCATTTCTATTGTTTACCCCTTTTTGTTAGCAAGGTCAAAACAATTTTCAGCTTTTGTGTGTTTGTTATTCTTGTGGGGTTTTTTCTTTTGGCCTGTCCCTTAATAAAAGTTAAGGGTATTCCACTTTAAAGTGCCCTCACGTATGTTGGAAAAAAGTTATGGTCAATCAGAACTTATGCCCAGAGCTCGTTATATTTGTAGCTCCCAGAGCTAGATGCTCTTGACCGTTTCTCTCCACTGTTGACCTTAAGTTTCTTCTTCGTTTTCATTGTGTTTGTAGCTTTGTCGTAGAATCGTCAAATTAGATTCAATTTGTTTTGCGTTCAACTTTTTGATTGTTTGTGGGTGAGAGTTTGGGGAAATTTCTTGAGCACTTGATGCAGGTGCTTGAGTGTTGATTGTGTTAAGAGGCTTGGAGCCTTTCAAATGCAGACAAAACCAATTAGAATACTTCAATTCTGAATGGTTAATAGTTGAAGTCAAATGCAGAACATTCGAAAGGGGCTGAGATAAAATGAGAATTCGATCAAAAAAAGCTAGATTAGCTTACATTGCAAATATTCATAAATAAACTCATATATTCATATACACATTCATATCATTATATAATTATATAAATGCATTCGTATTTAGGTATTCAGATTCAATCAACTATATACTCATATTATATTCATTTTAATATACCCATGCATTCATACCTGCACTCAGATATATTTTTACGTGCACTCATATATTCATATTACATAGATAAATAGATTCATACATTCATACAATGTATAGAACATTCATATATTCATAAACTCTTTCATGTCTATACATATACATTCATATATTCATATAAATACACTCATGTGTTTATTCATATCTATACACTTATGTAATTATTTACGAATACTAGATTTTATGTATATTACTGTATTCATATCTACAATCATATTCATTTTTAAATTTTCATATATAGTCAAATAAGGATTCATATATAAGATTCGTATATTCATATACATACATATATACAACATTGAGTGCTCATATTTGTTGTATGATCATTCGCAGATATACAGTACTCTATTCATAGATTCATTCATATATACACAGTATAATCCATTATATGATGCAATCTGATTAATCTTACAATAGCTTATGCTCATTCCATATGCAAATTTGTGATATGTGATAAGCGACATATTATTTAACATTTGTTTAACATTTGCGCGTTGGCAATTCGATGAATAAGTGACGATTAGATCGAAGTCAATCAAAAACTGAATGTTGAGTTCATCAATCATACGAAATGGCAGCGGGACCCGGCAGGATGATGTCTGGGCCAATATACAATATATATACATATATAGTAGTCAAGGACGTTACTTCGATACCTATTAAGTCATCAACAGGCCCAAGACAATTATGTAATACAACAATAACAACAACGAAGACTGGATGAAGAACTTAGGCTTAAGGCTGGCTGAAAAATACGAAAAAAAAAAAAAAAATCTGTTGGTAGGGAAAATCAATTTTAGATAGCAAAACACCGACAAAGTGGGAGAGTGGGAGAGAGAGAGAGCGCGTGTGTGAGGGAGAGAGTGAGAGCGTGGCAATAAAAGCGAACAAAAAGACAAGGAGTATGACGTTGATTTTTGGTGTGTGGAAAGGCAAAACTAAATGCCACCAAGTAGGCAATAACAATTTCGTGGATGACGGTTTGTTGCCTCTAGTTGTTGCTGTTGCTGTTGTTCTTCTTCTTTGCTGCTGTTGTTGTTGCCGCCTTTTTTTATGGCGTCCCTTGCCATGGCATCGCAATGGCTGGCGCCAGTCAGCCGGCAACGATGAGTCATGCCGCATGCCAATTGGAGCCGCATGCCGCATGCCGTATGCCGCATGCTTTGTTAACACGGCTGATGGTATTTCATTTTGTTGTGTTGCCGGCAGAAAAAGCAACTTCTTCTACTTCTACTTCTACTTCACGGCTTTCATCCTTTGTATTAATGCATATGGAATATGTCTGCATTACAACTGGACAAGGCAATTCAGTTATGCCAATGAATTTATTTATATTGTATTGGGCTATTAAAATGCAATAATCGAGGCAAACAAACGCACAGACGACTACGAAATGATTGCGCAATATGCACACGGGCCAACGAGCACAAGCACAAGCCGCACACACAAACAAACACACACACACACATACAATGTCGTTGACAGTGGAAGGCGTTTATTGATTTATTGACACAGGCACCTTACGTTAAAAAAGAGGAGGTAGAGAAAAAAGAAACACAATGGAAGCACGAGAAATACCCTGGCAAAGAATAGTGAAAAAAAAGCCATTCACTTATTAAACTGCCCTCGCAGAGTCATTTAAAAACAAACTAAATGCATATTTAAAATTAGAAAATATACCATATTCATTGCAAGGAAAGGATTATATAAAAATGAAAGAAAGATAAAGAATGAATTAATAAATGTTGAACTCTTTAGATCTTAATTAAAAATTTAACAAATAAAAGAGATCAGTTACTAATATTCTTTAATTGTTTACGATTTATCCAAGATTGTCAGAGTTAAAATACTAATATTCTGCTGCTTTATTCTTGTTTATGACTAAAAAATAATTATTGTACTAGAATTGGTTTAAAAAAAAAAAACATTAAATAAAATCGCGAATTGTTTGTGATCCATGTTTCAAAAAATGTTGATTGAGTGCAGAATTAGAGAATTATCATAATTTTTCTTAATAATCAAATATGAAGTACTATAAGAAAAGCTGAAGTAAAATTTAGGATTTTAAATGAATCATTGCAATTTAGAAACAGAGGGGAATATATTTCTGTATGTACTTTATTGTTTTGTTCGATTCACACCCCCCTTGAAGGTAGCCAGGCATACTCAACTTCATCCTCTGCTGGGGTACACAAGATAAGATGAGAGACAAACACCTGAGCAAATTACTTACATACGTTTTGCACAAGAAAAGCATTTAACTTCTTCAGCTGATTTACCTCACCATCTATCTAACCCTCCCAACCTCTCGACTCACTGCATATGGGCAATTTTTCAATTGACGAAGGTATTTTTCACAATTCCCCCCACCTTTTTGCAGCTATAAATCTTGCCGCGTAACTGTACCTAATTAAGAGTGTTGGATGGCGAGAAGGTTATAGAATAACAGCTCAATTTGCACTCGACACGTGTATAAAGATATAATAGACATTTCAAATGGGGTTTTACTAGTAAAAGTAAATGAGCTGGAAGTGCAGCTGGTGGAAAATTGATTGCCTTAGACCATATCTGTGGTACAATGAATGCGCGCTAAATAGCAGAAGAATTTCAAAGGAAAGGGTAAATAAAAGATATAGTATTTAGTAATAAATATATTTAACTATATGAGCAGAAGAATGAGATTTAATTTATAAATGATTGAGAGTAGAAAAATTCTGTAGTGATTTTTAAACACAAAGCATCATAACTGTTTCATAGGGATAGCTTCGTTGTTTTTTGTTTCTATTGCCTAACTGCGATATACGTTTACTTGTAATTATAGTAATTACAAACTCAAAGTCATTCGTTGAATACATTTTATCATTCCTTGCTGTTGCAAATAAAAGATTATCAATTTTAGTATTTTTTTTAAAGTATTTTTAGTTTGGTCCAGCTATAAGGATTTGGGCGGCATTTTAGAAATGCTCTCAATATTTTTTGTTAGTATTGCTCAACTACGATATACATTTTTTGTAATTACAAACTTAAATTCATTGGTTGAACACATTTTTCCATTTCTTGCTGTTCAAATATAAGATCAATTTTAGTATTTTTAGTATATTTTAGTATTGTTTGTTTGGTCTCATTGTTTTTTGTTACTATTACCCATCTACGAAATACCCCTACTTGTAATTAAAGTAATTACAAACTTAAGTTCATTTGTAGAATACATTTTAGTATTCCTTGCTGCAAATATAAGATGGTCAATTTTAGTATATTTTAGTATTTTTAGTATTTTTTGGTATTTTTGGTATTTTTGGTTTGGTCCAGCTATAAAGTTTTTGGCGGTATTTTAGGTAAAGCTCTTATTGTTTTTTGTTACTATTGCCCAACTACGAAATACTTTACTTGTAATTAATTATAGTAATTACAAACTTAAATTTACTTGTAGAATACATTTTACAGCATTCTTTGCTGCTGCAAATATAAGATTATCAATTTTAGTATTTTTTAGTATTTTTAGTTTAGTTCACCTATCAAGTTGTGAGCGGTACTTTAGGTAAAGTTTCTTTGTTTTTGTTACTATTGCCTATCTACGAAATATTCCTACTTGTGATTATAGTAAGCTCAAATTCATTCATTGAAACATGTTGCAAATATAAGATTAGAATTTTTCAGTATATCTAGTATTTTTTTAGTATTTTTTAGTATTTTTTATTTGGGTGGTATTTTAGGTAAAGCTCTCACTGTTTTTTCTTACTATTGCTCAACTACGTTATACCCCTACTTGTGATTATAGTAATTACAATTCAAATGTTAGCATTGCTGTTGCAAATATAAGATATATGAATTTTTAAGTATTTTTAGTATTTTTTAGTATTTTTATTATTGCTCTGCTATAAATTATTGAAATTATCGCAAATTGACAGGGAAACATGTCTCAATTAGCATTTGACACATGTCTAAATTAAGGCACATGCAGAACATGCACTACAGCGAGTCTTCCGTTTGTACGTGTGTGTGTGTGTGTGTGCATGTGGGGCATGGGTATGCATGGGGTAACATCTTGATTTCACAGAAATGGGAAGCTGCCCAGAAAGTCCACATCCAAACGTTTTGCCTTTGGCCCAAGGTTAAAGCTGAAACATGCTGGTTTTTAATTTGGCGCCACTAATTGTGAGTGCCGCTGCTCTGGGGCCAAACATGTCTCACTGCAACTACCTCGCCTCTCACTCACTCACCCTCTCATTCTCTCTCACTCTCTCTCGCTCTCTCTATGTCTATCTCTGTTTGCCACTCGAATGTGTGCTCTTTGTGTTTAGCCTCGCCTGGCCTGGGCTTGGGGTTTGTTTGGACTGTGTGGGGCTGACTTTGCTTTTCGGTTTTGCCAAATTAGATTTCCTAGCTACAAAATTGCAATTGAAAATGCTTTTTCCACTGCAGCTGCTGCAACGGAAGCGCTGCAAATTGTTTGAATCGGTGCTAAAATGTGGAATGTGTAAAGGGCTTGAAATGCTCGAGTAATGCTAAAGCCATTAAAGTGCTCACTTTGATTGCAAAAGCGCAGTTAAATGAAAAGAAAACTTTAATCAAAATGAAAATTGAATGTAAAATTAATTAACTACATTAGAATACAATAATTTCGACATAATATATACGATTATTATTAGTTAGATCTGAGCCCAAGGCATAAATCAATTAAGATGAATTGCGACTGCAACAGACAGACAGACATCAGCAGCAGCAGGCTGTAATGAAGTTGAGCCGAGGTCAATGTGAATATAATTTGATGCATCTTTCAGACAAATGGGCTCGACAGCTTGCGGCCAACTTGGGGCTGAGTGGTGCCAAGGCATTTCAGATGATGGATTAGACGAGTGCTTTAGGACCGCCCACAAAGCTAAACATGTGTTGTAAATGTCCACAAATTGCTTTGCTAAGAGAGGGAGGGAATGACAGAGAAAGCAAGAAAAAGAGAGAAGGAGGGGTGTGGGATTAGGAAACATTTGAACTGAAATTAACTAAGCAAATGTGCTTCATTTGCCAAAATGTTCGTGAACAGCTGCTGTGACAAAAACAAATTTGTTCTGCTGCATATATTAAGTTCTTATATTGCCACAGATACATTTATACATACATGTATGCAGAGTGTATATGCATTTATTTCTAATAATAAATGTACAAATGCTATCTAAAATTATAGGTCTTTAGCTTAGACTTAAAAGAGATTGAAATTAATTTTGGGAATTTAATAAAAAGCTATTGTGTTAGGCATAAATCCGAATTTTTTATTAATGCAAAAGTTAGGACTGCTAGAATAAAAAAGACAGAAAGAGAAAGAGAGTAGAAGATAGAAAGATTCGTGGTTGATCACATAAGGAATATATTAGCTTAATAAGATTGACATTTTTGCTTCAATCTAATAAACTACTTTGGCTGGAGACTTAATATATCAAATACATATTCCTCATCAACTTACGCAGCATAGGTTAAATATTTTTATCCAGTATCTCAACTCATTTCAATAAATATGGATATGTCTATATGAGCTCCAGGAGAAAATCCTGTTGAAACAAAATAATTTTTTGAAACAAAATTTGCAGCTAATCGATTTTAAGATTTGGGACCCTGTGTCGTTGCAAGTTTTTCAAATAGTTAATAGACTTGATTAACTGTTAAATTGCAAATTTAAAAATTGCCTTACTGAAAATATTAAGATATGCTAAAGTATATGACACGTTTGCTCTATAGAACCTTAATAGCCGCTGGCTAAGTTATATAAGACTCGTCTACATTTCGACGTGTATTTTTATTTTTTTTTTTTTTTTCATTTCCGACTTTGCGGCGCCAGCAAACAATCGACACGCTAACATAATACTCAAACCCTAACAAAACATTTTAATCATTATATTTGGCGTTACGACTTTTGGGTTGGAGTCTTGTAATTACCAAAACCAAAATCCAATAGGAGCAGCCCTCACTTAGACAGTTGCTGTGATCTAAATTGACTGAAAATTATAATATTTAAATACGTATACGGTATATTTCTCTACATATATACGTATGTAGGTATCTACTTACATACATATTTACATATGTACTCATACATCGTATATGCGTTGCGTGACTTTTACTTGACATGTAAAAAAAAAAAAAAAACCCAAAAACAAAATGGAAAGGAAAAAGGAAAATATTTGTCAGCCATTAACATTCTCGAGTTGTCCTTGAAATGATGTAAACGAGCAGCTCAAGTGGCGAGTGCGGAGCCTTAGAAATTATGCCTGACTTACCGATGTTTGTTTGTGTGTGTATGTCTGTATGTACGTTTGTGTAGATGCGAATGTAGTATTCAGGTAGTTCATTAGGGCCAAGCTGTTTGGGCTAAGCAAGGCGGAAATCCTACAGCCGTATCGAGAGGAAATGAAGAGCTTATTAAGATGGCGAGGCATCAGCAGCTTGAAAGCATTAATTTGTGGCTGGTTTCAGTGAATTAAGAAAAACATTGATACGAGGACAAATGGCATAATGTAGCCTTACATTGAATATTACGAAAGGGAGAGAGAGGGAGGATGAGAGGGATAACAGAGAAAAAACGACAGTAAGACTCAGGGTGATAGAGAGAGACAGTCAGATACGGATCTATATACCAATCGGCATAGTGAAGCTTTATACAGTATACAGCTTTTAGATAGAACCAACCCGCTAAAACTGTTTCAAATCAGGCATAACCAACTGCATAATACTCGCTAACTAAATTAAAGCAAACATTTCTATATGGCGATTTGCCACCATACAATCAACAGCCATAAAAAATAAAATTTTATCTATATATTATATATATCCATCTATATTTTTATCACCTTTATATACCCAACTACAAAAATATAGGAAAAATCGTTCAGCACCCACATAGTTGGGACCGTATATTTATATATGTAAATCCATGTTTTAAGTCTAAGTTTTCAAAAAAAAAAAAAAAAAAAAAAAAAAATACAAGATGAAGGATAACTTATATCCATCTGCCGAATTCTGTTTTTTTTTTAATACTAAGGAATATATAGGAAATATAATTTCGAATCGTATATTTCACTTACCAAATTTCGCTGAGAGTCTATAAAACCAATATGCTTTTTTTTATATGTCGATCGAGTATGTGGAAATGACAGTTAGTTGAACCGTTACTAATATCGGCCGCCCCATTATCTGTTGTTTATTTTTGAAAAGTTGTTTCTTTTCGTGTGCGGCATTTGATGCGCTGTCAAATTTGACAAAGCTGTGGCAACGCTTGAAACATCCATGTTCCTGCCTGTACAGTTGTTTTTCTTTTCGTTTTCATTTACCTGTGTATTTTCAGTTGCCAGAGGCAAACACCTTTTGTGTGTGCGCTGCTCTTGTATTTCAACAAAAATAGTCGAAAGTCATAAATAATGGCTGGACGGCCGAGAGTTTTATGGATGGTCCATGCTCTCTGGTCCCTGGTGTGTAATTTTCTCCTTTCAACTCATACATGAAAAAGGATTTTTTGCTTTTTAAACGGACAAAAATTCGTATGTGGGTGTATATATAAAAAGTTTAGCTATACAGTTTACTCGTGTGTTTATAAATGTTATGCTGGAAATTCGAGCACACAAAACAACTGAAATGACTTAGTGAGACTAATAGAGATGAAAAAGTATTTACCATTAGAATGAAACTTTCAGTATTAAAGTGCGAGTTCGAGAAAGTGAAAAAAGGGACAAACAGAAAAGTTGAAAAGTTGTTTAAGAAAAGTAGAAAAGAAAAAGCTACTAAAAAAACTAGAATGCTCTATTAGAGAAGACTGCTTGGACGTTACAATGGCACCTTAATTATTTAATTAATAAAGTTTTTAACTCAGAGCGTGATAGTGCCATCCTGATTTATGTAAATGCCACAGAAAATAGTATTTCATATGCTTTATTTATTTATTTATTTATATTATATATATACAAATATTTATTTATATATATATATATACAAATATATTATAATAAATATTATATGCTTTAATTATTTATTTATTTATTTATTAATATTATATATATACAAATATATTATAATAAATACATAAATTTATATGCAAATTAATGTTTGACAAAGTTAAAACTTAATACAATTTTTTTTTTTTTTCTACCAAACATGAAAGATTTAATAATATTTTTTACTGTAAATCTTTTATTTCTATTTTGTATTGATATAATTTAATCTCTGCTTTTATTTTACAAATAATTTTTTTCTGTACAAAGATTTGTGTTTTATATTGTTTTTTATTAGTAAGAGTTTTTTCTAACTTGGAATTTTAATAAATTTGTATGGAAAGACTAAATGAGTTGCTTGATATTTTATTTGATATTTGATTGGTATCATATTATGACAATAAACTGATTAGCCAAAATAAATTAAATATATATATTCATGCCAAAAAAAAACGCGAATATTTAAATTTAATTAAAGATATAATTTAAATGTAATTTATATGACTTCATAAATTAAAGTTTTTCATAGTCAGCTATCTCAATCTAAAACTCTACCTAAAATTCGATCTAAGAACTCAAAAACTTGATTAAAGTTTCTTGGCCAGCTAGCTAAGCAAATGCATATAACTCAGCCTGGCCTGAGCCTCAGCCAAGCTAATCAAATTTGCCCAGCTGGCAACTTCAGTTTGAGTTCTGGAGTGAAACGAGAAACAGCAGCGAGTGGCCAGAGGCTGGTCACAGCTGTGCGGCAGGAATGCCATGGAATGGATGAAAGGCGCTAGAACTATTTAGGCCAAGTTGTCACGTAGCCTGCGCATTTTTCCATATTATCCAGCATTGTTCCTTGCTCATTGGAGAAGGTTAGCTGGGCTTTCTTTTTCCGTTGTTTCTCGGGCTTTGTTTCTGCTCTTTTTCTTTTATCTGCATGTCTCTCACGTAACAGACGCATACATAACATTACTTAATTTTCATCCAGAGGCTAACAAATTAATGAAGTTGCATATTTTTGTCAAATTCTTGACTGAGAAAGAGAGGGTGACTGAGTGAGAGAGAGAGAGAGAAAAGGTCAACAAATTGGCTGACAGCTCAGCGTCTGTATGTGTCTTAAATATTTGAATGCGTGCGCAGTTGATAAAAAATTATAGTATATATTTATATATATATATGTGTGTGTGTGTCTGTGTATGTGCTTGTGCACATCTCTTGACAGGGCTCTGCCCAAAAGTCATCATCACTCAATGCGTCGCCTCCTGTCCATTTCGGGCTGTCTCTGTCTGTCCCGCCTGCCTGACAGCTCGCAGATAACGTGTGAAAAGCTTTTGGGCCTCATTATTTCAGCTGTTGCGTTCGTCCTTTTTATTTATTTTCCTTCTTCATATTTATTTATTTTTCTTTTTTGTGTGCGTAATCCCCAACGTCTTGACTGTCGCTCATTTGCTCTGACCTTAATGAATTGCAGCAATTGAATGTGGAAGAGTGTTAAGCATATAGATTGTTAAAATTTGGATACTCTGTATTCCTGTTTTTATAAGGAGTTGATTGGCCTATTCGCTAGTTAGTAATGAATTCGTTAGCTAGAATTCTACGTTTGATCTCAATGAATTATAGCTCTATATTCGAGCTATTCTATAAAAAATTGTTGAGAAATTGCTATTTATTACTTCTCCATAGATTTTAATTTATTTTTTTAATTTTATTTTTTCTTTTTTCAACTGAGAGTTTTCATAGCCCCATATTTACCATTTTATATACACAGTAGAATATATTTTCAATTTGATTGCGCTTCTTTTTAAAGAAAGTGCAACTTTTTCTTAACCCTTAATGCAAACTTAAGACCTTTTCGCATCGCGAACACAATATGCACAAATGTCAGTGTCATTTTCGCGTTATTTGATTCCATAGTGCATAGAGGCAAATGAGTGCTGGGATGAACACACCCCCTCTGCGAAATGAATGCATGAATTATTTAACAGCGTGAATGTCCCCATCGTTGGGTGAGCGACAAGTCTGTCGAGAGCTTGACATGAGCAGCATAAGCAAGTAGGAGGAACACAACAAACCGGAGACGGCCTTTAGCCATTGAGGAATATGGGCAGACGGGCTAGATATCCTGTAAAGTGAAAGCTTTTACATATTTACATGTCAAAGTTATAGGAGATTAAAACCCAGTATAGGATATACAAAGTTAAAATCCTGTATACCCTTTAAAATTATATAATTCATAAATGTCATCAACAATACATAGCTGGGTCTTATAGAAAAGCATGTTTAAATGTAGTAGTAAATAGCATTTCTAGCCTTTAAATTAATATTAAACTTTTATATCAATTTATTGGAACAACCCCTTGTGGCTTATACCAAAATTTAGAGGGTACAAGTGAAAATGTAGTTTTCGCGCACACCAAACCCAAAGCCAAAGCATAAAGAAAGGCGAGTGTATATAGAAAAAAAATGCAAATAGACAACAAAGGAAGAAGCAGGAAATGTTGAAGCTGAGCACTCGCAGCTCAAAAGTTGAGAAGAAAATTGCATTAGAGGCGCGCAGACAACGAAATAGAAGCACGTAGCAGTTGAAATGGTACAGAGATCGAGCAGCCCATAGACAATTGTGTGGCGAGGTTAGAAACAGAGGCAGAGGCAGAGGCAGAGAGAGAAACTGACTTTGGCATATGGAATGCATATCTATCAGGAAAACCTTTTAGGGGCGTTGTCTGTCTCTTGCAGCTCTGTGATTAAAGCAAGAAAACTGAAACTGTTGTACGCCCTATGGCCATGAAAATCTTAGCAAAAGCGCCTAAAAGCGACTTTAAAAATATGTATATAATTTACATAGATATAAGACCGAAGCTGCAGGGCTGACAGCCAACAACTAACAACTGCGAGTTAGCTACTTTAACAGCGACTGTCAACAGCTGTGACTCGCTGTGGCAGCCATTGTTGTTTTGTGTTTGTCTATTTGTTGTCGTTGTTGTTGCTGTTTGTCTTTCTGCCTTCAAAAGGAGAAACCCTTTTGGGGCTTTTGTTTATTTTTGTCACACTTGTCGCTCCGCCAGGCCAGAACAACAATCGAGTGACAGCCACGCCCAAGTATTTTGACAATAACATTGAATTTTTATGACAACACGTTTAGTGTTTGAAGCATAAACGACGAATGCTTGTGGCTGGAATGGGTGGACGTTTTATGCAAATATTTGGCCAATGGCATAAAGTTTTATTGGCAATGCACAAACAGGCAGCAAGAGGAAGCATATGGCAAAAAAGAAAGGATAAATGAAGAAGAGAACAAAAAGTTGTGCGTCATTTTGCGGTAATTACGCTTATAGCAAGTAAAGTTTTGAGGGCAAGTTAAATGTTTTTACTGGGCTGGGGGTAAATGACTAACACGGGAATACCCTGGAAAAAGTGAAGACTGCATTGTATCGTATAAAATTACTTCTTTTATTGGATTTTTATGCTCAATAACATGTTGTGCTATTGAGTCGTAAGACAATAAGCTGCTTCAATGAGATATTAAATACTTGAGGAAGAAAAAGAAACGGAAAAATATATGTATACTTACTTATTCAGTTATGTTATCATTTTATTTGCTATATTATATATACATTATTATATATTATTTATATATTCATATAATATTTTTATTTTTATTTTTAATTTTTTATAAATATGTATGTATGTATATTCTTTTATTTTTATTTTTTTATTTTTCCTTATTTATATTTTAAATTTATTCTTTATTCATGCTCAACATATTCCAGTCCTAGTGCAATTCAAGCTCAAGTGCTTCTGTAGGGAGTCTAAAGAGTTAGTTTAAACGATGCTTTGACCCTCACACTCCCACACCCAAGCCAATTTAATCTATCTTGTTATCTGTGAAATACTGCTAAGCCATTTGAAATTCTTAGAATCCATGCACATCTAACCAAGACATTGGTCAACCATGAAATTTGCTGTTTACTTGCACTGCCTTCAGTTTGCTGTTTTCATTATCCTTGACAAGTAATGACAGTTGTATATTGAAGTGTAAACTTTGACGCAATATCTGAAACGTTAATTAGAAATTAACATTAATGTTTATGATGGCTGGGTGGGTGGATGGCTTGGGCGAGCTTCTAAAACTTGTCATCCCAATAACTGTGCTGACCACAGCACGACGCATCGAAGCCTGTCCAAAGTTTTCACAAGTGTCAACTGCTCGGGGGTAGATGCTTAAAAACTGTGGTCTATGCCTTGGTCGCTCATTAAGGAGCCGAGCAGAGGAATGGAAAAGCGGCTCTTTGGTACTGGCAGCGGCACTGGCACCGGCATCGGCATCGGTCGAGGTCGTATGATAAACGAAATTACGTTGATTATAGCATACTTCGAGGCGGCCAAGTGAAATATTGCCTGTGACCTTAAATGAGCCCCCCGAAAACATTTTTATGCTAGATTAAGCATAATTTTATAATTAGTACGCAGCTAGGCGTGGCTTAGCCTTGAAAAGGGAGCAAAGTAAATGAAAATGTTGACTCCGATGAAACAACATGAAACGAAAACTTAAAGAAGAAACCTAATTAAAGCAGCTGTCTATTAGTTTTGGCAAACTGCTGAAAATTGTATAAGAATTTATGCTAATGGTTTCTTTTAAGCAGCTTTTAATAGTTGAATGTTTTAACTTCAGCGAAGAGAACTTATGCTTATTTTAAAAACAATTTGTAGGCCAAAGCGATGAAGGAAAGAATATAAAAAAATTTATAGAGAAACTTAGTTAATTAAAAATAGAAATAAAATGATTTAGCTAAAATTTCATAAATAAATATAGCTTTTATAAAAATATTTAGCTAAAAATAAAATTAGAATTATTTGAAAATTTCCTTTTATTTAAGAAATAACATTCTGATTTATTATAGATTTTAATTCCAACCTTTTAATTTACTCAAAATTACTAATTTATAATTTATTATATATTTCTTTTAAGCAAAATACATTTATCTTTTTTTTTTTTTAACCCTATAAAGGGTATATTGTATGGTCGACCTCAGACATAAAATTATTCAATTTAAAGTTTTGTTTGTTGACTTTGGCTAAAATAAATTAATTGAAATTTGTATAAAACTGGCTTTTATTACATTTGCCTAAAATCAAATATTTGTTTAGAACTTTTCATGCCTTCAGTCTCTTATTTAACATTTTACATTTATCTTTTGTGTGCTTCAAACTAATAAAAACATTTCTGATAAATCACACAGACATTGTGTATACTCTAAAACTGAAATTGTTGCTACGTCGAATTGTTACCAAAAAAAAAAAAAGGTTTTTGTTCACATCGAGTCTGTTGAGCTCTCTTTTGCTAACCTGTTGCAACAACAACTCTTTTTACAACTCTATTTTGCATTGCTAACCAACACTGGCGAAAAACATTTAAAGTAGTTTCAAGAAGATCGGCGCCTATGAAGAAAAATAATAAAATACGCTCAAAGCAGCCGCGACTCAACAAGAAAGTCAAATTTATAAGTAAGTACAAAATGCCGAATATTTATAAAAAAAAATAAATAGCAAGAAAATAAAAGAACAAACATGCAATATACAAAATTTAGTAAGGATACATATAAAAAATAAATAAATTTTAAATAAAAAATAAAATAACAAAAATAATAGAGATGAATAAAAAATATATGAAATATTTTAAATCTAAAAATATATAAAATCATTTTTAATGTTACATATAAAAATTGCAAAAATTAGAAAAATAAAAAATATAAAATATAAAAACAAAAAATAATTAAAATTTTATATTTAAAAAAAAAAAAGAGTAATAAATAACAAAATATATGTCAGAGCATGTGTTTCTCATTCTGGTATATGTATATTTTTTTTTATTTTTTAATGTAAATCGAGGAAATAAATAAAAAATTGGTCAATTTTGTTTATTTTAATAATAATTATTATTTAATAAATAAAATCTTTAAATATATATGAAAAAAATTAAATTAAACTCATTTTGATTCATTTGATTTTAAAATAAAAATGAATGAGTTAAATAAAATGAAAAATAGTAAAAATACATAATTAATATTGAATTATAATACATTTAAGAAAATAACAAAATATTTACTTATATACATTAATATGAACATTTCACATTTGCGTCAGCTTAATTATTACATTAAGTAAAAATAAATTTGACCTTTGTCGATTTGCTATGGGGCAACCTTATCTAGCACCTAAACACACTTGTTATAGCCTACTTTTAATGCCCACGCACACTTTATGGGCTGTTTCAACCCTTAATTGCATAATGTGCCAACTTTTACTGGAATAGATCAAATATATAGGATACAGACAGTTACAAACTGGTACTAGATTGATGTGCAATATGTAAAGTTTTCGTTTGATAGACAGCTATAAAAGCAACAACAACAACAAAACTAGACTTGTATTCTAATATAATATTATAAATAAACTCTATTAAAGACAAAAGCAGCGGAAAAAACAACGTGCTGGCAACACGGTCATCAAATTCTACCCTCAATGCTGGATGACAAAGTTGCCTGCAAACAGCGAGTAATCCAGTTTAGGTAGACGCTGTTAGCCAAGTGAGTCATGGCTCAAAGTCTCCTCAGCTCCACCTGTTCCACCCGAAGCGCTGCCTGGCTTTGGCTTTGGCTTTTTGTTGCCTTTTGTTTGGTAATAAAATGTCAAAATCGTCTGGCCGGCGCCAAGCTAAATGAAGTAGATGTTGTTGGACAACCCAAACCCAACCCAGCCCGATCCGCCCCACCTGGCTGACAAACTTGCCTCCTGGGAGGGCCACACGGGGCGTAAACGTGTGTACACACTAAACAACATGGTTGCGTATTAATATAATTTGTTATGGCTGCTCCGACATTTTAAATACTTTGCGCAGATTTTCGTGGTCGTGTTTTAATAAGCTTTATCTGCGGCCCATGAAATTTACAGGTAGCCAGATACCTGTGGGCAATTGTTGGACAAAGTGTCGTGCTTTTTATAGATACTCTGAAGAGCATGAATATATTGAGGCTAAATAAACATCAATTTAGATTTATTTATTTATACATTATAAATATATATATATATATATATATATATATATATATATATATATATATATATATATATATATATATATATATATATATAATGTATAAATAAATAAATCTAAATTGATGTTTATTTATATATATATATATATATATATATATATATATATTTATTACAAAATTGTATTTGAATTTGTTTTATATATATATATATATATATATATATATCTTTTTTTTTTAATACTTAAAACAAATTCAAATACAATTTTGTAATATATGAATACATTAATTAATATTTAACTTTTTAAATAACATTTTAAAAATATAAATATTATAACATTGAAATTTCACAAATTAAACAAAAATAAATAAGATGAAAATTTATTATAACAAAAAAATGCATATTTTTAAAATAAAAAATTATACGGATCAACCTTAAAAAATTAAAAAAATATATATATATGGTAAAACGAATAAAGAAGCATATTTACTTGCTTGCTTGTATATTATTAAACGTATTTTTTTTAAACAGAAAATCATTTGTAGAATCTTTTTTAAGGTTAAGGTATTCCATAGTCGAGCTGTTGCTACAATTTGCTTTTGTTATTGCTGTTGCTGTTGCTGCGGTCAGGTGTAATTAAGACTTCAGTTAAAATATATGTGTTTTTGTGGTATTTGTGGACGGTTGATAAAAACATATTTATATTTCTCCAATTTACTGGCTAGACGATGAACTGAATAGCAAACAGATAAAAATGGCGTGTTATTCGATATTTGATATATTTCGTAATAATATATATTTTTTTAATGAATTGCACAATCAATCTCCGATTTCAGCTTGACAGGCGACCTATTTGATACTAATTTCAAAGAGAGTTTATGAACTTTTTGTGAAAGTGTCAGATTTTCGCATTCATTTTCATTATGGCTATCTGCCAATTTTCGCGCTTTGTGTCAGCTTTTCTACATTTATCTAATATTCTCTCTCTCTCTCTTTCTGCCTCTCTCCATGCCTATGTCTCACAGTTTATTCTAACTTGCTTTTTTGGACACATTGAGTTCATTAATTTTGCTATATGCCGTCACCCTGCTTTGACTGTCTCTCTCTCCCTCTCTTGCGCTCTCTGTCTCTCGCTCGCTCGAGTAATCTCAGCTAATAGCATTTTAGCTTTGCCAAGCATTTTTAGCACAGCGAAAAGAAAGTCATTTAAGTGCGAAAAGCTTTTGCGAAAAACTCGAGTTGAAGCTGACAGTTGCTGGGGCCCGGTCAAGGGTTTTGTGTGAAAGGCAAAACTGATTTAACTTAACTTAGTTTTCCTTGAGAAGCTAAAGAATTAGTGCATTAGCTGTGCGAATTTGCACTCGGTACTTGAATTTGCATTAGGGGCAAAATTTGTGGAAAATAAGGAAATGCTATAGAAAAGTTGATGAGAGCATTGAGTGTTGGCAGAGAAAGACTTGAATTAACTAAGAAGTGAATATTGTGTAGATAAGTTTTCCCTTAGCGAAAGTAATGTGAGGCAAGGAATGCTCGACTAGGATATACTCTGACTTTTTAGCAGAGCTGGGAATGTACAAAACACCTACTTCTCATCGAATATTTTTATCTAAAGTTAGTAAACAATTTTGGAATATAAAAGTAAGTTTTAATTGCCTTTTCAATTAAAAACCAAGAACAGTTTTCATTCACTTAAATATTCCTTAAGATATTTACACTTTATAACTGTGTAAACCCGAAGAAAAGCCAATTTGTTTATATTAAAATAAAAGCCAGGGGATTTTCGTGCGGTAATCCCCTGGAAATATGCCACGGAAAGCCAGGCACACCCCTCAGCCAGCCATTCAGTCAGCCAGGCGGCATAAATATCTTAATTTTCGCATTAAGTGCTCGGAGTTAATCGCATAAAATTCATTGGATATTATATATGATTGCATTAAATATTAAATACATAATGCCAATTGCTAATTAATACAACAGCAGCGACTAAGCCTAGGCCATGCCATATATGTATATATATTTTCTTTTTCTTTTTCGACTCGCATAACAATTAATTGGAGTAGATTTCAATTAATTTGGCCATGTTTATGAGCGGGGAAATTATTATTAAATATTTACAATAAAATGCAAACTAATTAAATCTCAATTAAGTTGGCGCTCTGCTCTCATAATTAGGTACACGAAAAAAATAATACTAATAATCATACTAAAAATTAGCAGCCAAATTAATTGAAATATATTTCTGAGGAAGTATTCGAGTAAGAGAGGACACTGTGGAGGCAGACGAATACAAATGCAATAAACATGTAAAATGGCAAAAACACTTCAATAAACAGCACTCGAATTGCAATTAAATATTAATAATGAATGCCAATCGAAACATGCAGCGCGAAGCAAATATCAATATATATTTGACATTTATTGAAACATATATGCATATGTGTGTATGTGTGTGGGCAAGTGTGAGGCAGAATGAGTGCTGATTCAGTTACAATTCAATTATGCGTATGCGCATTTTTAATTAACACTGTTTATTTGCTTTAATTAAAAAGTCTTTTACTGATGCTATGCAATTGCAAATTGTAAGGGAAAAATCTCTGTCTTCCTCTTGTCGCTCTCACACTCCTTCTCCCTCTCTCTCTTTCTTTCGTTATGCACTTCTGTTTGTATTCTGTGCGAATTGAACACAAATAACTCTTGAGAAATCGCATTGTAAGTTTATTTTATCAGATTTGATTTATTCAAGTGATATGTTATGCCTATAAATAATATTTATCGTAGTGCTCTGATTGAAATATCTGCACATGGAATATTATTAAATTTAATTTGTTTCACTGAGGGCCGCTTCTCCGGATCCTGATGCCAACAATTTTCAATTAGAGTCCGTAGCTCTATGCAACTCGGTATCACATCAGCTAAGGGTGGCCGTTCACCCTTCGACGCTTGATTTATTATTGCACATGAGTTTGGATTCTCCATGTGATGAAATGGCTTCCTGCGCGCCATCACCTCCCAGAGAACGATCCCAAAGCTATAAATGTCGCACTTCTCCGTATACTTGTTTCCAAAGAGAACCTGTGTTTGTATTAAGGTCTCATTAATCGATTTATATGGAACATTGGGATTAGCACAACCTCTGGGGCTATATAAGCGGCAGTGCCACGATCACACGTCATCAGAGATCTCAGATCCGTCACAGTACCGAAATCTCCAATTTTCAATTTCTGATAATTTGTGGTTAGTAGTAGATTATGACTCTTTAAGTCACGATGAATCAGCGGTCTTGGCTTCATGGAATGTATGTGATTAATACCCTATAAATGGATGTAAGGACACCATAAAATAGAGTAGATATGTTGTCATATGTTGAATAAGATTGAACCTGTGTAAACTGACGCATCCAGTCTAAGGCCCTTGCCATGGTATACTCATTGTGCTCGTCTCCGTGCAAGTAGTTATAGAGGGATCCGCACTCTGCGTGAGATATGACTAAATATACGGAGCCATTGTGATCGCATATACCATGTAGTTTAATAATACTCTCATGGTTAATTCGGGATAGCTGTTTGGCCTCATGTCGGAGATTTGTATCTTTCATATTTTTGTATATTTTGACAGCGACAACATTCTGACGCCATTTCGCTTTATAGACTATGCCAAAGCTGCCACTTCCAATAGCCTATAGAATCAGAAAAGAATCATCAAGAAACTTATGAGGCAGCAGACAAATTGTCACCTCAATAAATTCAATATCCTCATAATTGAGCTGCTCGTAAGATCCAATAATCTTGCTACGGTTGGTATCTGTGCTATATAAATAATATTATTATATAATTTGAAAATGAAAATCAAGAGTAAATCAAGCGCTGATCTCACCAGTGTCTATCAAGATGTACAAACCAAATATACGGATCTGGACGTTTCAGTTCATCCTGATGCCAACAAAGTTCAATAAATTCTTCTATGGACTCCAGTTCCAATTTTCTTATATCACTTAAAGCCGGACGCATGCCTGTAACTGTTTAAATATTACAATAGTTTCTAAGCGGTCTAAAATTTCTTACCTTGAATCATTTTCAATAGGCTTTGTGGAAGAACATCCATGAAAGTGTAATAGGGCTGTTTCCGTGCGAGAACCTCCCACAAGATAATTCCAAGGCTATATGCATCACTCTGGTATGTAAATGTTTTTGTTCGAAGCACCTAAGGATTTGTACATGCAAATGTATATATTTTATATAATTGGGAGCTGATTGTAATATATACCAACCTCTGGTGCTATATAGGCTACTTCCGAAGTGGACTTCAACATAATTTCAGCGTCGAGAGGACAACAATAATCACTAATTTTCAACCGTGTGAAATTGTTAAACAAAATCATTGAAGAGAGGAGAAATATTAAATATATATTTATATTGCTTTATCAATACTGTTCCGTTTTGAAATAATTTTCCGATATATATGGTATATCGATAAATGATTTCGATAGCAATACAAACTTTGATATCAGATGTTATATTTATATAAATATACCTCGGCAGCATCCGTAATCCAATTAATGGCACAAATTACCGAATATTTCCTCTGATCTTCACCATGTAAATAATCGAGCAAAGTTCCACAATCTGAGTAATCTGATATTAAATATACTGACTCGCTACCTATTGAGACGCCATAAATATGAACTAAGTATTTATTATTTAGCTCAATATTCCTTCTTATTTCCTGTACAAATGATTGATTTTGAAGCCATTGATCGGTGATGTCCTTGAATTTTCTGACAGTTTTCTCCTTACCAAACCACATGGCTTTGTGGGAAGCACCAAAGGGATCTTCTCTGATTTTCTGTGAATTAAAAGTAATGCAGATTAAACTGAATCAAAAATAATTTGGTATAGAGACTTTAGGATATTAAATCTTAAAACAACACAATCGCATCAGAAAGTAAATGTCAATGTAGATGTTAAGTATTACCTTGCAGATCTTGATATCCTCAAAGTCTACGATTGCTCCGATATTAGCCTTTAATAGTTGATCAAAATCTGTATAATCCTCTTGTGAGCTGCAATCAAATAGTTGATTTTAACGATTATTTCTTTCAATTGCTTATATTCCGCTCACAGGATGTGATTCAGCGTATGTATGACCTCTTGAATATAGGGTCTCTTATATGGATTTGAGTCCCAACAGTGTTGAATTAACCTCTTTAAGTCGTCGGTGATTGATATTTTTATATTGTTTATTTCCGGGCGTTCTCCTAAGTAAACAATGATAACAGTAATATGATATATGATATTATCAATTAAAATACCTCTCAACACCGCCTCAAATATTTCATCCGTTGTATAATCAGTGTGGTAAAAGGGCTTTTTACGCGTTAATAGTTCCCAAATGGTGATACCTATATTGCATATATCAGTGCTGCCTGTATAATCTATTCTTTGATTTTTTCTTGCCAACGGTGAATATTTCTTACATTTACTGGGTAGTACAAGGATCTTTAAATGGCGATAATTATTCGTTAACATAAGAAAATTAGGCGTCAAATTATAATTTGTCGATGTGGGATGAATCCATAGATGCAAGTACCTAAAACCCTAAAAAAAACGTGAATTGAGAAATGCGTTAGATGGGCAAATGCAACTGTTGAAATACCTTTGCTGCCTGATGCATCCAATCGAGGGCATTACGTAATGAATATTCCCTTTGCTCGTCGCCGTGCAGCAGTTGCTGCAGTGATCCACAGTCCGCATATTCCAGTAGTAGGTGATCATGGTAAATTTTAACATATTGGACAACATTCTTATGATTGAGACTAAGCAGCAATTCTGTATCACTTAAATTAATATCAAATGCGCTATGTACAAGTGCGACTGAATTTAGAGGCTTCACATTCCATTTGCATCTAACGGCCGTTCCAAAGGCTCCGTAGTCTACAACCTGTAAGATTTCTTGCTCAATCCGAACTGTACTTTATGATCAACTGAAACGCACCTCTTCGAATGAGCTATCTTGAAACATGTTTGCCATTTCGGCTATCTGATTTCCTTTTGCGTGAGTAATCAGAGAATCAACAGCATATAGAAATTATACAAGAGAAGCAAAGAGTCAACTTTTCGATTTGACAGACTGCTGAGCACTGAAGCTATTGCCGATTTCCTAGAATTATACCCAGGTAGTACAATCTTATCAATCTATTGCATAAATAAATGGCAGTGCAAACTAATACAGTGAAGTTTGAATTGGAATTAGAGACTTATGAATTTACGACGAAAAGTATATAGCAATGAATATCTATGCTACTCAAACGTATTCACTTGAAAAATATTCAGATCGGATGTAGTCTTTGTTGGGCAGCAACATTTTCTACCCATGCACAGTGGGAACAATATTTATAACTTTCGATCACGTAGACCACAGCTCTAATAAATACTGTTGAGATCACGCCAGTTCATGTGGACAGTTAGATAGACAGACGACTCGGCTCGTCAAGAATATATGTATGTATATGTATATACTTTATTTACATAAAGACATATTAACAAAATCATAAAATTTTGATTACCCATTCTCAATGGATATACAACTTTAGAGTTCTGAGAACAGAACATTAACATTTAACATTTAACATTTAAAATTAATACGAATATCAAAAATAGAATGCAGCCAAAAAAGTTATATTAGTTCATTTTTTATTCGAATTGTTTTTATTTTTATATATTATTATGTTGCTATAAATATTAAAATAAAATATTTATAATAAAAAGTAAATTATTAATTTTTCTAATATAATTTTTTATACAGCAAAAATAGTATATTTATAATATATTATATGTAATAAATTATAAATATTCTAATTCATTCATTCATTCATTCATTCATTCATTCATAGTAAAAAATTATTAGTACAAATTAATTTGCTACTATTTATAAAAAAAATATTTTATCTTTTGGTGTATAGTAAAATACCTATCATAGGGTATTTTGCTAGTCGAGCCCACCAACGAAGAACTCAAATTAAAATTTTAATTACATAATGGAAGCAAGTCAATTAACGGTGCAAAGTTGGGCGAACCCAAAAGTGTTTGAGCAAACACAAACAAAATGGCCGACACTTTAAAAGCTTTCACCATTAAAAGTTTTTTCTGCGAATCTCAGAAAGAGACAGAGAAAAGGAGAATGAGAGGGAGAGAGAGAGAGCACAAAGGCCATCAGCGAAGTATAAGCGGATATTGTGAATTATTGTTTACGATGACAAATCACCACAGGGAGTTTATCGCACAAAGTGCAAAAGAGGGCGTGGCAAGTGCAGTCTATAGAAGCATGACTACAGCTAGAGCCCAAAAGGCATTAATCTTTGATGCAGCCGTTCGCCAAGAGTGCCAGGCCAACAATTCATGAGGGTCTACAAATTGTACTGATGTCCAATAAAGAAGCTGAGCAATGATTCCCTATGTGGCTTAAGATGAAATATGAGCACAAAGTGTAAAGGAAATTTATGTTGAAGTGCCAAGGCAATTGCAATTGCTTGGGCCAATGAAACAGGAACAGTTGGAATAGTTGAAAAAGAAAAGAGAATAAATAGTTTGATGCGTTGCATTAATAGGTTTTCAATAAGAGAGAGTTGATGTGCTTATTATGCTAGTCTTGCCGATATATATGTATATATGTAATATATGTATATAATATTCAATAAGATTTGCCATTTAATTTTGTATATCCCAAGGGCTGTCGAAAGTGTGGGAAGAATTTTCTAAAATATACACAAAGTGTGTCTTAGCTTAGTTGAAATTTTATTGATTTTTCTATGTATTTGCATATTAATAAATTTAAATATTTATTTTGTTTATATTTTCCCGCTACAATCCTTTGTTTTGTCAATTTAAGCACAATTCTAGAAGTTTTTCCTGAGTTTAGGATTTTGCTGCAATACACAACGCATTAATTATGCATGCAAGCAGTAGGGTCAGCTCGAATTTTACTTGCAAGCAGAACGTTGCAAGAGCAGAGACAGAAAAGGAAATACATACATATATACACTTGAAGACAAAGAGAGAGAGAGAGAGCAGGGAGAGAGTGAAACTGATAGCTGCGGCTAGTTTTTGGCTAAAATGCTTGCCATGTTCACACGTTGCACAGCCAACGGGGCGAAGAGTTATGCCTTGTTTGCTAGCCAAACAAGACCACATAGTTGCAGGCAGGTAAACCTCATACAGCCATCGGAGTCCACCCCAAGCACCCTGACCGTTAACTGCCGTTGGCTGTCATCATTTGCATAGCAAATATGTTTCTCTGACCAAAGCAAATGGCAGACAAATACGAATATTTATATATGTATGTATATATTGTGCTGTGGATATTCAATTGTATTTTGTTTAGTTATTATGTGAAAATTTGCCAACACTAGATGGAATTGTATTAATAATTCGTATTATTTATGCAAATGGCAAAAACAGCTACGTAAACGTAATCACATGTGCAACAGACTGGGCCATAGGGAAAAGCTCATCCATAATCGAGTTGTCTAGATTGTTGTTTGCTACGATTCAAGCCAAATTGTTGCTAAAATTCAATGTTGGGGGAAAAACTATGCTTATCTACTTTGGGCCTAACTTGATTTGCGTCTAATTCGATTGCAATTTGGGCGGACAACGTCTAATCGAATTTTTTGAGTAAGGGAAAAAAGGGAAATACATATGGTATATACATACATACATATATATGCTGATATCAAAAATTTGGTATTTTACCAAATTATCTTAAAGTCAAAAGCCGATGAACTATAAACATATCTATACCAAATATTAAATAAAATTTACCGGATATTTATCTGCAAATATAGATTATATACAGTAACTCTAAAGTATACGGGATGTAATATATGTATATATGTATAATACTCTGTATGTTTGTGTATAACTCAATATTTCGCTGTTTTTCTTTCAATGAGAATGCATAAATTTAATTAATTTCATGTTTTTTTTTTTTTTTTTTTTTTTTTTTTATTGAACTAGTCTTAAAAACTGTTGTCAGTGCAAACAATGGGAGTAAATTATGCAAACAGTGATTGTGAAATATGCACTGATGCGTGGAACCGATAAACAAGAGAGTCAAACACTATTATAATATGTATAAAAATATTTAAAGAATTCAATTAAATTATGCACTCATCCAACTAACAAGAAACAAGAATCAAAGTTCATTAAACAGATGGAAACTCTACTAAAAGCGAGGGAGTGACGCAGGGAGAGAGCAGCGGGGAGCTGTATGAAAGCTGTTGAAACAGATAGCAAAAATAACAAACAAAAATCCAATTACTGGCCAAAAAGCACGCACAAAAACCAAAAGCCGTAGGAATGGAAATAGCAACTGCATTTTGCGTTTTCCACATTTTACCAGTTAACCTCAAAAAAAAAAAAAAAAAGAAAATGAAAAATAAGGAAAATAAGGAAGTCGAATAAATGCGTTAGCCATCTGCATATCACTTCTTCACGTTTCGTTACCATACGAGTATATCTCTTCTATAATATATTATTTTCATTATTTATTCATGAATGAACCCTTCAAAGAGAATTCCATTAGATATTACTTGTGAGTATTTTTCCACAAATAATTTCGTATGCCCTAGGGTTCAATATTCGTGATTCTTTTAGACAGTCCAGAACTATTATTAAATAATTTATTTTATATTACATAAATTCGCTTAATAAAGGAATATATATTCCTTACATTATAGATAAAATACCAGCAACATATAAGACATATATAGAGCGAAAAATCAAGTAAGAAAATGAAAAATAAGGAAAATAAGGAAGTGGAATAAATGCGTTAGCCATCTGCATATCACTTCACGTTTCGTGAAGTATTTACCATACGAGTATATCTCTTCTATAATATATTATTTTCATTATTTATTCATGAATGAACACTTCAAAGAGAATCCCATTAGATATTACTTGTGAGTATTTTTCCACAAATAATTTCGTATGCCCTAGTGTTCAATATTCGTGATTCTTTTAGACAGTCCAGAACTATTATTAAATAATTTATTTTATATTACATAAATTCGCTTAATAAAGGAATATATATTCCTTACATTATAGATAAAATACCAGCAACATATAAGACATATATAGAGCGAAAAATCAAGTAAGAGCAAAGCTTTCAAAAATCCTATATACGCTCTTAATTTCAAAACGCACATAATTATTATGTGAGGGAAACGGAATATGGATGGGGACTATGCATTTTCTTTTTTTTATTATTTTTTATTTGGGAGCAATGCGGTCAACTTTTATCTCTGCACTTGGTGCAGCATTTTATTTATGGTTACGGTAGGATTAGCATAGAATGGCATAGAGTGCAGATTGGCTATAGGAGTGAGTGAGAGAGAGGCGGATCGAGCATGCACAATGTGAAGCTGACAATTTTATTATTACCATGCATAATATGGAGAGCATATCCTACTGTTGTGCTGCTGCTGCTGCTGTTAGCCTGCTGCTGCTGCTGCTGATTGCGCATTCAAGTGAGCTACCAAAAATGCCAAAAGGGGCTTTGATTGGCTTGGTTAGAAACGGGAGCAGCAAGCAGAGCGAGTGTTGGGGATTTTTTGTATCTGTGTAAGCCACAAAATTGCATTGTGGTCAAACAGGAGTCTAAGCCCTGGGCAAGCGCATGTTTTTGCATACGGCCAGGATTTTGAAAGGCTTATAGCAGCAGCAGCAGGAGCAGCAGCTGGCACAGGATGTGGCTTGCCGGCACTCAAAGGGGGTTTAAAGCCAAAATATTTTCATTGAACGCATAATTTTCACACATTTGCTAAAGTGAAGCCTGTGTGGGTGTGGGTGTTTGTGTGTATGTTTGTAGTGCTCTCCTTCCACACTCATGTCTCACTCTGCCTGTCCAATATACATTTCCATGTCTTTTTATTTATGCCTACCTCTGCTTTTGTCCCTTCGCATTACTTTGATATAATTGTATAAAATA
Source organism: Drosophila mojavensis (assembly GCF_018153725.1). Lineage (NCBI taxonomy): Eukaryota > Metazoa > Arthropoda > Insecta > Diptera > Drosophilidae > Drosophila > Drosophila mojavensis. The sequence continues at coordinate 7,955,753 of NW_025318858.1, forward strand.
TTTATGCATTCGCCTGTGTTCGATAGGTTTCTCGGTACTCTGAGCTCTGTGCCTGACAGCCTAAAGAGAGATTTATTAGATTTGGAGCACTATATTGCCCTTAAAGCAGACTTTCTGAGCTTTGTAGCAGTTGCTTGGAATCTTTACTAAGAGAATTTATAAGTGAATATTACGTTTTCCATATAATATATAGTTAAAGATGCATTTTCTAATATTGGTTAAATATGAATATCAAAATATGTTCTTGGTTCTTTTAATACATGATCAATAAAATATATAATATCTTTCTGACTAATCCCCCAATTGATTTGAAGGAAGTTTTGGACATTTGAGTATTGAGTATACATCAGCATATACATATTTTATTTCTGAAATAAAAGATTTTCTTTACTTTCTTGGATCGAATTCAGCAATATGATATAAAAATATACAACAAATCTTTTTGCTACAAATATCTTTCATCTCATTGCTGTACCAAATTGGCTATATATAAAACATATATGTATACTCGTGTATATTTTCGCTTCTATCCCTCACACAGTTCCGTTAATCAATCACGTAGAGCAAATATTTCGGACAGCAGAAGGTGGGCCGCAGAGTTCAATCAGGTTTCTCAATATGGTTAATTAGTTGTTGTCAGCAGCTCGTTAGGCGACACTGAGACTTGAGAGGCATTCACCTTAACCTTAACAGCGATGGCCAGCCGCAAATGTTCACGCACAGATGAGGCGACACATTGACGTGTGGTGGGGCGGGGGAGGGCATAGTTTTAATTACACACGATCCAACACGCCCACACACAAACGTACCAGCAGCACCCCCTCTCTCTCAAGGGAGGGCTACAACGGTACCTGCATGTTGGCGGCTAATAAACCTAACAGCCTTTGGCCATAAAACAATCTTGGCTCGAAGTGGACACGAAACACGAATGGCTGACATATCGAGGTATTGGCTAAATGAGGGGGACACAAGTGGACAAATGGGGCTGGATCAGGGCAGGGCAGAGCAGGGTTGGGGCTTGATGGCTATGGAAACGGAGCAATTTGAACGCTCATAAAACTGAACGGCGGCAAATGGAAAACGGGGTGGCAATTGCCAAAGGCAAGCCAAACTTCATAGTTGTTCAACAACAGCAACAGCAACTAGAACAAATACAAATCACACAGGTATACATATAAATATATATATATATATATATACATATAAAATGTATGTATATAGACAAAGCCCCGTACATTATTTACTAACGTTCGTAGCTGAAACTTAATTTGCGAAAAGAAAAATCGATAGATAGTATTTATTTCAGTGTAATTACAATTCAACTGGAATGTCATTTGTTATTTATAAGTCACGCTCTCCGCTTTATGGGACTTTTGCAAGTGTTTCTAGTTGGATGCATAAAAGTTTGGGAAGTTTTTACGCAGCACAAAATGTGTTGAATTAGCGAAGGAGATAGACTGAGAGATATTCATATGTATGAATAGAAAGAGAGAGCTGCAGATGCTAGAAATAGAAAGACATATATAGAGATATAGAGAGACAGAGAAAAATTGAGAGCACGATGACATTCAGTGAAAAGAAACGGGGACAACAAGAAGGAGACAAAGAGATACAAATATAAATATAGATATAGAGATAGAAAAAGCGAGATCGTGATAGAAGGAGATAACTAAAAAGATATGTAGTAAGACATGGAGAGATAGAGATAGACAGACAAAATACAGACTTGGAGCTACTCTGACTCAAATAGAGATTCAGTAGTTGTGAAGCCTTCGGGAAGGCTTAGACTGACATGCAGTTCGGTCTGTGTAATCCGGAAAGAAATGAGAGAAATAATGCCAGGCAATACAAAGAGTAAAAAACTTTTCATTTTGTTCCTTAAAGTTCTTTGCTGCTAGGCAAGCTGTGACATCTACACAATTTATATGAGCTTTATTTTTGTTATATCTTAGATTTAACCTCAAGATAAAACGTAATTAAAATGCGCGCAAGGATATTTAATCCTTGTCAGCAGGAAGTGGCCAGCTCTAAATAAAGTCTACACTCTTCCTGCTACACTTTTTGGTGTGTGTGTGTGTGTGTGTGTGTTGGCCTGCTCAGACATAATTTAAGACCGACTATGTTAAGCCGGTCGGATAGTTAATCAGACGGGCAACGAGCGACTGCCAGAGACACGTAACATCCTAACACTCCCACTCCGACGCCTCCTGCTCCTGCTGCTAGCTCATTTCGTACTAGTCTAAAATTATCGTGGCCATGTTGTTGCTGTAGCAGCAGCAGCAGCAGCAGCAGCAGCAGGAGCAACAACTCGCACATGGCTAGTGAAATGTTGTTGAAATGTCAGTGACACTTTTAGCGTTTGTTATGGCAACGTCATCACGTTGCAAACCTCGCCAGAAGTTGCAACATTAAAATTTGTTGCCCGGCTGCGATAAACAGGCAACAGCACAGACAAATGTTGAACAGCCGAACAAAGTCTTCCTACTGTCTCCCTTTATCTTCAGCTGTCTCTCTCTGTCTCTTTCTCTGGCTGACATTTTAATGCATCCTCATCCGCATCCGTTAAACGCATTCGCATTTCAAATTGCTCTGAACAATGAAATTTTGTTGGCATTTGGTCGTTGCCTTTTGCTTGTTGCAATTGCCAGTTGCCAGTTGGTAGTTGGTCGTCTCTGTGGCATTATGATGACAACATGTCCTTGAATGCAGCCTCTGTTGTCGCCTTCAATGTTTTCTCATCTAGATAAATGAAAGAGTATATATGTATATATGCATATATGTATATATATTTTTATATGTGTTGTTGCATAAAATGCAATGGTTACCACAAAGTATTGTATGTATTCATTGCAGTTAAGAATGACAATGCCCAACTGAAAGATACCCGGATTAGAATACTCCGACAACAACGAACACTCCTCTTACAATTTCTCTATCCACATAGACTCAGCCATTCAATCTTTCAGATCAATTTCTCAATAATTAAACAATAAAACAGATGTGGTAACAATTTGCTTTTAGCCAGAAGCAATTCAATTGATTGAAGCTTAATTGTTTAATTATTTAAAGGAGTATAGATGAGTGATTCAGATGATGATTCAGATTCATTATCAACTATCTTAATTGACTTAGCATTGAAATTCTTACATAGAAACATTTAACGTAGAACAGCAACATATGGATTCTCTTATCGATAGTCGTGCATTACGATATATTTAGTGATGTGTGTTCGGTAAAAGCTTGTATCTCTATGAAATTCGCTTTTATTGTTTCAGTTCTACAGTTTCCTATAGAAACGAAAGAAAATAAAACAAAAAGCTTTAAAAAGGCGATTAGGATTAAATAAACTGATTCATAAAAATATTTACAAATAAAACTAAATGAATTCATGTTGTTTCGTAGATAAATCAAATGATAACAAACTATCAAATGTGAATAAAATACAAATTTATTTATAAACAAATATATTCTTAAAAAAAAAGTATATTCAATTAATAATCTTCTTTATTCAAATTTGATAATATGCTATAAATTTATAATTTTTTTTTTTTTTTTTGCTTTATAATGACTTCAATATCATAAAATAATTTTTTAGCCGTCGTTGATCGCAATTAGAAATGTTTAGATTAGGAATTCATGAAAACATCTCAATAAGCATCTCACAGCCACAACATTTAAAGCCTAATCTTATATTCTAAATGAAAAATTGTTCATTTGATATTTCATTAAGAAGCCAGAATGTTGTTTTAGGTATAAAAGTGAAGTAAAAATGAGAAAATAAAGCTAAAAGCAGCTAATTAGCTATGCAATTGGCAGCAGCCAAAAAGTTGGCAAAAACAGGCCCCAAAAGAACAAAAGCAACACAAGACAAACAACAACAACAAACAACAACAAAACAAACGGTGAACACAAATAAACAGACAAATCAAGCCACCCAAAGGGAACAATGGAAAAGTGCTTCAAGTGCTAAAAAATAGAAAGGAAGTGTATTATTATTTGCAACAGTTAACAAAAAGCCCGCATGCAGCCACAAAATACAGGGGCGGAACAGTGGCAAAGAGGGAGTGACGGGCGGGGGGGCGCTGAACAGGAGGCATTGTGTATAGAAGTCAGACAACCTGTACAGTGTGCAGAGTAGACCCGTATTTGAGGGTCCTGTGATTGCCATCTTAATTTGGAGCAGACAAGTTCATCAGGCATTAATATACCCTGTAAAATGGGGCAAATAACTAAAGAGGTATTCCGTTTAGAATTGAGGATAAGCTTGAGAATGGAGCTTAACAATTGAAATTTATGTAACTATGAACTGGGAAAGTTCTTTAAAATAGCCAAATATATAAGCATTTAATACCCTGTATTTTATTAAAACAGCTATTCTATTTTAAACTACCTTTAAATAAGTTCATATATATTTTTTAAGGCTGAGTGGAATGTGATATTTGGATTATATAAAAAAATATATACATATATATATTGTTTTAGATCTTTTGGATATTCCAATTTACAGGAAATCTATAATCCTAATATACTTCTTCACTTTTCTACTCGACTTAACTTTAATTGAAATGCAATGCACAAATGCTGGGCGTGCCTGCGCCCAATTTCAGCCATCGAAATAAGCTGCTGACTGCGCACATATGGCGCAAGGCAACGAAACCCAAGCGACAGCAACGCAAAGCAAACAAAACAAAGCGAAGGATGTAGAAGGGAGAGAAAAAGAAACTAAAGCATACTTACTGCCGCTTAATGAAGGAAACGGCATAAAAGCAACTGTTCTTAGCTCGCCCCATCAAGAACTCAAGAGAGAGTGAGAAGGAGGCAGTAAGAGAGGGACAAACACTCGAGGTTTGGCGGGGACTTTTAACCGACGCGTCAAGAATAGAAACCTAATTTTTCAGCTGAATATGACGCCGGTTTGAGATTGAGAAAAAAGAAAAAACCAAGGGAAATAAAGAACTGTTGCTAATTTAGCGTTAGGTGTGGGAGAAAAAGTGTAAAGAGGGAGACAGAGAGAGAGAGAGAAGAGACGGCGAGAGTGGGTTAACAAATGCTGCTATTAAAATGCGATGGGTGAGGGGCTGTGTTTAATTGAGTATGACTTGATAAGATGTGAGGGCAAATAGCTAAGTTAAGGTTGCTTTAACAGGTAAAAGGTCGCCTAAGATGGAGAGCAGAGTAGGGCTATGCGTTTTGCCTGTTGATTATATAATACCAGTTGTGGATAGATGAAGAACACCTTGTTAATGAGCCTCTACGATGCTTTCTGGTTTGCATCTTTATTTAATACGTGTTTAGAGTGTCCAAATTGTTCAGTTCTCTTAATCAGATTACCAGAGGCTATAATTAGAACCAGAATATTTTCAGGAATATAGCTTGATCCTAAAAAAATATACATAATAAAAATAATAAGTGAAAAAAATGTGGAAATGATAAACATCGAGAAAAATAGAGAATACATGAAAAGAAATCGGAAGAAAATAATCGAAAAAAGAGCAAATGAGAAAAAAAATATTGAAGATAGAGAAAAAAGAAAACAAGCAGAAAAAGAAGGATAGACAGGAAGAAAAGAAGACAGCAGAGAAAAAAATTAGAAAATAATTCTTCTTCATTCCTGAATATATTGATCTATTTCCAAATAATCCCCAATGAATAAATTTAAACCAATACATTATAAACCATTATCTAAAATTCGAATCACTTCACATAATTATTATTAGTTATCTTTTTCAGTTGCTCCATCATTCGCCATAATAAAATTAAAAGGTCATTATTTAAAAATTCCAAATTAGAGTTGATCAGACCCTTGCTTAAATGCTTAAATGTATAAACATTTGCAGTCCTCAATCTTCATTTAGCTTGCATGGGCGAACGCTGGCATGCCCCAATGCCATTTATAGCAACTCGCAGCCATAATCTAGCAGTAAACTGCAGCCCATAATTATATTGCAATCATCATTAGATTAAACAAATTTCGCACTGCTGTTGCTTTGCTTTGCCCTGGCGCTTTTACAATGGCGCTTGATAAGCCGCGCAAACAGTTTATTGACTTATGCTAATGCACACTAAATGGCCCAGGGCCCAAGCGAATGTTAACAACAAAAAGCCACAAAAAATCAATAGTGCAGTAGCCTCTGCACAAAACTGTTTTGATATATGCATGTACTATATATACTATATATAGCGCCATATATCTAGACTTTAGTTAGCCGCATTCCCAAGGTGATAAACTGCAGTAGGGTAGCAAAAGAGAAAAAACAACTTGAAACGCCCTGTCATTTCAAGCTACCCCTTGGAGGCCATGTTGAGTCCGCTGACTTTTTCAACCCTTTAACAACGTAAGAAAGGAAACAGCGAAAAAAAAGTTGGAAACACGTCACGTTACTGCGTCATTTGCAGTTGTTGCAATGCGATACCTGGTCGGCCGCCTAATGTGCTGCCACTATATACCTGTTAAGTATATATATATACATATATGTTTGTATGTGTGTACGTGTTGCTGTCTGGGCCAAGGCGCCAGGCTTCATTTGGCGACGTCGCGCACAGTTTGCGATGTAGTTTGGGGCTGAGTCTAGAGCTGGAGCTGGGACCGTTGCCGGGCAGGCCAAGGAGTCGATTAGCTGCACGTGCAGACAACATTTGCTTATGCAATCACCTAGAAACTAGACAGAAGCAGAAGAACAAGAAAAAAACAACTGAGAAGTCAAGTGGCGCAGCAAAGAAACATATACATATATATGTATATAGTAGACAAAAACTATGTTCTACTGTCAGTTTTAATATTAAAAAAAATAATAATAAGAAGCAAGAATATTGCTGGTGCACGACTGCACAATACAGGCTCTTGCTCTTGTACTCTAGTCAAATATTTTATACTTTTTATTTTATTTACCTCAATTCTCATTCATGACTCTACTACTCCCTTAACTTGACTAAACAAATTTAAAAAAAAAAAAAATACAAATAAACATTAATTCAAACCAAATCTTCAATTATAGGCTTCATTAGAATACTTAATTCTATACAAGTTGTCGAAAAAAGTAAATAAATAAAAATATATTAAAAAATATACATTAAATAAAATGAATAAAAATATAAGAGAAATTAAACCTAGTAAATTAAATAAAACTAACTGAAATCAATCAAAATATCATTAAAGTTTTACTATTAATAATTAGTTATAAACATGGACATATGTTACGACTTCCTAAACTTTTCAAGATTCTTATATAATCAATTATTTTTCATCGAAACTTAAAGTCTATATAGCTTTAAGGGCAGACATTTTACTTTAAAAGCTAGTATACTCTTTTTATTATTTTATAAAGTAGTATAAAACAAAAATTGTGGGATATTGCAGAGGTTGTTATTATATTTGCATTCAAATGCGAACGTTCAAAATGTGATAGGCAGTAATATAAATTTGTGTTCCAATTCCAACGTTCCCATTCCTCAATAAAGTTTAATTTACCGATTTTCAGCAGAGTTGCATTGCAATTTTTAGTATTTAAATGTCAATGATTCATTATGCTTAAGAAACAAAACCTTTTTGTTTTTTAATTACAAAAAAAAGTTTTCTTTATACAGACTCTAGTCTTTAAGAAAGTAAAGCTCATAAAACTGCCCTGCAGCTAAATCTTGTCCATGTGTTCAGAATTCCACAAGAACTTTTGCAACTGTGCTCCATCTCGTGCTGGCGCTCTTCTTTCACACAGCATCTTGAGCAAGTTTTTCCAACAATAAGTGCTGGATTTTACGCTCTTATTCTTATTACTTTTACTTCAACTTGCACTTCGTCTGCGTCTGAGTCTGCTTTTTCTTCTGTTTCGTCGTCATCTTTTGGAAGCTGTCGCTCTGTCTGCTCGCTCTCTTATCATAGACGTTGCATTCTTCGAAGCGTGCTACATTGCGTAAAAGTTGTGCCTCGCTATCTGGGGAGGCGGCTTGCTTATGCAAAATGTTGGCCAGCAGCGGCAATAAAGTTTACCCAAAACATCTGCGTCAACTACAGTTCAACTTCTCTATAATGAATTCCGATTGCAAAGCCCAAATTCTCACACAAATGCGATTACTATAGATTTTTTTTTAACGTAAAACTTTCATTTTGCTGTTAGGAAATAAAAATGTGCGAATTCCTAGCCATTTTCTTTGGGTATTATAGAGTTCGTGTTCATGAAGTGCGACTGTAGTTTAGAAATGGAATATTTAGAGCTTAAGGGCTTAATTACTAAAAGTTTTAGTGTTTAATTAGAGCAGTGGGTTGTCCCTAAAAGACTTCTACTGAGGTTTAGGAGTGAACTATTTAGAACTAGAAATTTTACTGCTTAACATTATTTTTATTCATAAGAAGTGAGGAATGACTGACCTCTGCACAGACTACTGGGTATCTCTTAGTTAGGCAATGCCACTCTTATTTCACATACATCCTCCCTTCTTACCTTGTAGCCCTTGCCCACTTCAATTACCACTTAAGATTGCCAGCATCTGCATCTCCTTGATTCCATATGATTTATAGCGTTTCCATATATTTTTTAACCATTTTCTGCAGCATTTTTATCAAGATTTGTTTAACTAATTGTTTTTCTCTATCTCTCTCTCTCTTTGCAGGTAAGTCCTGAAATTCGAAAGAAAGAAAAAAACGCACAACTCGGAAAAAGCACTCAATGATTCATCAACGTGCAACGTCTCAGACTCAGAAAGCCGCTCAACAGCAGTAAAATCCATTAAAGCAACAACAAACAGCAGCAGCTGCTGTTGTCGCTGCTGTTGTTGCTGTTGCTGCTGCCTTTTTGTCGCCTTGTCGTATGCAATGCCTGCCACTACTTTGGTCTTCTTCATCATCCTTGTGCCTCCTCCATTTGGCCAGCAGCTTTTAGTGCTGTTTACCAACATTTTTTTGGCCAGCGACAGGCTCAACGCAGCTCTGCCTCTCGCCGGCGTCCCTCTTCGCTCGCTCGGCCAACGTGTCGTATGTGTGATGTTGTCTTGCAGTAGAACGCCGACTCTTTCGCTGCGGGCAATCAATGCCAAAAGTGGCTGCTGGGCATACAGAACAACTACAAGGCACGTACTCGGGCCTCAGGGCTTATAGTAGAGACAACAGGAAGCATACGCGTTGGCTGCGGCTATGTGTGGGGGCGAGTTGCTATTTGTGGCTCGTTGGGGCGTGGCGTTTGAAAATGGAATGCACAGCTTATACGTCCTTCTTCTTTCTAGTTTGTTCTTCAGTTTTGAAGCGGCTTTAGTTGGGTTTGTTGAGCGAGTAAATCGATGTAATGCCATGTTGATGCAGGTGCACTGAGTTAAACAATACGAGAAATGGAACAGTAGAAAAACGGAACGACACGCACAAGAGCAGGAGTGCAAATATCAGTCTCAACTGATTCACTCTAAACTCATATTTGGTTTAATGTCTTCAATCTGATTCGTTTTCACTCTCCCCTCTTCAAGTTAAACAAAATAAAGTGTAAAGATATATAAAATTAAAGAAATAGAGTCAAAAATTTTTGAGAATTAAATTTAAATTTGAAGTAAACTATGAGTTAAAAATGATCAACCGCTGCTAAGGCCTTACCAAAGAGATCGATGTCAGAATTGTCTTCCAAAGCCCAAATATGTTATTTTATATAAATTCCTCTGATCAAATTGTCGATTTATCGATATGATTTTTAAATAGAAAATATAATGTATTCTTTTTAAAAAAGTATTTTTTAATATAAATATGGTATACTTAATAATCTCAATAATCTGGGATAACCATAATCTTTAAGTAGGTTGCTTGGATAGGTACAAATTGTATAGATAAAGCAAGTGGCTTAGCAGAATACTGTAATATGACCAATCGATACACTCTTCCGATCAATTCTATATGAATTGCTTCCTTTTATAATAAAGATGATGATTACTTTGAGTGATTATAGCTTCTCAATAATCCTTTATTACAGAGAATTCGACATACATATCTTCTTAGCATTGGCATTATAGACATCAGTTAAAAGAAAATCAGTTAAATTTAAGTGAGAGGAATATATGAAATATATTCCTTTAAATAACTTTAGAGAAAAGTTGTTCATTGAATTCAGAGCTATTTCGATTTTTTCTGTATAATTTTTTATTTTATAGAAATTATTGTTTGAGTAAGACTTTTTGCCTTGTTTTAGTATTGGATTTCACATATATTCTTATACGTGCATTCCACTGCTACAGTTTTCACTCAATAAAATGACTGAGTCATGTCAGCTGTTTAGTTGAGCGTGCTCCATTCGCCGCCCAAGCAATTAGACTGCCCAGACGAATGTCGCCGGCGACTTTTTCTAACAACAACATCAGCAACAGCAACAACAGCTGCTGCAGCAACTGACTTTTGGCAACAGAAAAACACTGTGCGACACGACACGAATTAAAAGCTACACATGCATAGACAGTCCATAACTGTATATGTGAGTCCTGGCTAACATTTGTTGCCGTTCTACAATTTTGTTTTTAGTTTTTTACTGTCGCTTGCCTTTTGGCCACATCAGAGTTGCTCTTGTTGCGGCCAGCCAGGCATTCAGCTAGCTCAGTTCGTTAGCGAATTTCTAACCGTCAACAGCGTCGCGAAAAAAGAAAATAAAAATCGAAATTCGAATTTCAAATTGTGTAACAACTTTCCGTACTACTATAACAAAGTTAAAAGTTTAGCTAGCGGGAATAGCCCTAATCAATATGGTTGCCGTCAATGCGAATTGTGAGTAAAGCAAATCAAAATCTCTGCAAATTTATGTATATAAATTTATGTGTATACATACATATATATGTATGTTTCCTTGTAAGCCTATTAATACTTAATTGTGCAAAATTGGTCACTGTCAAGCAGGGTTGAATGCCTGCATCTTGGTGGTTGTTGGCAACCCTGGCCAGTCCCCAAAATGCTTTTTAATTAAATTTGTTGCGAGCTGAAAGTCGTGCAAATTATTTGATAATTGAGAATGCATATGGGTAGGTAGGCAGTGCCACGCCTAGGTTGCTGCTGCTGCCACGCCTCCCACGCCACCCGCTCACTAGCGTAAGCAGCTGAACACAGTGGCACAAAATAATGAAATTAAATGCAAATTAAAATGCTTTTATGAATATTAAGCAGACACTCGGGAATATTTTGTATACACATATACATATATGTGTGTATATATGTTTATATGTGTATTTACATGCATATATGTATTTTTCACACTTAGTTCTCCTTTGTCTGTGCAGCCTTTGGCAACTTTTTGCTAAGGAATAATTATTGCAATATGCACAAGATTTTTTGCTGACAATGAAAAATCGTCTTTTTTTTCTTCTTCGCTTACATTTTAATTTTGTAATTTATTTTATGGAAAAGCTCGTTTTCGCTGATGTTAAAAATTACTTAAAAATGAGTTTTTTTATTTCAAAATTAAATTGATATTTATTTTAAAAGTTTTCTGGAATTTTTGCATTTGGCAATTGTTTCATAGCTTTTAGCCAAATTTATGTTGCTTTTAAGCTTATTGGCTCTATGTTGGTGCATTTACAATGGAAGAGCAGAGAAATGTGTAATTGGGCGAAAAATGTGAGGCAGCTGAAAAAAAGTAAAGGAAATTATAAATTCAATTTCAGTTTACTGAAAGTTTAGTTAAACATTTTACTATAAAACATAATATTGGGACTTAAATAATAAAATATTTAATGAAAAACTCTTTAGATATCAATTTAACTGGAAATTCTTTAAATCTGCTTTTGGCTTCGTTAAAAAGTGCTAAGCCTTTGCCTTCCACGAAACCATTTCGCTTTCTTTTTTTTTTTTTTTGCTTATTCTAATTAAGTATTTCTGCAAATGGCTTAATTTTTGTATATGTTTGTGTGTGTGCTGTATCCTTTTATTTATTTTTTGGCAAAGGCTGACAGCGTTGGCTCTTTAGAGGAAGCCAAACTCCACATGGCCCATTTAGCTGAAGTCTGGCAAATCGGTTTGGCTGTCATAAGCAGATTTTTTGGTAAACTGTTGACGGCCTGAGGTCAGATGTATACACACATATACATATATATAAATATGTCCGTGTGTGGGCAAATTTAATTAAGGTAAATCATGTCATCAACAGCGCCAAATGATTTCAATTAAAAACATTTTGCAAATTTATGGAACATTTTCTAAGCTGCATTTAGCACAAATTGTTGTTTGTTGTTCTTGTACTCCTTTCTTTACCTGCACAATTTTTAATCAAAAGCGTGAAATGTCAACAGCTCTTTTTCAACAGGCACACACATGTGTAGAAATACATTTGTATGTGTGAAATGCAAGTTGGCAAAACTCTCGAGAGAGAAAAAGGCGAAATTATTTTCATTGAGGTCAACCGGCTGCCTCAATGTGGAGAGCTGCATTTTACGCTGCTTTAAATTTCTATAATGATGCTTATTATGTTAATGAGAGTTTTTAGTTTTCCTTGTTTATTTTTCTTTTTGCGCCCCTAAAGGCCAACTCTGTTGGCACATAATCGCATGACTGGCGATCCACATGCGCCTACACAAAAGTCCCTGAGGCCCCAGACATTAAATTCACACAAAACTAATTTTTTGGGCTTATTAAGAGTTAATTTATTACCTGTGAAAAATAATAATAATTATTGGTTTTTATTGCAAAACTAAATGTGAAAGTGTGTGCAGGTGTTAATAAATGCAATAAAAAACTACAGAGAGAGAGAGAGAGAGAGAGAGAGAGAGAGAGAGAGGGAGAGAAAGAGAGAGAGGGAGAGACAGAGAGAAAAGAGAAAAAGAAAGTGTTTATCTGTTTGGCAAAATTCAATTCTAAAATGAAATAATTTAATTTAATTTCTAAGCTAAACTATTCTTTACAGAAGTTTATAAAGTTTTTCTATTTATATCTATATCTTGAATTGAAGATGAAATACCAAATTTTAGTTATGTATGTAACTATTCATAAAGTTTTCAATAATAAGCAGAAATTCAGATTTTCCCTAAGCACCTCTCTCTCTCTCTCTCTCATCGTGCTACGCAGGGAATTCCTTTACTCATACAACATAAACAATCAAACATGCATATGTAAACTTGATAAAGAAAATACTTATGCATATGTGCATAGAACAGATTCATAGACATGAAATTATACGCCTTCACTTAAGAAGATTTGGTTTCAAATTCTATCACATAAACTGTTGGTATTACAAATAACATAAATGTCCCACATATCTCTCTTACACTCAACTGAGCTGGCAAAGAACTCCTCTCGGTCATTATTGCTAATAACTAAAACTTATTCAATCATCAAATCATATAATACATATATTTTCTTGATATTAGCAACTAATTTCTTAGACTGTTCGGGTATACACTATCTATAGCTTAAGCTTTTTTTGATAAGCAAAGTCTAATAAATATTAAAACTATGTCTTACTTTTATAAAATATTAAATATTATTCTTATGTAATTTTTGTGAATATTTTTTGTATTTCAAAAATGTAACTTCAGTGGAAAAACAGATATCTTACTACCAGAATGTCCCAATTGCACACAACATTTACTCCATTTGACTGTTATTGTGCAAGAGCTCATTTTGCATTGGAAATTTTTTGAGGTTACTCAATTTTCGATTGACTGATCTATCGATACATGATCAATTCGATTTCGCTCAGTAGGCTTAGCGTCAAACACATTTTGGTAATCCAAATGAATAGTACTGACTATTATTTTCAAGTTTTTCATAGGCTTGAGATCACTTCAAAAAAATAAATAAAAGAAAATACAAATTTCAAAAAGAAGACAAATAATTATTTTAAATAAAAGACAAATATTATTGCGACACAAAAAAAGCACAGAAACGAACGAAGTTGGCAGCGCTGCAAAAGGCGATTGTGGAACGTGTGGAACGCAAGTTGCGTGTGTGTGAACGTATTTGTGTGTGAAAGGCAACGAGCTAACTGCTCGTGTCATTTACTTTTTTTTTAGCGAGCTGCAAGCTAAATTGTCAAAGTGAAAAAAAGTTGAGAGCTGTTGAAGAAAAGAAGCGAAAACTGAAAATTTAATTCATTTTATTTATAAAATCAAAGTGCAAAACGAAAGTAAGTTGAATGAAAATCAATGAATTAATGAGAAAGCTAAGCACAAAAATTTCTATGAGAACAGACAGAAATTTATTTATGCAATTGGAGTGTGAATATATACAAAGAACTTCTTCAAAAGAAGTAAATGTACATATATGCAAATATATTTTTGTATATATGTATGTCTACATTTGATATATACAACTTCAATTGCAGCTAGCTTTTCAGTTAGAGACCACGCCACATAGCCTAATCGCAATTGTTTACCTTTAAGCCATGGTTCCAACGTCTGTCCAGCCGCCGGAACGTCATTTCGGCTACGTTTGCTCCAAGTGCCATGCAGCTGCCTTTGCCGGACGTCGCTATGCCTGCTGGATGTGCATTGGCTATCAGCTCTGTGGCAACTGCTACGATTCGGGCCAGTTGCCCCAGTTGCCGGAGCACAAGTATTTCCATCCCTTGGAGGTGCATTATACACGCGCCGAGTACGAGCTCTACTTTGGGGGCGAGGCCTACTCGGAGACGAATGTGCCGCAGAGCTACAAGTGTGCGCTGTGCAATCAGCTTGGATTTACGACCTTGCAGCTCTACAAGCATCTGTCGGACGTGCATCGCGGCCACAGTGATTTCGATGAATATTTCAGCATACTGTATACCAGATATACGGCGGATGCAGCAGCCGCCACGGTGCGTTTGACTGCGAATGGCGGAAGTGTTTCGGCAAATGGTTCGGCTTCTGGATTTGGTTCTGGTGCTGGGTCTGGTTCGGGTTCAGGCTCTGGTTCTGGCTCGAATTCGGGTTCGATTTCGCGTGCAGCCATTACCCCGACAACGGGCTATCTCCGGCAGCGGGCAATCGCCCCCGTGCAGCGCCCAATGCTGCCTGTTGCCGCACAGCGCAACGTCATCGACTCAGCGGTCAGTTTCCGTGAGGCTGTGCGTATGACCCAGGCTCGACGCGCCGCTCTCTTGGAGCAGCAGGCATTGAACGTGCTCGAGGAGCTGAGCTTTAGCAACAATAACACTCCCCGTTACTATACGACCAATCATTGTCTGAATGTTGCAGTGCGATCGCCTCAGGACCACGGACCTCATCTACAGCAGTTGCTGCAGCAGCAGCAGCACCAACAACTGCATCAGCAGCTGCAGCAGCAACTGCAGCAACAGCCGTCGGTATCGCAGCCTCCTGCTTCGGCACGCTCGGATGGCATCGTTTTGGATGCTCGCACCATGCGTAGTCCGAAAGTGACTCGCTTGCGCAACTTGCCGGCAACCATGCGCCTGGGCACGCTCTTTCCCAAGGTGAGCTCGCAGATGCCCAGGCGCATGGGCGAGGATGATTGGGTCTCGTGCTGGGCGCACTCGTCGAGTCTGATGGATCAGCAGCAGCATCGGGCCGAGAGGCTCATGACCAGCTATGCGGACATCCTGCGCGATGTATCCGGAATCAGTGATGGGCGGGACAAGAACAAAGACAATGACAAGAATAAGAGCAAGGAGAAGAGCAAGGAGAAGGCCAGCAATGAGAGTGGCGATTTGAATAAATTTCTTTGTACCCAGTTTCTAGAAATGGACAAGCAGCAGGAGGGGTCGCAGTCGCAGCAGCAGCACAGTCTGCCACCAGAGGCATATCGTATGCACTTCACCGAAGCTCTGCTGTGCTCCATGCTGGCCGAGGAGCAACTGGAGCCAGTTACAATGCCATTGGCAGCTCCCATCGTGGCCAAAGCACCACCAACTACTACTGCCCCGGCCGAGGCCACAAAGGAGACTCTGGAGGAGGCGGGCAGCGACGTCGCTGCCCCAGTTTGCAACATGGATCGCTTCTATAAGAATCTCGATCTGTATAAAAAGTGGCTAGCTGACTTTGCCATTAAGAAGAAGGAGCTGAACTCGAAGGTCGTCGCTGTGCCGGACATTATCTTGCAGGCAACACACGATCCAGTCGGCATCGACTCTGACATGGATCCCGACACCGATGAGCGCGACGAGGAGGATGATGCGGCTAGCGGTGTGGATCAGGAGGTGGCCCAACCGAATGTCGAGAGCACTGTTGTGACTGTCAATATCATCAATGAGCACAATAATCCTCAGATCGAGGACGACGACGTGGTTATCGAAGTGGATGATGTCGAGGGTGAGGGCGAAGCTGAAGGGGAAGGTGATGTTGAGGATGAGGAGGAAGAAGATTACGATGATAACTCGGGCTCGGAGACATCCGACTCAACTATAGCCATGCTGGTCAATGAAATTGATCAGGTCTACGGTTACTAGGGGAATATTCGAATAGAAATTGACAATGGGAGGAGTATCCATATAATGAGCGGTTAATAGCGCGTCCGAAAGAGTTTATTGAAACAAAATAATACGAAATATGGAGCAGAGCAAGGAAAATATATATACAAACTGCAATTTATAATTTATATACAAAATATACTGCAATTTTCTGCATTCAATAAAGCAATTGGCCAACAAAATATACTAATTATTTGGTTTATAATTTTTTTTGTTTTTTGTTTGTTTTGCTTTAGTTCTATTGACAAAACTTGCGCATGAATAGAATTCCTGGAAAAACTAACGATTCTTATCTTCTGTTATCGGAATTATTGAACTTGGTATTGAATAGTTGCAAACTGATACTTTGTTTAGTGATGGCATCTGTTCCGATTTCTTATTTCAATCCCCAGAGCAAGAGTTACTAGACAATGGGTTGGAATATGAGAACCGCTTTAAAATTTACAAGACTTCATAATTTGTATGTATATTAATAAATATATTATAGATGATATTTTACTTATATATATAGGTTTACAGCCATATAATTTTTATTTGTTCTTTTAGCTTTTGTCTAATTTTTCTATTATATCTAAGTAATTGTTGCATAGCTCTGTGAATTAAAACTACCAACTAATTTTTTTGATAATTGCGCGAAGAGTTGCTCTTCAAACTATGCTCAACATTCTGCAAAAGCTGTTGGAAATTCAAATTTAAGTTTTCCATATTATCATTACTCAGAAACGGGTTCCCCTATGATAGCAAATTGATATCATATAGCTTAAATGCTGAAAATTCCTAATAGAACTTGATTTTCTTATTGTCAATTTCTCACATATCTGGCAACTTTTAAATTATTTTGTCTTAAGAACTAGATGATTTGTTCCATTTTTCAATTTCTTCACCAGATTATATGCTAAATGGTATGGTACATATGAATTAATTCCGTATTATAGACGACCTTAATTTTCATGTTACTTTTATAAATCCCTATTTGATTTTTCCGTGATCCACAGACCTTTTGTTGATATTTCTCAAATCCATTTCAATTTCTGATCGTTTCGGAATTGTGTTTCATTTCCATATGCGCCAAGTTTTTTCCCACAGCTATCTGTGAAGTGTTGCCCCCTCTTCTAGTTCCGTTTTCTCCATTTCATAAATCAAGTTGGCAGCGCCAAAAGTGTGAACGTAACGTCTCCTTTCTGACACGAAGCAAATGCTCAATCTTCACTTTATTCGTACAGCTTGAAGCGCGCAAACGTAAAATTATATAAAAAAAAGTTTTTATATATCAAAACTAAACAAAAGACGAGAAAAAAAGTGTAAATACATTTGGGAAGGCAACAGTTGTCGATCTTCTGCGTTCATTTTCCATACTTTTTTACCAATTGCCT
The DNA here is from genome assembly GCF_018153725.1 of Drosophila mojavensis. NCBI lineage: Eukaryota > Metazoa > Arthropoda > Insecta > Diptera > Drosophilidae > Drosophila > Drosophila mojavensis. The sequence continues at coordinate 7,973,472 of NW_025318858.1, forward strand.
TTGATATTGACGCTAATTGACTGTCGCGATGTCGTCTCTGACTGATGCCACCGAGGTGCACGTTGCCAAGTGCCTGAGCTGCCCGGCTGAGGGCAACCTGGGCAGGCGCTACGAGTGCATCGTTTGTGGCGACTCGGTGACCTACTGCGGCGACTGCTATGACGAGGGCAAGAATGTGCCCAGCGAGAAGCACAAGTACTATCATCCCATGAAAGCTATCTATAATCGCGATTTCTTTGAGCTCTATTTCCTCGGCGAGGAGATGGTCAATGGCGAGGCTCCGCAGAGCTACAAGTGCGCCTTCTGCGATGAGCTGGGCTTCACGGCCGAGGAGCTGCAGTTGCACGTGGTCGAGAAGCATAGCGGACACTGCGATGCGCCCAAGCTGCTGGACATTTTGGAGCAAATGAATGAGCAGAAGAAATGTGAGTATGCGGCTGGGCTAGCGGGGGGCAGCCGGCGTCAGCTCCTGATTCAGCTGCCTCGCTCTTACCCTAATTGCTGCGCTCTCGCTATGAATGTTAGGTAGGAGGGAGGGGGCGCTAGTGTGCCAGAGTGGAGCCTAATGGAGCGCGCCGCAAAAGCCACTTTAGCAAATTGCTGGGCCACAACACAAAACAGCTGACCAAATGGTCGATGGCTTGTTGCTTGTTGTTGGGCGAGCGCAGGGTAATACGATTTCAGCATGGCTTATGTGCAAATTTTGGAAGTAGAGCAAAGAGTCAGCTCTGCATAGGTTTATGGTCCATCTGAAAAGATGTGCATAGAAACAAATTTTAATTAAATCTAAACCATATTTATGGATATGAAGATTTAAGGGAATATCATCATTTTTGTTTATATATAAAGATAGGTTGGAATGGGATTTTTATGCAGATTTAATTTATATACAATTTATTTGTTCTTTTTATTATTAACTATGTATTAATTAACATTAGTCTCTATAGAACTAGTCTCCGAAAAAAAAGTATTTTGTTAATAGAAATTAATTTTATTTCAGAAATTGAAGTCTCTAATTTCTCGTCCGACCGTTCCGATTGAAGTTTTCCTAGCGAAGTTTTATTTTTATGCAAAGTTTAATTTATATAAAATATATAATATTTGTATAAAATAAATATCTGCATTTTATTGAAAGTAGACTTTTTTTTATATTTTTATAGTATATATTTTTCACAAGTTCATATATTAGCAGTCTTCTATAAAATATAGATTCTACGGCAGGGGAATTAAATAGTTGCTCGATTTCAAGTGCATTCCAAGGAATGTGTGTATAAATATGTCATGCTAAGAAAATATGCAACTGAAGCTCAGCACCCTGTTAGTTCTAGATTGACGACAAAGCTCTCACATTTAGTCGCCTCATACAACAATATGAGATTCACTGTGGTTGAATTCTAAGACCCGCCAACCACAGCTCTGACAGCTCACGAATATGTGAATATAGCAATATGATAATAGGGAAAAATACCTATTGGTATTCATATTACAATTCACAATTGATTTTTTAGTAAACAGACCAAATTTCAAGAATTTTGTATATTAGGAAAGTGTTGTGCAAATTGAAATTCTTTGGAAGACTAAGTAGTGTAGTTAGGACTTATATATTTGTATTATGCAAGGGGATCTTTTTTTTTTTTTTTTTTTTTTTTTTTTTAATTATTATTTACATAGAAATTCATATAAAAATAGAAAATATATAGGATTTTATTCGATTTATCGCGATTTTCGATTTAGCGGGGTACAAATCGAGACTCGACTGTATTTTGTATTGGTACTTGAACTATCTATCGTCCCTGTCATCAAAAACTATAGGTGGACTATATATAAGTAAACCATACCATAATAAAGGCATACTCTAGAAATAGATCTATAGTTTCATAGATGGAAATATGGTTATGAATATGATAATTCATATATACATTGTGAACCTTCTCCAATCCTATATTCTAATCCTTCAAGTGTTTAGTGTATTGACTATTCGTCTAGGTGTCCATCGATTTCTGTTCTGTTTTCTCATATTAAAAAACGTTTCTCACATTTGCAATTCAAATGCAAATCGTTCCAATAGCTTGAACTATGAGTGCTTCGCAACCCCATCTATTTGCTCACCTCTCACACGCACCTATCACGCACTTTGACCTCTTAATGTAAGCTGAAATCGAAATCGAAATGGAAACTGAAACAGAAACAGAAACCTGTTGTGATTGACACTTGCTCTCCAATAATGGCAAATCATGTGTCCGACATAGTTGGACAGATGAGACAATTTGTTCAACACCTAAACCTTATCCGGTTGGGTGGACTCTCTTCTCTTGTATATGTGTATTCTTCATGCTGACATGCCTTCTCTTCTCCTGAATACCCCAGTTCTGTTTTGATAACAAATTTTCCACTTCATTTGATATGACTTCAATTTGCTTATTTGTTTGCTTCTAGTTTCGTGCATATTGAAATGGGGTATATTGGATTTGTTGGAATTGTGTCTGGCTTAATATATACTCATTTACATTAGTTCACTTCCACGTTATAATAAGTTTGTTCAAAATATTGTCTTTGGCAATAATACTATATAAATATATTCTCTATGTTATATTAGATGGAATGGCATAGAAAATATTCGAAATTTATAAAGAATGGGATAGAAATTATTTTACATTCAAATACAATGTGAAGGTTGTTTATTTATAATTATTATATTAGACGTTAGAGTTAAAATATTATTAAAACTGACTTAAATTTAAGCACATTTATTCTATTTGAAAATGTCAACCATGGGTGATGAATGACTATATATGTATGTGTATTGGATCAGCATGAACGAGTATTAGACAGTTGGTTCGGTGGTGCGAGTACTGTTGTTGGGGTTGTTTTTTCTACTCTCTCTCTCTCTACTCTGTCTCTCTCTATCTATCTCCCTTGATTTCTGTCTCTCAAATTTCGGTTTGTTTTTATGCTTAGTTTTGCAATTTCTTTTCTTATCGCTTTGTATCTTATCGCAGATGTTTGCCAAAATTTTTGTTGGGGCTGCAAATTTTTTTCTACTACAGTGGGGTTGATATTATTTAGATTATTTGCGGAAATAAACTTGTAGAATCGATCGATTGTACAATTCGGAAAACTATATTTTGTTATAAACATATTAATATTAATATATTAATAAATAAAAGTGCAAGGACATGTTATGTAGAATATAATTCGTATATCATTTTTTGTTACATTGATTTTTTTTCTGATGTTCTGGAATTTATTATCAAATCCATATACGTATATTTTCGCCTTGTGTAATTCGAGCAGCGAGATTTTCAGAAACGGCTGTGGCATTTCCCCCGCTTAATGCACAGCTGTGAATGCCTTTTCCGCTGCATTTATTATCATAATTGTGCGCAAAAATGTTTTTTCATTCTCTTATTCTGTTGACTTTGGGCGGCTGTTGTGCCCGTCATATATACTTATATAAATATATATACATATATTTGTATATATATACATGATAAATGGCGAATGCAACAGTGGATCGTGTTGCACATTAATCAAAGTTGCGCCTGAAACAAACGCCGCAACTAAAAGCCGCAACAGCTGCGGGCACAAGGCCAAAAGATGCAAAGTGGCAAAAGTTAATGTATTGCCACATTTTTAAGACTCTTTCAGCTGCTGTCGCTAGGGCCTAGCCAAGCCAAGTGCTGAAATAAGACTTTTGGCTTAAAGTTTACATTCGCATTAAATAATTATTTTAATATTTTTGTACTCATTATATACATTCTTTAATATTATGGCACCTAAATGTAATTAATTAAAAGAGTATTACATTTATTTTTAATAATTAATTATTGAATTCACATTAAATTCTGTGGAGCAACCGCAAGCAATAGTTTGCAAAAAAAAAAAAAAAAAAAAAAAAAAAAAATATTGACGTCATATAGAGTGCAGCTTAAGGGTGACTTTTACAAATTACCCTAAACTATATACATAGTATATAATGTATAGTATTGATAGTATATAGTGTAATGGCGAATGCGCCCTCTTTTTTCTGCCCTTCGCAAAATGCACAAATATTGAGTTACTGGCTAAAGTGTGGGGAATCCCGGCTTTTGTTTCTTGCAGCCACTGAGATACGCTGCCAGGAGAAGTCGCGCGGCGGCCTTAGCTATGAGGTCATCCTGGCCGAGCCAGCACCCAATGTGGCAGTGCCCAAGCGACCCGTTACACCGGGCAAGAATGTCAGCGTCGAGGAGATTGAGCAGAAGCTAAAGGCAGCCGAGGAGCGTCGCATTGTGAGTAGAGAAAGCGAGAGAGGGAGAGAGAGAGAGAGAGAGAGAGTGGAAGAGAACATTAATTTATATAATTTCAATATTATGCAGTCCTTGGAGGCACGCAAGATGGCCGAGATCTCCATTAAGCTGGCCAAGGTGGAGGAAGCTACACGCAAAAAGGATGAGATCACCAACGAGTTCATCACTCAGACCAAGGAGCAGCTGGAGACCAAAATGGAGACTCACGTGGAGAAGCGCGAGGCCATTATCAGCGACATGAAGGAGAAACTAAAGGTGACCTGAATATGGTATAAAGAAAATATATTATAATAGACTTGTCATCTTTATATAGATTCATGCCCAGGAGATTGAGAAGACGCGCGAGACTTTGGAGCAGCAAAAGGCCAATGAGCAGAAGGCCATTGAGGAGAAGTTGAAGACAGCTCAGGCTTTGCGCGATGAGAACATCAAGAAGATGTTGAATCGTCTCAAGGAGCACGTAAGTTGCTTTATTGCCTATATATAGTATGTGAATGTATAGATTTGTCTGATTTGTAACCCATTAGCTTGGCTTAGCTTGGTTTTTGTTCTTTAATTGTTTTGTATTGCTTATATCGCTTGGACTCGTTTGTAAATGATTTGATATGGACTAACCCAAAATAAATAATCAAAAGAATTTCATATTAATTTTATATTCTTAATCCATAAAGCATTTTTATTTATACATAACAAAATTTAAAAAAATAATAATAATAATAAATAAATAAGATTAATATATATTTATTATCTGCATCAAACAGATAATTTTTTTTTATTTTATTTATTTTTTTTTTTTTATTGTAGATTAATTTTATAATTTTAGTTTCCTATCAAACAATTTTTTAATAAATTGAATTGTTTTGTAACATAAATAACAAATTTTCATATTAAATATTTTTAATGTTATGTAATTTATAAATAGAGAACTATTATTCAACTCGAAAGGAAAATACTCTAACGGAAAAAATCCCAAATGGTTAAAATATATTACTATATCTCTATATGAATATTTAAATACTGTACTGGGTACTGTATATTGCGATACAACATTGGATCAAAGTCCTTACAAATCATTTTGTCAATGCTATTTTGTATTTCATTTACATTTTCAATAACATTTTATATACATTACATAAAAAAAAAAATAATAATTTTGGTTTATTTATAATTTCTTTGCTTATTAATTATTTAAAGAAAAATCTCTTTAATTTAAAATTCGTTAATTATTTTTGTAATCTAATTTTTACTAACGCTTTCTGTATCTAACAAAAGAATGAAAGCCCTAAATGTCGTCTGTGCGTAGTAAAAGTGTTTTTGTGAACATTTTACGTTTCCATCCATCGATATAATTTTTGATATTTATTTTTCTTGATTTATTTTTGGAATCTCTTTCTCTTTCTCTCTCTCATTTAAGAACACAATCAAAATTGCTGAAATCAAAACGCAGAATAATCAATTGGAAAATCAAAAGCTCGAGGAGAAAGCGCGCATTATCGAAAACAAATTATACACCGCCGAGCAGAATCGCGAAAAGGAGTTGCTCAAAAAAATTGAAAAAGCTCAGAAACTTGTAGGTCTCCCCAACAGCCCGCACACCATCTAATATTACACTATACATATACATATGAATACATCTATATATACCTCTATATAATATATATAGAGCTGCTTTTATATTGTTTGTATTGTTTGCCTGCCGTTCATTTGTAGCAGTTGCTCACACATTCAGATACCCTGTAATTTGTTTAGAATTAGCTTAATTCATCTTCTTCTTTCGCATGTCTGTTGCAGGAACGTCGCGCTGAGGTCGTGCGTCAGAACAAGGCTCAGACTCAGGATATGGAGGGACAGCAGAGTCCCATTGCCTCGTCGGGTTAGGGCGGCGTGTGGGCAACGGCTGCTTAAAAAGAAAACTTGCTCTGGCTTGGCCTGGGGCAAACATGAGAGCGAGAGAGAGAAAGAGCGTCCCCAACACTCAACACACACATACATAACACACACATACATTTTAGCAAGCAAAACAGATACTTGCTTCGAAAAAAATTTCAAGTATTATAAATGAAACTAAAATTTCTAACAAAAATTACATTTTTCGCAAAGCAAAAGGCAGCGCAGGCAAAAATAACAAAAGACGATCTATAACAACACTCTCAACTTTACACTACACAACAAAAGAAAAGAAAAAAGAAAATTGCAAGCTGCAAATTATTTTAAAAAAAAAAAACACACTTAATAAAGCAAATTTACAACAAGAAAAATCATAAACAAAACACACTTAAAATAAGAAAGAATAAGAAACATACATAAACAAAATCATATACTTAAAATATTTTCGAAATACTAAACATAATTGAAATTCGTGATTTCTATTTAAAATTTTAATTGATTTTAAATTGTTTTCAAGTTTGATATTTAGTTTTGATACAAATAAAATAAAATGTAATTAAAATTAAATGCCATGCTTATAGTGAATATATATACATATACAATATACAATATCAAGTGTATTTTCCGACTAATTTGCAGAGCATTTTCTTACATTTCTTACAAAATAAAAAGAAAAATTCAAACAATAGAAAATGCCATACGATTTGCCTGTCGTTTTCTCATATGCTTTTGCTTAACAAACAAAATGCATAACAAAAAAAAAAAAAAAATATTATATAATTTAATATTAATTCTTAATTATTAACAATTATAGGAGTTAAAAAAAAAGCGAAAAAACTCTACACCATTATTATACATTTTTTATTTTCATATAAGTTCGCATTTTCTATCTATATATAATGTCAAACAGAACAATACATAAGAAATGCTTAAATATAAATAAAAAAAATAAAAAAAAAACAATACAAAGTAAAACAAAAAACTAACTTTTTCGTTTCATTTGACACAACAACAACAAAAAAACATTTTAGGCATTAAAAAAAAACAAAACAAATATATATATATAAATAAATCTATATAGTAACTAAAATATATATATATAAAAAAAAAAAAAAAAAAAAAAAAATCAAATGCATATTTTGTCTAACGTCAAGTTATATTTAGAACAAAAACAAGAAGAAATGGTTTAAAAATGCAAGTTTATTTGGTTGGGAAATTTTTTCAAGTTGGGAAATTGAAAATTTGGGAAATTCAAATGTATTTGAATGATATTTAATTTCTTGACAAGTTTCACATTTATTTGCAAACAAATAAAAACTAAAACAATTAGCTTAAATTTAAATTCACATATTGTTATGTGTCTATAACTACTATAAATCAGCTACAATAAACATAAACAAACAAAGAACACGCACAGACCACACAAAGCGACACTCTGAATACTCTATAACAATGCAAAAATCAATACAATTGATAAAAACGCTTCGATATATACTCAATTTATGATATATACTATATATATATGCATATATATTAATGTATAATCAACACCCATAACCAACGAAATAAGTAAAAAGCTAAACAAAAACTTCATTTTGTATGAGAGATAAAAGCAAAGACGTTTTCTCTATCAAATAAATAAATGTTCTCTTAAAGCAGCCTATGCTACATTTAAACAAAAACAAAATACACTTTTTTACGTTCCCGCATTACTTTTAAACATGAAGTTGACTCGATTAATTGAACGATAAGTGAATTCTAATAATGAATGTATAATAAAGAGTGCGTAATTAAAATAAATTGAAATATTTATAATTGGTCAACGCTTTGACTTTGATTTGATTTTAAATTGGCCCGCGTTCTGTCATTGGCGGACTTTGTTAACATTTGCTGTTGTTATTTGACAGTTCTGTTAGCGAGACTTCGCTTGTGTCGTTTGTGCTCTGTGGAGTTTAGCTCCTTTAAATTATTTATAACAAATTGTGGCAGGATTTATATTAAATAGAAAAATCAACTGCCTTGGTCGAGCTATCGATGCAGAATGTTTTTGAGATCCTATTGCATTGACTACTTACAACCAAATATGAAAATCGAGCAGAAACGAGATTTAATGACAACACACTGTTAAAACAGGGAGTGTGAAGAGGAAACTGAAAATAGTGTAGGCTGAGGACGCAGCGTAGACAGAGCATGCGTGCTGACTGAGCAGTGCAGACTGAGTGATCAGTGCATTCAGAGTGGAGAGAGCGTGAATGCTGAGTGAGCAGTGCAAGTAGTAAAGATCGCAGTCTATCTATTTAAGCAGTGCAGGCTGAGTGTAGAGCGACAGCTGAGAGAGCAGTGCAATGTGTATACAAAACTGACTGAGTAGAGCAGATTGAGAAATCAGCAGCAGTCTGAGTGAACAGCTCGAGCAAAGCAGTGCATGTCGAGCATGAGAGCCGCATGAAAACAGAATTCGCATGACTTAGCAGTGTCTCACGATGTTATCGCATAACAGAAAGTCTGATCTAACATTTAAGCTGTTTAGTAAACGAATCAAACTTTTGCATAAAATAAACGTAATATCATAATTATTTCTTAACAACAAAGTATATTTTAAAAACATATAAATAATTTAATTTACAGTGCTGGGACCACACCAGAGCAACAATATGGCATTCTCATAGGAAACCGAAGACTTTGCTTCCAACTGCGTTGAGTCCTCAGAGCCTGCAACAGTCGTGTTGTTGTGCACCTCCTTCTGCTGCTTGTCGTCGGCTACGAAATGGTACTGGCCAGAGCTGCTGGCCAGGATGGGTAGGGTGGGATGAAAACCAATGCCATTGCAGCAATCATCATGCAGGCGCAGCTGCAGGGCCTCGATTTCCTCGCCTTTCGCGAGATTCCACAGATTGAGGTTGCCGTCCGTGTCGCCGCTGGCTAGCCAGGGCTGCTGCGGACACAGATCGAACTGGATGCGTTGATTGGTGTTGACCCGACGCTGGAACTCATGCAGAGGCTGTTTATAATTGCGCATGTCCCACTGCAACAGCTTTGAACACTTGCGAGCGCCACTGAACAGCTGCCAATTGCTGGAGGCGTCTGTGCCGTAGCGCAGTTGGGTGATGCCTGCTGAGTGGCCACCCAGCGTGAAGAGCGGACCCTGCTTGGGGGGACAGCGCAGATCGAAGTGTTGTATGTAGCCACGCCAGTTGCCGCAGGTCACTGTGTGTGGATGATCCGCATTCTGAGCCATGCACGAGATGGCAAACTTTACAGGGTATTCGTCGTAGCTGCGACCCGGTTGACTGGTGTCGAAGATCTTGATGCAACGCTTGTAGCCCGCATAGATCTTCTCTCCGTCGTTGGCAAATTGTAGAGATATGGCAGCCACCACTTCATCCACCTCATCGTAGCCGCTGTAGCTGCAGCGCAAGCGTCCATCAAAGGCATCCCACATATGTATCGGTTCGTGTTGACGTGTGGCCAGCCAACTGGAAGAGAAGACAACAATAAGTAAATCTATATTAAAAGTAAGTAATCAATAGGTATTTAATTTCTTCTAGTTGTTTAGAATTGGATTTTGATTTTAAATAAGCCCGCGCACTGTTATTAACCGCGCTTATGTTAAGCTAACACTTACTGTTAATACCCGTGGGTCTGTGAGCTATAAAAGCACTCACTGCAGTTGGCTCGTTAAGCATTTCTCTTAGTTACAGAAATTTAACAGTGGGTGCAAAGAGAAAGGATTCACTGCATCTATATAAAGTCACTCTACTTACAAGCAACTCTCAGGTTGTTGGCTGTTCATTAGGGGGTACCAGACACAGTCGTAGACGGTGCCGCCCTCGGGTACGTGGACAGCCGATTGCATTTTGGACAGGCTCCGCTCTGTGGAGATGTTGCTGGCTTCATACAGATCCAATGGCAGCTCCATAACATGCATGCCGTCCAGGTGGACGGGCAGCAGCAGGCATGTGCCGTCCGGCGACCAATAGCAACCTTTTGTATAATGCTGTGCACGCGCGCTCGAAGGCCAACAGCGGCGTCCCAGCTCGATGAGCTGCCGCTCGAAGTAGACTGGGGGTGGGGAAACGTTGGCGTGTTGCAGCTGTTCCTCGATCTTCTCTGGTTGCGCCTGCAGCGGTTCCTGCTGCGGCTCGTCAGTCTCCATTTGCTGCGCCTCTTTCGTGTCAGACTGCTGCAACTGCAGTTGTAGCTGCTCTTGTTGCTGCAGCTGCTCTTGCTGCTGCTTCTCCTCCTTTATGGCCTCCTCCTCTGGCTGCTTCTGCTTCGTGTGCTCGTGCTCATCCATTGTGTCTTCTATACTTATCACATTCTCGCTCTCCTCGTCCTCATCATCCTCCATCCAGCTGCTCTGCTCCAAAGCTGCGCTGCAGTTCGGCTTATTCACCAGATCCATGGTGCTGTTGGCAGCTCGCGTCTGACGCAGCATCAGCTTCCTCCGTTCCGATTCGCTCAGTGAGAAGCTCAGATCGGGTATGGAGCCGGCGCTGACTTCGCCGGCTGTTCGGGTCAGTTCCATGCTGCTGTTAAAGCTAACATTGTGATTGAGCAGAGAGGCAGTCTGTTCCATGTTAGACAATGTGCTACCAGCTGTTGCATATATAAAGAGGCATTAACTAAGATTAATATGTTTAATTTACATTTCTTACACGATTCGTCCATGGCGGCTACTTTAACTTGTTTGTTGAATAAAACTATCGATATTTCACCATCGATTTGTGTGCATTTTAGAGTGAACATATTCGTTTTATACATTTGTCGAAAATATAAACAAAATATATTTGACATTAATTCATTATATAGTTAATAATGCTTTGCTCATATTGTTTTCTTTATATTTGCGATGCATGGCGATTCTAATTTCTCTGCTATCGATAGCATATTCATCAAGCCTATATTTTGAGTGTTGCCACTTTGTAGGTTGACCATATACACGTTTATATCATCAGCTGTGCGCGTGTGGTGTATAACGGCGCGTCATAAAGTGTTGGGAACTGTTTTTAAAATAAGTGAATTGTGTTGAATCTATGCGTCGTTAATAAATATAATTTATATGCTCTTGAAAGACTAAAATAATGGAAGAAAAGAGTAGACATGTACGAAATAAGAGGTATGCCATACCCCATTATATTTAGTTTTTCATTTACTGTAAGCATTTCTTAGTGTTGACTTACCAATAATATTTTTGTGTACAGGCAAACATATATTTAATGCATATTGCAATTTTATGATATACCCTAGTCTAATTTATTCGCACTGCCAGATCACTTTCTACTTCATATTCAAGGTGAATTGGTGAATACACAAAATGCAAATGTATATACATACATATGTGCATACACCACACACGGTATTCTAACGTTACTTCTGAGCCTGTGAGTGTGTGTGTGTGTGTGTGTGTGTATAAAATGTGTCTGCTTCTAACTATAGCTTTGCAGACATTTTGCATAATAATTAGGTAAGTTTATTCGGTTCGGTTACCGAATATTATTTGCATAAACAAATTTGCAATGTATATCCAGCACGCAAAAAAATTGAGATTAACAAGGTGAAGCTGAAAGTTGTATTTTCTTAAGCCGATATGTAGATATGCACATGTGTATGTATATATATGTGTGTGTGTATTTGCAGTGAAGCGCTTGATTAAAATTTATTTAAATTAGTGCGTATTAGAAAATGCTGTTCAGATTTTTTATTTATTTGTTTTTTTCGTCTTTAAATCTAATTGATAGCGAATTAGATAAAAGTAAATTCCAATAAGGCGTCGAATTGGAAAATTACAGTTGCTGCTGCGTAGCAGAAACTGTAGTACGTAACGGTTTAGTATGCTGTGTGTATGATGGAAGAGAGTGAGAGGTAGAGTATATTTGTTATACATTAGTGTACATTATATATATGATAGTTCTTAGTACCGGGTAATCATATACTAAATTTTTACTTTATATAGCAGTTTGAAGTAACACAATAATTTAGAGGGTATTTGACAAGTGACAAGTGATGATTACCTTGGTATGCAAATGGCCTGAGCTGGCTTGACAGATACGAAGACAGGCGCAAAGAGAAGCAAACAATGGAAACAGTTAGATCTCATGCGACTAGACATGGCATGACACAGTGCAATTGCACTCTAAATATAGACGTTATTTAAAGAAGGAGCTGCAGATATAAATAACGGTAAAGGGTGTGTCAATTACAGAGATAGGAATTTAATAGAGATTGCTAGGGTTGTTTAAGAACTGTCTATTGTCAAAGAAACAAAAACTAATAAAAAAGCTAAATTTTGTATTAAATTCCTTTCGCACTGAAATGTCTTGGTAATTGTTTTAATAAAAAAAAATTCGCCCGTTATTAGCAGCAATTGGCGATTTGCACATTAAATTAGAGCCATCGGTATTTGAGTGTTAACTGCCTGGGTGCAATCCGATTTGTTAGCGGGGCGCTTTAAGGCTTGGCCAGAATGCGGCTCACGTTCGGGCCGGCAAATAGGCCCCGAAGTGAATCCTAATTTAAATTGAACACAGATGCAATGAAGCATTGACATTTCGCCCGGCAAACAGACTGAGAATTGAGGGTATATGGAGTAGGAGTAGGAGTGGGAGTGGGACACGTGCCATCAAATCGAACATGAAATTCAGATCAAATTACAATTTGATATGTGTTTTTTCTTGTTTTGTGGACCGTAGCTTTTGTTTTTATTTATTTGGAATCAATTAAGTTAAAATGTGCAGAGAGGCGTGTCAAATGAAATATTTACACAACTGCTGCGACTCAAGGGAATCGGAAGGCATTAAAATAGTTCAAACTGGGCGTTGTTCTGCAGCTGGTAAATGGGGGACTCAGTCCACGTTGGGGGTTGCCTTTGCTGGTCAACCCCCAGAAGCGAGCAGAAGCCAAGCCCAATGTCTGGCTTTCCAATTTGTTCATTTGCGTGACTCTACTTTGGGAGCTGCTCCATTTGGGCTTGCCTGCTGTCTGCCTAGCTTGGCCTTAAGCTCTAGTGCTACGATTAAAGACTCATATTAATAGCTGGCTGTGGCCTCAGTTTATGTTTTAAAGGCATGCCACGAGGAAGACTTTAAGCAACTGTAAATATGATGATCCCTGTGTGAAAAACTTCAACAATCAGTAAATCCCGTTAAGCTCTCAATCATGATGTAAATGATATTGACTGCCCATTTTCAAATCCATTGTCGAAATCTCTCTCCAAGGACATTCAAAAACAATTTCAAGCTAATTTATGTGGCTCCAAAAGCCTCAAGTGCGGCAACCGAAAATTGTCTTTTAACCTACGCCCACAGAAAAAGAGAAAGAATGTAAAAGAAGAGCAAAGGAAATACATGAATATTCAGCTTCAGCAACTTTTTGCCCTTGTGGGATATTTTCTGCATTGTCGACGGAGCCTAACAGCACCCCCAAAAAAAGAAATAAAAAGGATACGGTGCAAACGAGTAAATCCTGCCGAGCAACAACAAAAGATATCAGGCATGAGTATACCGGCCTAATGAGTCCCACATGAATGCTGTGCAAATGGATTTTTGGTCGGACGCCTACAAATGAAATTGCTCCATCCTCACCTCAAATGTTCAGCTACAAAGAAATGTTCTCGAAAACAGATTCAAATATGAAAAATTAATAGAAAAATTTCCGTAAAAGGGGTAAACTTTATTAGCAAATATTTCATTAAATAAATATTCTATTTATGTCAAAGGTGTCATAAATTAAAACTTAGATGAAAATTCTATTTAAGATTGATTAATATTAATATTAATTATATAGTGAAATAACTATAGGTACATATACTTGTTATTATTTGCTATTATTATACCCGGATTCATGTTTCATTAAATCAACTAGATTAAATATATAACTATATAAAAATCTATAAAATATAAAATTAATTATTTATTAAAACTTCTTTAATTTTATTTAAAACTTTTTAATTTCGGACTTAAATTTGAACTAAAATAATTTTTAAATCATATTTAATTTTTATTTTATTTTCTTATATACATAAATAAAAAAAAATCATTTATGTTATTATAAAATAAAAATAACATATATAACTTTTTTTTACATATGTATATATTTATATTTTTTTAAGTAGAAATAAATAAAAAAAATACATTTTTTAGTTAATCCAACTTGAATGCAAATGCTTTTATTATTAAAAAAAAACTTTAAATTATTAAATTATATAATTCACATTTAAAATTATTAAATATATCTGTTTTTTTTTTTTTTTTTTTTTTTTTTTTCTAGTTCTCCCAGGAGGTAAGTGATTTATTAAATAACCCTCGTATACATTGACATTTAAACTGTGAGGCTATTTTCAATTATTCAGGTGCGCTTGATTCTCAATAAATATAATTCAATAATGATTTTTATAGAATTGCCATCAATCATATTTTTTCTATGAAAAGCCCACCCAAAATTTCTGCATGGATTTTCACAAGAAAATAGTAAAAATATACGCTTTAATACAAGTGAAAATATAAGTGCTGGGAAAATGTTATGTTATTCCATTTTTATAGACAGTAAAAGTAGCGTTAAGCATTTGGCAGACATAAATTTAATAACTTTGGGAAGAAAGGGATGCCCTGTTGGCAATAAGAAGAGTTCTGCCAGCTAAGGCAACCCTTTCTTAATGGGCTATATAGGGTATAGCAATAAATTGTCAAATGATTGCTGGCCCTGCTGCTGATGATGACAATGATGATATTTGTGGATTGCTGTGGTTATTTGTGGAACTCGTATACTATATGCAAGATTGATGAGCCTCGTCTGAAGGTTATTCCACTTTTTGTTCTGGTGCTTCTCTTGTTTGCCTGCAAAGATGTTGCACAAATATCAGAGTGTATTGAGTCAACAGCATAAGATAAGTTAGCACCAGGCTGTGATTCAGCTGCTGCTGCTGCTGCTGTTGCTGCTGCTGGTTATATAAAAAGTGCATCAGCATTTTGGCAATGGCACAGTATTCCCATTGTTATCAAGATGTATCGGCTGCTCATACAAATCAGTTGCTCTCTGCTGCTGGTGGCTGCCATCTCATGGGAGCCAGAGGAAACTTTCACAACGGATGATTCCTTTGAGTTTCCCGCTGGCTTTCCGATGCCCGAGCTCGGCGAGCCGAGTGCTCAGGAAAGAGATTTGATGATGGCGCATAAAATCAATTGGCTGGCTAGTGACGAGCCTCAGAGCAGGCAGGCGAGGGCGGTGGAGCAGCAAGAGTCGGTGACAGAGAAAGAAGCAGTGCCGCAGGAGGAACTAGTGACGCAGCAAGAATCAGAGGCGCAGGAGGAGCCAGTGACGCCCACGCAAGTTGACGAGGTCAAGGCAGGCAACGAATGCCCCATCGATAACGAACGGGGCTTGACTGCTCTCATACGCAACGCTCGTCCATTGCTGCCAGCGGATCGATTGCGCAATATATTGGCCAATGCCCGGGAGGATCCGGAGGTGCGAGCGCTGGTCAAGCTGCTGCGCAGCGAGCAGTTCCAGGAGCGTGTGGTGCGCCTGAATCAGATCAAGGAGAAAATCGACCAAAAGGATTTCTTGTGCCGCACCTTGAAACTCAACTATGGCTACTACATGGAGTACGTGCGCATGCTCTTCAATGCCCAGCTGTCCGAGACGCCCAGCAGCCCACTGCCCAATCGTCGCAAGGGTATTCGTGGCTTGTTGCAGGATCTGCGCGATGCACTACCGCGTGCGGCGCTCCGGGATCTCTATAGACGCCAATTGGCCTCGGACAAGGAACTGGTCACGGCTGTGCGTCACATACGCAGCCGTGAGTTCCGTCGCCTGCTCATCAACTTGCGAGCCCTGCCAGAGTATCGAGCGTTGCGAGACGACCTGCTGAAGGTGGGCGTGCCTCTGCAACAGTTGCTCAGTCTGATGAGCAATGCATTGGGCTGGCCGAATCTGGACCTGGGCACTGAGCTAGATTTGCTCACTCTCTAAACTATTTTATTCATAATCGAAGCCACTTTCACAATATTTTAACACAATTCGTATAAATCTATAAAGCATTTTGAATATATTATTATGAACTTTCTAATTCTAATTCAGAATTTCGCAGATATCTTTGTTCTTCGATCTCGACATCTATTTGAAATAAATCTTTGCATTCTATATTTAATATGTATTTAAAGTATTTTATTACTATTATTATTATTTTTATTATTATTATCATTTTTTTATTATTATTTTTTTTAATATTTGGATATGAAACCGATTATCTTTTAATAATATTAACTTTGTAATAATAATATATAAACATCTATCTATATATACATATATGTATGTATTTAATGTCTGTTGGAGTATTGATCTATATATATTATTTCATGTTTCATTTGAGTAATTTATATTTTTTTTTTCTGTCTGCGCATCTTCTTTTGTTATCATTCTTAAACATTTCGTTACGCCACCTTTTTTCTTTGTTTTTCCCCCTCGATATATCAAGTTGATATCATTTTCTATTCCTGTGGTTTTTCTTTTGTTAGCGATTTGTCATTGCCTGCCGTGTTTTTCAATTATTTTAGCAGCAGGCTTTCCAATTTTCATATTAACAATTGCCAGTAGCAATTACAAGAAATTTTATTATGAGCCTACGCGTGACCAGAAAATACCCTGCGTTTGAGTTCTATCTACTAAAACTTCAGTATGTAAAACTAAATACGCAAATAATAAATATAATAAAATAATACAAAAAAAAATAATTTAAAAAAAAAAAATATATATATATATATCTGTTTAAATAATTATTAAAATTGCAAACAAAATATAAAATAAAATCATAAGACTATACAGTTTATTCTTATTTAATATTATTTATATTATGATATTTAATATTTAATTTTATTCTGAAAAATATTTACTTCTAAAATTTTTGTTTGATTAAAAGTAAAATATGAAATTAAATATATAAGAGATTTAGTTGTTACCGTAGGTCTATACTTATCTCTGAATGCTGATGCTCTGCTGCATATATTATTGTTAATGTTTACTGTTTTTTATTTACTCGAGTTTGGCTTACCTAGTTTCATTTGTAGAGTGTTTAAAAATAGTTGAGATTTGTGAATGTTTTCGTTGCGGTCCAGACTGGGGAACTGACATGTTTATAGTTAAGAGCAGTGGCAGTGGCAGTGGCAGACGTTGCAGCCGCAACCACTTCAAATTCGTTCAGGGTCAAAATCATTAGAGCAGACAGTTTTCCAGTTGCTGCTGCTGTTGTTGTTGTTGTTGTAGTTGTTGCTGGGGTTGTCGCCGCATGCTGTGTGTCTTGCCACGCGGCATAAACAAAATAAAAAAAAAAAAAAAACAACAAAAACCGAATATATATATAAAATAATACAAATAGCTGTTGCCGCCACACATGTTGCATGTCGTCTGTCTTGTTGTCGCTGCTTCAAAAAGAGTTCATCAGCTGTGAGGCTGTCAACACGCGCGCCTAATCGAGCCAACAGTTGCCATAAACAAATTACAAACAGATCAGCAGCAGCCAAGTGCCTAAAAATACTCCCTAAATGTACATAGACAGCATCATAAATGGGGGCAAGTCGAGGCGATGCTGGGCATAAATATACGGAAATACAAGAGAGAGAGAGAGAGAAAAAAAACAAGCAATTTATAAAAGTCGCCAACGCAACGAACGTGTCAAAATAAACAAACATTGTGCAAAGCAACAACAACAACAACAACAGCAAACAGACAAACAAACAAATCGCAGATAAACGCAAGTTAAGATACTCGAGCCAACATGATCGATAAGGTCGAAAGTTCTAAGCAGACTTCATATTGCAGACAGTGAATATAATAGCTGAAGAGCTAAGAATTTAGATCTTAGCTTGAGCAACTCGAGTTACCAAAAAACCTTACGTGTTTTTTACATGATGATGAATCTATATTAATATAGATTAATGTAATGCTTAGGCAAATATATATATATATATATATATAATAAGTATATGAAATATATACAAATTCAATATGCATGAAATAAGTGCTGAGACAAAAATTAAAATTGAGAATTAAGGTTATTATGGGAATGTATCTAATCTTATATACAAGTATAAGGTATATATACATATCTAGTCTAGCTTTAATTTAATTTAATTATTTATGTACATATAGTAGAAGCGTAGACTGTTTGCATAAGCAGCTCTCTGCAGTGGCCAGGGTATATCGTAGTCGAGCATCCTCGATTAGCAGTTTCTTACTTGTTGTTTATTATATGTATTTTCTTTATTATGCCAGCTGTGCCTTATATATATAGTAATTGGATCCATAACAACATTTTGCTTTTTGTTGAATTTGCATTTAACAAGAATAAACAACATTTTTGGCCAAATAAACTACTTTACTCCCACAATATGATTAATTGTTTATACAAAAGCTAGATATCTTTCAGACATGTGAGTAATATGTGGTTTTATACGCATTCAAGATAGGATTGAGAGAAAGAGAGAGAAAGAGAGAGAGAGAGAGAGAGAGGGAGAGAGAGAGACAGTATATTGATCTTGCTATAATAAAGCTCAGCCTGTTTGGGGAGAATCGAATATTTTTTAATATTTTTTATCATTTTAGATATCTGTCCCAGATGAAAGTATCAATGCTGTTATATTTCAAATAAATTTTCGAATATTGTGCTGCTTAAATTGCTTTAAAGATGGCTCAACAAATTTGGCAAGTGGGCTGCTGTTATATTTTTATACTTTATGTACACGCCTCTTGAAGCGTGGGAACTGAAAAGAAAAACAATGTCTTAATTTAATTATTTGGCACGCAGTTGCAGCCAACTGTAATATATTTATGTGTTTTTCTTTTGAAATTGGGGATAGCGTGTTTTTAAAAATATGTATGGAGTTTAGATAATGTCTCTAAATATATCATATAACAGAAGAATGGGTAATAAATAAGCGTTTAAATGATATGTATGAGAAATAAATATGCGTATGATATGTATGTAATACGAGAACTATGAGTAATTCATGATGATAGAAAGAGAATATAGAGTGAGGAGAGGTGAAAAAAAGGAAAAGAGAAAGAAAGTTATGGAAATTATATATCCATATTTAATATTATATTTTTGATATGAATATAATTAAGCAAATAGTTATTAAAACCTACAAATATTCAACTATCATATGAGGTGCTATATGCATGATATATGAGTACAAATGTAAATAGCAAATATAATGTAATTATTATTAATATTGGCAACAATTTAGTTCCATTATTTGGTCACGCTATTTAAGCCACTTTGATTTGCCAATTCCAATCAATTTGTTGCAATGTTATTGCATTACGATTTGAATGGTGGCACATAAAGAAAGGTTCGTTCCGGCATTCAAACACAATTACGCAAATGTCAGTCCGTTCACCCCTTGTGCATTGGGTAATACAATAGAAACAGCTCCTCCGACCTCCGACCGCCGTCTTCCGATTGTAAATCTCAAAGAGACTTCTGCTTTGATTTAGGGTGCAGGAAAGGAGGAGGAGGAGGAGAAGGCAGGTGGAGGAGGAGGAGGAGGAGGAGAAGGCAGGTGGAGGAGGAGTGCAAACAGCTGGCACGTTTCAACGGCTGCACCTTGACTTGAACTGTGGCTGCCGCAGTCTGTTGCAGCTCCAATCCCAATCCCACTCCCAATCCCACTCCAGCTCCACTTTCAACTCTAGCTGCAACTGCTGCTTCCGCCTGGCTAGCCGTCAGTCAGTCATATGAAACGCTGAAGCGTTGGAGTTGCCGTTCGACTAAATTTCCCCTGGCTCCAGCCAAACAGCAAACTGCAATTGCAATTGCATTGCATTGGTGTGGAGTGGAGTGGAGTCGGGTCGAGCAGAGCAGAGCTGTGTGTTTGGCCACGCTTGGCCACGTTTTCTTTCTTTGCTGTATGGCTACAGTTCTTACCCACGCTGTCTGCTGGGCGATTGGGAGCTTTGGGGCTCGCTTGGCCTGTCAGATGTCTTCCTCAACGTGGCCAAGGCCATTGAACTAAAGAGCTGCTCCACATTAATCTACGGAATCCACGCAATATCCACGCCTTGCATACATTTACGTTCGGTATTTGAGTTTTGTTTTTGAGGCCAAGAACTCGCCGCGTTTTGGCCATGAATAAACCGCTTGTGACGTCATCAGAAATGATTAGACAAACATAACAGAAGCTGCCACGCCAACGGAAGCCATTAGAATGGACTTGAGCACCTGGAGCTCGATTGAGGGAGGTGGGGCAGCTTGTGGGCCTCACATTCCAAGCAATTAATAATAATTTCCGCTGCTCAACAGAACGAAAAAAAAAAAGAAAAGAGAAAAATACGAGCCAAGCTTACAAAAAAGAAAAGCTTCTGCAGCTACTCGGCCAGCGACATTGTTGTTGCTGTTGGCCTTTGCTGCTGCTGCTGTTGTAATGTTTAGAATTCATGACTCCGTTCGGCGGATGTTGAAGCGGCACTGACAAAAAAATTGGCAGCCGCTGCATAGTAGTTTTTTTATCTCTTTGTTTTCCAACTGGTTTTCGGCTCAAAGCCAAAAAATCATAGAATTTGTGCTGTTACTTGAAGTTATTTTAGATTCGTTATTGCATAAAAATAAAATACAGTGCCTTAGCTCTATATAAATTATATAATTTGTCAAACAAAAAATTGTCAGACTGAATATATAAAAACTGTAAAAACTTTGTCTAGAAGCTGCAATATATGTATATGTATATTATATAAAGTTTAATAATCTTTAACATTATATTAATTACATTGCAGCATTATTTTAACATTATACTAAAGTTACAGAGTTCACATAACATTTAGAATACAGAAAAATAATTAGTATTAATTTAATTTTGATGTTGAGAAATAAATATTAATGGTATAAATTAATAATTTATGTTATTCATAAAAATATGAATGAATCATACCACTTACTTAACAAAGCCAAAGTTCAAATATTGAACTCCATAAAAAAGTAGAGAAATTCCTAAAGCTCACAAATTTCGCTGCACAATGGCTATAATTATTGAATATTATAGGCATGCTTGTTGCTTCTTCCTATGCTGCCGCTTCTGCTTCTTCTTTTTGATTCGCTGACAAAACCCCATATTAACTGCTTAAGGATGGGCGTGACGCCGCGCAGTTCACGCCTAATGAAACGCACCACAAATTGCTCATTGAACCAAAAGCAAAAGCGAAACCAACAGAAAAACGAAACCACAAATCAAATGAAAATTCCAAATATGTTAAGTTATATACTCTCAGCGTAATTTCCCCCTCATTAATTTACGTGCTGCGATCTAGAAGCTCCACAAGAACTGCAGTGCGTCAATTGTTGATAGAACAACAGCAGCAACAACAACAACAACAACAACAGCAGCAGAAGCAGAAGCAAGAGCAACAATAACAACAAATATAGCCATGGCAACTGACAAAAAAGCGGACAACTCTTTAGCCGACTCTCGGCCATGCATGACTTGGAGTTTGTTGAAGCGCTTAACCCAAATAAAGGCAAAACAATATGAAGTTATTTGACATTGGAATAAATACGACAATTGTATGCCCTTAGGCAGGGGAAAAAGGTTAGAAATATATGCGAAACAAGTCAATTTCAGATTTTGTATAACAGTTAGATATTGGCAGTTTCAAATAAAATATAAAAGAAAATATAAATAAATAAAAAAATCAATAGATACAAAAAAAAAAAAAAAAAAAAATAATAATAATAATAATAATAATAAAATATAAAATAATTATATACACCATTAAATAACAAATATATAGCATGATATATACCATGAAAAATAAAATAAAATATATACTATTTTTAAATCTAAAAAATATAGAATATATTGATATGCAAATACCCGTATTTTAAATAACACAAATATATATATATTGATATTCAAATATTAAAAAAAGGAATATTGAATATGGAATTAAAATATAAATATAGCTAAAAATAGCTCAATTACTCTATTATATTTAGACTTGAGTAAGTAGCAAATATTTTACAACTTTGATCACATAATCATAACAGCTCAAACAAAAGTTAGGGTATATACATATATAGGCAGCTACAAGTTCGACGACAATAAGACCATAGAAATAACAGGAGTTGAATGCGCATATTGCGCCGCCAAGCCGCAGACTCGCTTTAATCAGCGTTTTTTGAACTGACAAAACAATCGCCGGCCGGCACACTCGAATGGGGCTCTATGGCCCCTGTTCCATGGCTACATACATCCCTCCCGTCTCCTCCTAGCCAGCTCGTATAGTTAGCCCCCGAAAAATGTTGAAAACTTGCTGAGTTTTCAATTGAGCACAAAGCATAGCTGCGGCCTGTTGGCCATTGCGGTGCGAGTGGAGCTCAATATGTTTGGTCAGCTGGAGAGGTGTTTGGAACAGGGGGTTGGGGGTAGGGGAAGACGGTAGAGGCGGCCAGAGCTATTCAAGTTGTTACACAGCGCATGGAAGGAAGACGAGGGAGCTGGGGCAGCTCCTGGAGTACGCGGAGTACACGGCGGGCTAAGTGCGTTTTATGGTTTGTTGATACAAAAAACCAAAATGAAAAGTACATGCAACGAGAGCTGCAAATGATCGACTAGGGGATACTCTCTAATGCTGAAAGAGGTATTTACTAAATTTAATAAACATATTTTTTAAGCATGCAAATTCTTGTAAAAATACAATTTTTGCTTTGTTATAAATGTTGAATAATATATGTACATACAAACATATCTATTTTATGTATACAAATTTGTGTAATTATGAAAGAGGTTGACTAGGGCATACTCTGTAAATTGTAAAAAGGAACTAAATTTAAGTTTGGCTAATATTATTTTTATTATTGCTATTTTAGGTAAGCCAATCTATTTAAAATGCTTAACATATTGATTAATCGACTAAGATATACTCTGTTAATCTCAAATGTCTCGAAATATTAAAATTCTATCAGCGATACTCTTAATATCCAATAAGTCAAGCGCCAACGCTTGTTCAAATATAGCGATTAGTTAGCTAATTGCTTGCAGCAGTTGGTCAATGCCTAACATCCCCTCTATTAATGCTCTATTAATTACAGGGTATTGTAATTGAACAAAAGTTGCAAAAGTTAGGGGTCCGCTCTGGAACTTGATTACAAAACTTTGAATGGCCCGCGCTGGTGACATTTTTTGTCCTTGTTTCGGGTCACTGAGACAGTCACTTAGTCAGTCCGTCAGTCCGACAGTCAGTCAGTCATTCCAGCCAGTTTGTTCGTCTGTCAGTGAGCTTTTCAATTTGTAATGATTTATGAAACTACAACAACAAAAATTGCCCTGGGACATTGAAATTGTGTTGATAGATTCAAGTTTTTTTTTTTCGGCTGCTCTAAGTTTTATCTCGGAGTTTCTAAAGTGCAGCTCGATCAGTCATTGATAATCCCCTTGTTGATTAGTTATTTTATTGTATTCCCTCGCCTGAATGTAGATCATAGAAGCTCAGAACAAGTTCACCTTTCTAAAAGTTATGTAAATTCGAAAATATACCTAACAACCACATGGGTTGGGCATGCCGCATGCTTAAGCTGCCAATTTGATTGCTTTGATAGAATGTGATTCTGCTTCTTAATGCCTGACTAAGAATAATAGGCTGTTAGCATTTCTCTGGCTCTTTTTTCATATGGTAAACAGCTTGTTTTAAGGACATAAACACCTTTAGGCCATATTCATTCACAAACAGCGGCGGTGTCGGCGTCGGCGTCGGCTTGTTTTTGTTTTATTTTATGAATGGAATACTTAAATTTTGAGATATGTTGGCGTTTGTTAAATGAATGAACTTTTGATTTGTGCGGCTACAACCAACGCTTGCGTTTCGGGGCCAATAGCAAACGAAGCCCACGCTGAAAGACAAACAAAAAATGCAACAAACAAACCAGCTCAGAAAAATGCATACTGAAGAAAATGAAATTTTGAATATGTTGCCACGCGCCAACTTGTCGGGCTTCTCATTAATTAGCTGCCAAAAGGTGGAGCTGAACTTGGCCAAGAATTAAGGCTAAAGCCAGTCGGACAATAAACATCTGCGCACCTGTCAAATAAGCTTCAGCTGTTGCCCTAAAATCGCTCAAATATAAAATAATAATAATAAAAAATAAAAATTAAGAAAAAACAGCAGCAGCAGCTTATACATCATCATCAAACAGCGTCATTCGTGCGGGCGTCTGTTTTTTCGTTTTTTTTCCTGTAGCATAAAAACAAAAGACTTTTTTAATATGTTTTTTGTTTGCCATATGTCGGGTTTGTCATGCCATAAATGGCATAAAATTCATGACGAGACAACGACTAAGACTTCGACAACGACAACGACAACGATGACGACCTACATCAATGTTATATGTAATTGTACTAAAGATCTGATTATCTCACGCTCAAACTGTGGGCGAGTCTCGCAGCTCAACTCAACTCAACTGAACTGAACTCAACTGCTGGACTACTCCAAAAGTTAGGCATGTATTTGAAAACGATAAATGTCAAATTAAAAGCCTCAACAATTGTCTGGAAACTGAGTAGCGAAAAACAAGTGGGCTTCAGAGTTTACTCAAAAACAAGGCTTTAGCTTCTAGCTAGATATTAGCTTAGAGACTTCGAGAAAAAAAAAAATTAGTGAATATATATTTTTTGATAGGACGCTAACTAAAATAATATGGCTAGCATTTTAATATATACAATATTACATATTAATTTAATAAAATTATATAAATGTTATACAAAAAAGTATCTAAAATCGTAGATAATTGGTTTTTAATATGCGATTCCACATATATATATTTTTTAAATAAAATATGTATACATATATATTAATAGAAAATACATACAAAACAAATATTTATTTAGCTTTTATAAACAAATATGTAAATGTTGTTACAAATTAATATTTAACTAGAACTATATGATTAAATTAAAAATCATTTTATGTATATAAAAACCGATGGCTTACTTTTGATGTTTTTATTTTCAATTTTTTGTGTTTAATTTTTTTTTTTCTAAATTTATTTTTATGCTAATCTATAATAAAAACATAATAACTATTTTGTATGTATTTATTTATTCATTTATTTTTTAATTTTCTTGCTAAAAAAAAACAAAAGTCCTAAGCAAATTCTTTTTTGTAAAAATAATTACTTTCAATGCTCTTTAAATTTTTTTTATTTGTTTTTGTTTTATATGTATAAAACAATATTTTCTATTCTAATAATTTAATATTTACGTATATTTATGTTTACAATTTTTCTCACTCTCAGCTAGTTTCCATTCGCTTTTGACTGGAAAAGCAAAATAAATAATTTTCTCATGCAATTGTTTGGAAAATAAGCAACACAAAAACTGCCATTATTATCATTATTACTTTATTTATATGCAATTACTTAAAAATTTATACAAAAATTATTTGTCTGCATAAGTTAAACTGTTTCACTGTCTTTTAAAATGCACATAAGCATTATACTTTTGAATATAATATATAAAGCTAAAACCTAATTTTCAGATTTTTTTGCTTGGAAAATAAGCAGCTTTAAAAGATGCAAGACAATTGTAAAATTGTCATAAATATATATATAAATGGATGTACATGCAGGCATACACACAAATATATATGTAAAGCAAATGAAATTTGCTTTTGATTTAGATTTTGGCAGCCAGCGCGTTTTCGTGTCTCTCACAAAATTGCAATTGTGTCAACGTTGCACTTGGTTTTCTCACATTACCAAGTAATTCAATAGGACGCAGAAAGAGATGAAAATAGAGATAGACAGAGAGGGAGATGGCGATGCTGAGCAACTTGTTGCCTTGCTTTCTATTGTCAGCAAAAAAAGAAGCAAACATACATTTGCAAACAACTTTTCACATGCTGCCATCATTTGATATGATGTATACATATATAGTATTTATATATACATATATGTATATCACATATATAGTGCCTGCACACATTAGTCCGAACAGCTCTGGCTGTTACGCTTGATTTTCTTTTGCTGTTGTCGATTTCTGTGTCATTGTTTTGGCGTTTGAAATTACCCCCAGTGGAGAAAGGGGGCGACTCCAGTTGTTGTAGGTTGACTGTAATGAGATGTTGATAACTTTCGCTGAGGCTGCGAACGGAAGTTGATCTCGAGTTGATATGCTGATGATATAACGAACGACTTGTGGGTGCTGCTGCGCGCACTATAGAAAGTTCAGCTGCTGCCATCTATTTTTTAGTCAATTACAATCATAATCATAATTATAATTAACGGCTATGTCTCTGTGCGAAACATTTCACAACTCTTGACCCGCATCTGCGGCAAATTGAAAACTTTAAAAAGCCATCAACAGAGCAATTTACATGCCGTTCGCCTTCTAAGCTAATGTCGGGTGCACATATATGGCTAACAATGATTATATGGCTTTTACACTCTGCTGATTAAAGATTACCGCAGTTAAGCGATGCATTTTGCCATTTGTGGCTGGCATACCCCATTCGATAGTTGTCAATTTTCTATAGCAGCTCAGACACCACGCAAAATTTTGGCGCCTAATTCCGGCAGCAGCAGCATTTGTTTTTTATTTTTTTTTATTTTTTTTATAGTTTTTATCAATTTAGTCAAGTGACGCCTACTTGCCGCTGCCCACACTTTAGCTTGTGGCCTGTGGTCAATATCTAGACCGAGACTACGCCCCCGCCTGGCTGGGCCTTGGGGCTTGGCGCGTGCGAAGGCGCAAAAATTCATTTGCATAATTGAAATTTTTGTCTTCTCTCTCTCTGCTCTCGTGTGGGAGAATCTTTTGTGTTGATTGTTAATCTGGTTTTTGGCTGCCTCTGAAACGGATGTTGACAATTTTTATTTGTATTTCAATTGTGTTTTTCCATTTTCACTTCTTCTTCTTTTCCATTTCGTGCAGTTTCACTTTTCATGTGCAGCTCGGGAGACGCATTGTCTTCAGTGCATTTCCCACATCGTATATACATATATAGCCTTATTTGATTACTGTTATGGGAGTTGTGCAGTTCGTGTCCATAATTAATGAGCTAAGCTGCCTAATGAGATCTATGCATACGTGCTCAGATAACTAACTAATTTGATTCGCACACGTTCACATGTGGGCATGTTAACAAATTTGCCAGAGAGATGCTCAGGTGGGAAGCTAATTTACCTGAGTTATGTGAAAAATAAATGTTTGCTATGGGGAGTCTTTGATATGAAAACTTCTTAAAATACTTAATAGTACTTGAGTAAGAGTACTTGAGTAAGTTATATTAATAATTTCTTGTACAATTACTTGGTATATCAGCATATTATTGACATCTAAAATTATTTTCTCTTCTGACTTGATATTCTTACCTAAGCTTGATGCCCTTTACTTATAGTATATTCCAAAAACTAATAGATAAAAAAAAATACGTTTTATACCATCTTTTATTGAGCACATAAATATAATTTTGTTAGTTCATTAGCTACATAAATCTTAAAACTTTACATTTTAAATAATTGCACCATTTGGTATTATTTTTATATAATCTGTTACATTGTTAAGATGCTTTAAACATATTTCATGTATCAAATAAAAGTTTAGAAATAAATAAATTGCCCGACTAGAAAATTCCACTCTGTTCTTCAACTCTTTCGACGCTTCTTTGTTATACAGACATAGCTAACAAAACACGCACACAACTACACACATACAGTTGCATATATGTATACACACCTACGCACAAGCACGCGATTTGCTTGAGTGAGTTTTAGCTGCGCTTGGACTGAGCTAATACGACTCACTAAGAGAAATTAATGGTCGAACGACTTTTGCTCTAATTCCAGTTATTGATATTCTGAGAGCATCATAATTGCATTCCAATTAGTACATAATTTGCCAAAAGGTACCAGCTATTAGAAATATGTAAGTGTTTTGCAAATATGTGCGAAATGGTTTTTATTTACTATTATAATATAAATGATCAATGCATATATGTTATATATTATGATCGATTACTCCATTATGATCGATTTTTTGCAATTAATTGAATAATATTTTGTTTTTAAACTATTTATATTTGCGCAGCCTTAGCATAATTCTGCTCTATTCAAAAACCTGCTTAAATTCCTCTCTCTATGTAATCTAATCTAGCTTATTTATAGAGGGAATTTTCATGTTAATAACACGCACACACACGAAATACCAAAAGTCAATCAAAATATCATTATCAGTCACACTATACAAATATATATATACATAGTAATTGTATAGTAAAGTCCAGTGCTAGATTTGTTTAATAAACAATTTCCGTTTTGATTTGTGTTTGAGGAGGGTTCGGATGCTGCTAGCTAATTAACGGAGTTGTCTACTGCATGTATGTATGTGTGTATGTAGTTGTTATAGTAGTTTTTGTAGCAGTCGTAGCAGTTGTTGTTGTTGTTGTAGCATCCAGTCAATTAGGCCTGCTCTGAGTGTGAAAACTAAGGCCGCACCCGCAACGAGCGACACCCGTGGATCCAGCTCTTGGCCTAGCCTTGGCTTGGGCTGCTGATTGATGATTGATGACTGATGCCCCCAATTGACTGCTGCTGCTGCTTCAGGTGTTGGGCCAGCCAGTCAGGCAGTCGGCCAGCCAGCCCAGTATAGGAAGTGCAGCTTCCTTTTGTCGGACGCGTTCTTTGCGCATCGCCGCATTCGCATTTTTCGCGTATTAGCTGGCAATTAGCTTTTGGTTTGGCTTCTGTTGGGGCCTTTTGTTGATTGATTGGCCGGCCCAGAGCCGATCGCATTGGTATTTTTGCCTTTCAGCAAAAGCCGACAAAATGCAGCGAACGAACTGCAACAATTTTGCAAACAGCTTCTTTAACAGCCAATTGGCATTCAGTTAAATGCTCTCCACTCTTTGGTAGCCACAGATAGTCTCGGCTGTGGAGCAGCCCAGCAATCAATCAATGCAAGCTCGCTCTCGCCCGCTCTCCCTCTCGCTCTCTCGCACTCTCTGGCTGTCACTTTTTTCATTGTTTCATTGTTGTTGTTGTTGTTGAAGATTTCCCTGTGCGCTTCCACCGGAAAATATTTGCTTCCGTTCTTTGTGTTTATCTCCATTCTGTGGCATGGCAAATAAATTACAATTAAGTGCAACAAACATGCAACAATTATGCACCGGACACAGCGGATGCTTGGTCTAGCCCAAGCCAAGCGACAACATCATTAACTATCCCTAGCTATCCAGCTCTAGCCGTAGCCCTAGCCCTAGCCCCAACTGAAGCTCTAGCTCTATGGGCTGTTGCTCTAGCTCTATGGATGTTGCGATCCATTGAGTATGATTCTGGACCTCTTGATTCGCTGCTGCATGAAAATATGGATTGAACTCGAGCCACAACAGAGTTTTAATACTCTTCCTTACCATAGACATATTTTTAGTAGAAGAGATTGGTAAGAAACTAATATTGTATTTATCTATTTCTTCATTTAACTTTAATTTTTTATTAATTTTTATTTCTCTCTCACTCCGTCTACCTTTCTTATTCTTTGCTTATCGTTCGCTCTCTCCATCTATAATTTTCTGTCCCTCTCTGACATTTTTGTCATACATACACATATTTTTCTTTGCCTATCTCTAGAGAGAGAGAGTCTCTCTTTGCCCTTCTCTGTCTCTTCATTGTTCTTTTTTCTATTCCCTTCTCTAACGTTATCTCTTTCTATGCCATTCTCTCTTTGATTTTCTCTCTCACTCTCCGTATTAATTTTTCTTTTTCTCCCTCCGTCTCTCTATTTATTTCACTCTTTCTCTCTCTCTCGTTTTACATTTCTCTATCTCCCTTGGTATATATTTTTCTTTCTCTTTCTCTTTCTCTGCTTAACACTCGCTCTATATACCTATCTCTCTCTCCGTGCTCCGTCCATCCGTCCTTCTCTCTCGTCTAGTTCCTGTCTCTTGCAGTCTAACCTATATTTTATTCCACTTAAAATTCTTTTCGTAACCTCTCAATTGCTCGCTCCTCTTTTTGGTAACAAACCTGATATCAATTTCATTAGACTCTCGCTGCTCTTTACGGCAAATGTTAGCGTATTCATATGCATCCCCACCCGAAACAAAACAACAACTAAAAACAACAAACAGCAACAACAATAGGGTACTGTAGTGACAGTAAAAGTGGTTGTCCGTCCCGGCGGAGCATGTTAATCCGGAAGTGGGTCATTTTCCGAACGCAAATGAAAGCGTGAGCGGGACTGACTGCGAACCGTTGAAAATCATCGTAACACATGCGAGTAGCTAGTTGATGCTGATGCTGGTGCTGGGATGTTGAGTTGAGTGCGAGTGGGATACGCTCGGCGATTGATGTGAAAATGAAACCATAAATTTCAGTGAAAAGCTGCGACCAAAAAGCGCAGCGAGACGACGACCGAAAGACGAAATGCATCATATCATAATAATAATGTAATCAAAATGAGAAGCGAGAGCCATTGTCTTTTCTCAGACCGTGTGTGGGAAATGGGTCCCAATGATCATAATTAACATCATCACAGTCATCATCATTGTCATCATCAGTAAGATTGTCGTCTGTCGGCTCTTACGCAAAAGCCATAGCTAATAGACGTTACAAATTCGGCTGCAGAACTAAAAATGCTGTGAATATGCTATTTGTTCCACTTGATTATAATGGTAACTAAGTAAATGGCTTTGATCTATACTGATGCAGCAGTCGAAGAAAAAGTTGTACTGTTATTATATATTCATTATTCAACATGCATAGATTCTGAGGCAGCTCTTTAGTGCAGTCCCCTGCAGTCCTTCGAGTCGTCTTTTCCCTTCAGCTATCATAAACTTGGCGCCTCCTTTAATGCACTCTCGATTCTTCCTCTGTTATTAACCCTTAGGCTGTCCTAAATGTAGGCGCCTAGCTGATGCAATATTGAGCAGGAATTCCCATGCTGGCTTGTAAATCATCCTATTTAGTTTCTGTGAAATATGCAAACTCAAATGAATTGCTGCATCTCTTCACTTTCATTCCACGAGAGAGCAGCATTAACCCTTAGCCTGTAAATCATAACGTAGAGGCACATATTTTACCGTAATATATGCATTACCCTAATAAAATACCTGTCCGCTCTGAGCGCCGCTTGACGCAATCTCGCCTGTCTGTCTACCTGTAAGCTGCTCTAATTTGTGTCCCGCGCCGCTGTTAACTGGAAATCGTTTAGGCCAAAAGTGTCGCATTTCAAGCCGACCAAATGAGCCTAGAGGCGAGCTCTGTGGCTGTTTCTGTGCTGCGCTGCTGGACACCGTTTCGTTTGACAGATTTATGCATACTTTCAGTTTTATTTTTTCGGCTCTTCTCACTCATTTCGTTATTTATTTATGCTACGTATTTGCCCTGCTCGACATTTCTTCGGCTCAGATTTTACTTTGATTCTGGAATGTTGCCGACCGAGAGGAATAAACTGCATTATCGAATCTTCTTTATGTCAAATACCTTTCTACAATGCTGGGAATGCGGGAAATTGTTTTGAATGCGAGAGAGAGAGAGAGAATTTAGATTAGAGTAGAAAAGAGTACAGCTGAAAATTCTTTGAAATCAAATTGTTTTTAATATAATTAAGGTAACACATTTTTAAGGGATTCTCTAGCCGTGCATGCCTGACTGGAAGATACTCTGTACTCAGGTTCTTTGATGGCATTAGTTACTCAAAGAAACTGTATAGCTATTTATGAAGATACTTTCTATATAAATAATTCATATTTTATAAGTTAGAATCTATATACTGAAATCTAAATATATACTATGATGTCTTCGTCTTTTGTAATGTCTATGATATTTTACTTGAAATCCTCTAACTTCTAGATCAATTTTTCTCACTCTCAACGATTTCAGACTATATTGGACTTTTGTTATTTAATCATATCTTTAATGTTTTAGAAGGTATTTTTCATCAAATTTCTTTGTGCAGTCGAATATCTTATATATAAGCAAAGGCGGTCATACGTTAAAGATAATAATAATTTACTCTGCGAGAAGTAGAGCAATTACTACATAGAGCTAATTCGACTTATAAACTTGAAAGAACATTCCGGGTATCTACTAGCCGTGAACTGCCAATTGCTATTATAGAGCACTACAGTCGATTCCCTATTCTCCCTACGCTCTTATGCAAATTCGCTTATTGATATAGCATCAGGCATGTGTCTTTAAAGTATTTATTCGCCAATAAACACACACTCTTATATATATTTATTACTGATATATATAATATATATATATATATATATATATATGTGCAAGAGCCGTTTCGCCTAGAACGTTGGCATTTGTGAAGCTAGGAGGGCAACAGCTGCGTGTGTTTACTTAAAGGGCACCTTTAGCCGCAGGAAGTTTATTCTTTGCTCTTAAGCATAAAAAAGATTATATTGTGTGTTACAGATTAATGCCTTTACTTGATGTGTGTATATATGTGTGTATGCTCGCATAATTGAAGCTTGATAAAGAAATCAGCAAGCCGAACAACTAGAAATCGAAATCTTATCAGACTTCCTGCTGCAGCTAAGCAAATAACTTGTATATTTAATAAACAAATTGTGGAAGGCTTAACAATAAAGTGTTGATTTCTATTTGCATATGTTATGGCAACTAACACTTGAAAATAAATATTATGTATTTGCTTGCTCTCAAAAGATAAGGCTTGATTGATTTGAAAAACAAATTTAAAGCAATCTTCAAAATTGACGAAAATTCATTGTAAAAGTAAACATTATAAATTGCGATACGATTCATTAAGCAGCGAGCCGCAGGCAGCTGGGTTAATATTTTCATGATTCTGTTTGTTTGGCCAAGTCAAATTAGCTGAGCAAAGCTCAAGACAAACAGCCGAAACATGAGAACAAACAAGCCACGCAGCACATCAGCTAACCGATCCATTACTCTATCCCATCTATTGTAGTAGCTCTTCTGTTTGACTTTGTCAACTTGGACTCGCTGCCTGTGCCTAGAGCAGCGCAGCTGTCACTAGCACGCATTTCAGTGCGCTTTGACGCCCAGCTTGAGTTCAAATATTTTCAAATTGCAAAACCATCAATGGAAATGAATTTGCCATCAATGGGCCGAAATACGCTGCGTTTAGCGTGGGCAATTTGCCAACGAGCCATTCATAGGACTCACTTCAGGCATCATTGAAAGACGCCGCACGATATTTATACACGAGTTTTTCTCTTTTAAAGGACGCAAAAGTATTTTGTTTTATTTCATTCAATTCTTTCTTCTTCGTTTCCGTTTCCTGTCCTGCGGCGCAACGAATGCGATTTAATTTCTTTTGTCATCGGAATCAATTCAAAAAGTCATCCGATAGTGCCGACTGCCGAGTGCCGAGCTGTTGGCCACTCAGCAGTGAAGTGCCGGCCGCACAAGCACCGGAATAGGCATCGATATCGGCCAGGTGTGCAACACTCTGTTTAGCTACCTGCTAGCAGCACTTGCCAGGCGGGGGGCAAGTTGCCCTTCAGCAGTGCCAGTAGATAGTTTAATAGCACTCTCAATGATCAATGCAAAGACTTTAATAGGTGGAGAGTGTAGTCTATAGGGAGATGGTGGTAAAAAGAAAGTGCACGCAGAGTCCCTACAAGAAACAGATGATCTTAGCAAACAAATTTAATTCAAAGTTGTCTGAAAATTTTCAGTTTTAAGAATTGAATCGAACTTGTGGTAAGTAAGTCAAAGTTTGATCTGATTTTTGGCATATAATTCAGCAGACACTTGAAATTATTTTTATACTGAATGTATGGGAAATCAGGGTCTTGGGAATAATGCTTTTGTTAATAGTATATAACATGCAGAAGGAGGCGTGGCATACCCCACAAATCTTGATCTGAGCGACCAGCTGGGTCGATTTAGCCCTGTCCACCTGTCTCACTGTCTGTCCTGTTAAATATTTAAATGTTATTAAAAAAATCTATATTTTATTTATTTTATATTACCTTTATTTTAAATTGTCAATTATTAAAAATTTTATTTAATAAAGATAAAAATTCAAACATCTTTAATCAAGATTCCATTTTAAATATCAATGATGGCTAAAATTGTACCTAACACATAAAACGGCTTCTTTTTTATCAAAGGTTTTTCAATTTAAATGAAATCAATATCAATATTTAGGTATATTATATATAAATATAATAAGTACTTATGTCTGTCTGTGTACTTTAGCAGCGACTGCCTACATTAATTTGGGTTAAGATCCCGAAAGTGAAAAGCAATTGTTTGCCAATTAATTTGATGGTCAACAATTCCTAATAAATAGACCGCACACACACAAAGAGAGGGTCACACAGAGAGAAGGAGAGGGAGGGAGAAGGAGAAGGAGAGACAGAAACATTTGGGAAATTGCTTTGGCACAAAGCTTCATTTAATGCCCATGCTCAGTCTGGGCATTCAATCAATTAATTTGTCATTTGATGCTGCTTATCAATCATTAATTTCCGCTCAACGCGAATAAATTGGGAATCTGAATTGGAATTATTGAGGCCCACCTGAAACTAACAATCTCAGCAAAGCTCATTTGTTAATGTAGTTTTTACACTTTGCTGGGCGGCAGCGGATATCGTTGATTGTGTTGATAAAGCTTTATAAGGTCTTTGTATAGATATGTATATAGATAAATAATTCATGGCAAAGATTCTCAGTGGATATTTACTTTTAATTGCGCTGACTTGCCGAAATAAGTTTGGAAGAGAGGAAGAGAATAACGCCTTTATTAATATTTTAATTATGTTATATGAGAGGCATTATGTGTGTATAGATGATAGACAGAGAATATATATAATTGGAGTAAGCATATTTAGAAGTTAGCTAGATAGCATATAAATTAATATATAAATAAATAAAATATACATTTTTATAGATGATTTTTATTTTAATTACCAACTAACACGATTAACCAAAAATAAAAGTTAGTTCTTAACATTTTTTATATATATCTTGATTCCGATATATTTCCTAAAAACTTCTTCTACCTCGGGCCTTTAAAAGAAACTCTCAATCCCAGATTTCTACATATAGGCGCCTATTCCACGTTCAGCATCGGCGAGAGTTTCATTAGCAAGCGCTATTATAATTACTCAAAGTTAATTAAAGTGTCACATAATGATTTGCCTTCTCCCTCTTTCTCCCGCTCCCTCTCACTTTTTTGTAGCACTTGCATTGGCAGCGACAAATTGTTGCATATTCATATGGTTTAAGTTTAATTGAATTTGCATTCGATTTAATGGCAGCGCGACAGCTTATTAAATACAATTTCAATTTTAATTTTAATTTAAGCTGATTATCAACACTTTTTTTTTTTGCACTGCCAGTTGTTTAAAGTTAATGGCTAATTGTTTAAACATTTCGCATGCGTCTAAGCTATTTGAGTTGCCAAACAGTTTGGCAATCTATCAATTTATTGAAGTAACTTTGAATTGGTTTACATTTCTAGATAGTCTATTTTAACATTAATTCCAGAAATTCCAAGTATATATGGGAGTCGAAAGCTGTTTGTTGAAGTGAATAGACCACAGGAATATAGCTATGATTCTCCTTCAAGTGTGAATTCACTGTACGTCGATTGGATGCAGTAGAACGTTCTATAAATATTATCAATTAATTGGGTTTTCTATTTGTTCTATTGAACTGTAGACAAAAGTAAATCGGTTAATTGCTTGAATTTAAGCCTAGTCGATAATTGTGCTAGAAATTAAGCTTCGTTTGATGGTCCCAGACGGCAAGTGTTGCCCAATTGAAATATTTAAAGAAAAGGTAGCTTAACTTAAAATTTTCCTAAGTATATAAAAATGTAGCTGGAAAATATTTTAATTAGAGAAAAACTATTTTACAAAAAATTGTTATTATAAAAATTATTATCAATATAATAAAAAAAATAAAATAAAAAAACAAATGTATAAGATTTTTACAAGAAAGTTTTGTTATTCACCAAAACTTTCTTGTAAAAATCTTATACATTTGTTTTTTTATTTTATGAATGAAGAATGCAACAACTTGGTTTTGGGATTTTCTAAAAACTCTTCTTCTACCCTCTCTTGCCCCATAATAATTGCACTCACTTTGGCTTGTTTACTTCACTTGGTTCGTCTCTCGAGTGGCGGGAAAGAGAGATTTAGATATAGACGAACCTGGAGCACCCACCGTCAATCAGTTTGTTTTTGTGCTCTCCCACGCCTGTCTATCTCTCCATCTATCTATGTCTATATATACGAAATTTCTTGTGGTTTCACGTTTTCTCAATTTCCAGCCATTAATTTTACAATTTCCATGCAGCTTTTGTAATTGATGTTTTCGTTTTTATTACCATTTGTTGTCGTTGTTGCTGCAGCTATTTTGCCATTTTTGCGGTTTCCCTGGCTCGCTCACCACACACGCCCCTATTTGTTTTCAATTAGTCGAATCGAAAGTGAAAACATGAAAGTGTGAGTACAAATTGATTTACCAAGCAAAAGCCACACTGATTAGAGCATTCAGCATTCAGCATGATTAGCTCTAATGATTCGTCTCAGAGTGAGGCTTTATGCAACCGACTCTGACGCAGAGGCTGACGCTGACTCTTACTCTTACTCCGACTCCGACTCCGACTCTGACTGCGACTCTTGAGCTTAATTAGAGCGCCGACAACTGCCCGCATCAGTTGACAAAAAATTGTGTATAAACTCCCACCATAGCAAGCAGGCCATCACATTTAGAACACATTGAGTGAATGACGCATTTAATTGAGTCTACACTATACGAAAATGTTATCAAACTTAAAATAGAATTTTGTTAAAGTTAATTGAAAGAATTATTTTTATTACTATAAATACTACTAAATATTATGTATTAATTTATTATTTATAAAAATTAATACTTTATTTATATGATTAATATTGATTATATTTCATTTATAAAAATTTATTAATAATTTATTATTTACAAAAATTAAAACGTTATTTAAATAATTCATTTTTTAAAATTTAATTTATAAAAATGTACGCTCATTTTAATTTAATTATAAAATAATATAATAATCATTTCATTATAAATTAATTAAAATAAATTAACATAGGAATATTAATAATAATAATTAATATAATTATTATATTTAATTTATAAATATACGCATTCATTTTAATAAAAATATGTAACATATGTATAATTGGAATAAATTAAAATATTTATTTTATTCTTTATATAGTTTAAAAAAAATGTTTTTCTAATAATAAATATATATGTTATTTATATTATTATAATTTATTTATTTATTAATTTTTTTATTTTATTTATATATATATATTTTTTTTAACGATTTCTATCTTTCAATTTACAACACCAAATGTTAGCGGTTTATCTGTCAAGCTCGCATTTAGATTTCGTTGTTGTCAGCTGAGTCAAAAATTACACAAAAATTGTTTGTGAAAAATCTAAAATTAGATATTTGTGTGATAGCCCCTAAGCTTGACAGTTATGTTACCGGGGGCCAGGTCATAAAATTGGTCCGCTTGAGAAATGGTTTAACTGTTTTTAGGCCATTAACAAGTGGCGTCCGACTGCAGCATTAATATATCCCACATTTTGTAGTTTTATATCATTATATATACATATATATTTTTTTTATTGGCATTAACACTGATTGGCTGTAATTAAGTTCGACATTATTATTTTTTTATTATATTTTTATTATTGTTATAATTGTCTCATTTATTTTTTGCTTTATTTTATTTTTGATAATATGGTATAATTCAACGGAATTATAGCGTTTGCTTTAATTATGGCGCGTTTGATGTTTTTATTTGATTTTGGCGTTAGCAATAAAATGGCCAACCACAAATAATTATGCCCAACGACTTTAAATTTATTTCGATTTAGTTCTTGTCGGTTTATCAACTAATAAATAAAAAACATATTTATGCATTTACGGTTTGCGTTACGCAATTAGTTGGTGTTTAACTAATTCGAACTGTAATTTGTGGTTTGGCAAATTAGGATGTTGTGGAGTATTTGAGATTATATACCTATATATATATATATATATATATATATATTTTTTTTTTTTTTTTATAAATATTTAAATATTTAATAGAGAGATAATTTAAATGCTAGCTCTCTTTTATACCCTCCATTAAGAATGGAACTCTGGGTGTGATGGTTTTGTGCATGTGTTTGAAACGGGCGGATTGAGACGCGTAGGAACGAGACAGTGCTCAACTACCAACTACAGTAACTTTATTTTTTATTTGATAAAGTTTTTGTTTTTTTTTTGTTTTTTTGTTTTTTTGTTTATTGAAACAAACAACCTAACTATAATAGAATTTTTCACGGCAAATATATGGCATTTAAAACTAGTTTAATATAGGTTCCATAGCAAAGCGATTTATGTTCTTAGCCATTTCAAATATAAAATATCATTCAAATTTCAGATATCACAACAATGAGATCTCTTTTGCTACCAGGTAATACAGAAATCGTTAATATATTCATATCTATAGACAAAAAGTTGTAATTCTATTTTTCTTGTAATCTCTGTAGTTTTGCTTGGAATAATTCAACTAGCGGTTTCAGGTCGCAGTTGGCCGCACCTGCCAGTAGTTGGTCTAGTTGTGTAGAATTTTGTATTTCACAATAGAATGTCTACATAAAAATATATCTGAACATTGCAAGAATTGCGTATTCCTTTAGAATTTATGTGTGCTTAATTCGTAGCTGTGATAAGCTTAAGATTTAGTACATATATATGTAAAAATAAATGGGTTAGGCATCTATAAGAAAGGCTTATACCATTGCGAATATGCATATCAATTGAATTAGCTACTGTTTTCTATAGGCAGCTTTAGATATGTGAGTATAAAATAATCTTAAGCACATCATAAAATCTCTTTCTTTATTGTATACAAATATATTTATATATATTATTTTCATATAGGGCTGTGGATCGAACTAGTTTTGCATATTCAATGACCTTTCATATAAAGATTGGACTTCAGCAATTTGTTGGCGGAGTCATTCGCTGGTTCTCACAGACGTGTTAACATGCAAATTGATATGTGAACAGTGACAATACATAAATCCATATTATTGATGATATATATGTAACCGACAAATAAAGCCTAAATCGTTCTTTATTTGCCGAACGTGTTTAAATCACATCTGTTAATGATATGCTCCCAGACAGCGGATGAGCCCGGCCATGACTACCAACGTGTCTTCGGCTCTGGCTCAGCGCTTGCTCAGCTCTTGCCTCTGCTATTGATCAATGAATGTGGTCTATGGATATTCCCTTTACCTCTCTTCAGCTGCCGCTGCTGCTGCTTCCGTCCTCTACATTGTGCTGTGGTTGAGTTTGGTTTTTGTTTTGTTTGTATGTTTTTTTGTTTTCTTTGTCGCCTTCAAGTTTACAGAGATTGGTAACTTCATTCATAAAACTTGTTGTAGCTGTCGCTTCCTCTTTGTAAGTGATTTTTTTTTTTGCCACCACCACCCTGTGCGCTTTAGCATTCTGTTACTCTTGCATGGGGTATCTCAAGTTCGTCACATGAGAGGTTTCACATCGTGGATAGCTGAGAATCCGGGAATCCGCTGAGAAGCCTGGGAAGCTATCTCGGATATAGCTATAGCTGCAACTGTTTACAATTCAAACATACTTTGCTTTCTGCTTAGAGTATACGAGTTTCGACTAAATTTGCTAATCTTTCGCTCTTTTGTTTTTATACAAATCCGGTCAGGGGCTCCATGTCTGGGAATAGCATCTGACTGCCATGCCCCAGTGAACAGTTGAATTCGATATAAGCTCAGTTTTCAAGCCAATTTGCAACAGAATATTCGGCCGTGACCGACTGCCTAATACTCCTCTATAGTAAGTGATTTTCCAATTTACTATTACTCTATAGTTAGCAATATATAACACTATAATCCAGTGTTGAACAATAAAATGATACTGTTCAATTTGTTTTCAAATGCAATTTATTTATTGCTCATGCTGATTCGAATACATAATGTATATATATTAGGGTATACATATATATATGAATGTATGTATATATAAGTATGTGTGCGCTTTAGCTTTGCATGTGGTAGTGTGCATTTACCTGACGCTGCTTATTGCTCGCTTCCTTAGACAACCAAGACCTGCTGGTCGGCTGCACCATCGGCACCGACTTCATTCAAATTGGGAGCCGCATCTACAGAAGGAGCAGCCTGACTTGGATAGGCGGCATTTCCTGGCAAATTGCTGCTGCTTGGAGCTAAGCTGTGGACTACGACTGGAGCTGCATCCTTCGCATCGGCATCCTGTAGACTGACACGGTATGGTGGATTGGAGGTGTCCGCTGTGGTACCTAAGAGCTCATCATTGAGCAGCAAATCGGTTTGATTTGGCGCTGGATTGGCAGCTGGCTCCTTTAGATTTGCCACTGGATTTGGCGCTGAACTGGATGCTGGATTGGCTTCTGGATTGGCTGCTGGCTTGGCATTGGCAGCGGACGCTTCTGGATTCGCCGGCGGCACCGGTGTACCGTAAACGCTGTGCAACAGCGCAAGTGTTGCCACTATGAGAATCACCGAGACTGTTTTTAGTTTATTATACGTTTGACTAGATCTATTTGTTACTTTACCGCATGCAAACAGAACAGCTGCTAGAAGTTTCATGTTCTTCTTACGGAATGTCTCTGACTGTTGCCCAGCATCGCTCCGATCGCTTTTATACAGGCAAATGGAGAGCATTGGGACGGGCCCAAGTGCTCTGGCAATAATCAATTAGAGTTTATAGCCCGTCATAATTGCTGATAAGATGGCCACTAAATTGAGCCTTGCGAAAGTGCATTTTGCTATGCTCGACTTCAAAGTCATTTCAATTACCTTCCATTCTGATAAGAAACAGAAGCATCGAGGGGAAACTTAAGAGGAAAACAAATTGCAGTTCCTACAGTAAAATGCATATACATAAAATGCAAATACATATAGAGGAGAGAAAGACCGAAATATACGCATGATTCGCAAACATATATCAGCTGTATAAAACTTATTGATAAATCTTTGATAAAGAATTGAGAACTAAAATAAATGAAATATGCCTGTAGTTTCCTATACCAAATAATTATGTTTTAATAAGTCTTTGATATAGAATTGGATGCATCTGAATATAAAATAAATACATTCATACATATGTATATTCCTCTATACGAACTGTCTATTCAATTAATTGTTTTAATTGTATCTTAAATCTTTGATAAAGAGCTTGATGAATTGATCTAGTAGAAAATAAAATTAAATAAAATACATATATTCCCCTTTACAAAATAACTAATCATTTATGTTTTTTTTTTTTTTAAGTATAACTCGAATAAGTCTTTAATAAAGAATAAAAATAAATAAAATACATATATTCCCCTTTACCAAATAATTATTGAATTAAGGTACCAAGGTATTTTAGATATATAAACATTGACTTTCAACCCTTAGGATTTCACCTCATAGATGTAATTAAGCTCAAAATTTCGTATTGAGATCGAGAGAATGTAGTGTAGTATTCATTAAAAAGAAATCCTAAATTGATTGAAATTGGAGTTTCATGCGGCAAAATGACTTTTATTTTATTTTATTTTATCTTATTTTTTTTACATATCCTTTCAACTAAGTAGGGTTTCATAGTTCAAATAAAATTCATCTACAGCATATTGTGAACTTGATTTTTATTTAATGCGTAAGACAATCATAAGCAATTGTTTGCCCTCTAAATGTCGTCAGAGATCTTATACGGAGGTTTGTGGGTTGTTGAATTATTCTCATGATTCCATGGCTCCTTGATGGCAAGTTTATCGGCAGGTGAGGCCTGAACGAGATCATTAGTTGACAGCTGGCTGAGCAGCGCAACTTTATGGATAAAGAAGAAACAGAGCTCAGTAAAGTAATTGATGTAATTGAGAGCTGGTGCACTGACTTACTCAAACAAGCCAAGAGCAGCGATACGAGTTTCATTTCTGTACTGTAACTGAGTAGCAAATGCGTTTCGTATGTTTCTTTTGCTCTTTATATGACATGTTCACAGCATTCTCAAGCTATAAAATC
Organism: Drosophila mojavensis; assembly: GCF_018153725.1. Taxonomy (NCBI): domain Eukaryota; kingdom Metazoa; phylum Arthropoda; class Insecta; order Diptera; family Drosophilidae; genus Drosophila; species Drosophila mojavensis. The sequence goes on from NW_025318858.1 coordinate 8,015,706, forward strand.
AATTGAAACACTTTGCATTTTTATAGCAAGTGACTTTTATGGCGTCGTTTCTTTAGGGGAAATAAACACAATTTTTATTGGAATAGCAATGGAAATATTTATTATTAACTTGATATCGTTAAATTGAAATAAAATATTAATTGAAAATTTTTATTTTTGCTAATCTACTAGCAAAAAAATAAAACTAAATAAATAAAAAGAAAGTCTTTTTTTTTTTTTTTTTTTTTTTTATTATTATTATTATTAGTCAGATTTATTGAAACACTGTTAGTAATTGTCGATAGTCGTATAGAGCTTAGACTCTCAAGAATCATTTCTCATTAAGGAATGCAGGATACCTGATTGAATGATGACTGGAAGAACTCAATAAGCGGGGCTGTCTATAAAAATGCTTTTCGTATAGTCGGCCATATCCCAATAATGTTAATTGTTGTATAACAGACAATGGTAAGGGACGCTCCTCATAAACTGGAAATTCGAAACCACCTGATTGGATAATGTTACCACCAAATTGACCTCCACCTCCTCCTCCTGTCGCCTGATTATTACCATGTACATCTATTACAATTGTTGGTTCTGATGGTCCCTCCGTTGGGAATAATAAAATCTCTGGTGGTTTTTCAGTTGAGACTTCAATAATATCTATTGGCTTTTCAGTTAAGACTTCAATCATTTCTATTGGTTTTTCAGTTGAGATTTCAATAATTTCTATTGGGTTTTCAGTTGTGACTTCAATATTTTCTATTTGATGTTCAGTTGTGACTTCAATACTTGCTATTGGGGTTTTAGTAACTTTTGGTGGTTCTTCAGTATGCACTTCGACAAAGTTTGTTACCGCTGTCAGTTCTGCATCTTCTGTTATTGATTCTGGCAGGTTGGATGCTTCTGTTAATAAATCTGGCACTTCTGTAAATGATAATGATTCCTCTGTTGTTTCTGTTTTTAATGCTTCTTCAGTTGTTACAACTTTCGGCTTTTCTGTTACTTGGTGCCCCAAATATATGGGTAATAACACGGGACTTACAATAGCAATGGGTAATATAACCGGGGATGCTTTCAATTCGTGTGGATGTTTAGGTAGTCGCTTGAAACGTATATTTACCGTAGCCACTTCTTTTCGAAGTTTGCTTAAGTTGGCTCTCTCCCATCTGGTCAACAAATAATAATACTTTCGAGTATACGAACTGAGATATAATTTTAAACGAGTTAGCGCTAGAGCTAGAAAACGTCTTTCTTGGACTGACAGCTTTTCGTTCTGTCCATAATTCTCTCGGTGATTTTCATTTAATTTAGATACCAATTCTAGGACACTTTTCAAGTCCGGTTTCTGCTGGATGTTCCAGAGATTCAAATCATTGTTAGAATTAGCTACCCCTGATCCATATAGTTGAGATAGACTTTGTTTTATAATAGATGTTAAATATGGTTCAGCTGTTAAGTTTTTAAATGCATCTTGTGTTAATTGTCCTTGTAAGGACGTCAATAAATTTTCCACGTTTGGCTTTGGCTCACTCTGTTGAGAACTAGTTTCGATGGTTTTATATAGTTGATATATACCATCTCGGACAGTATTGAAATTATTTTCCTGTTGCTTATTCAAAGAGTGTGGACTCTGTTGTGAATGAGCCTTGAGATATTTAGATAGTACAGATAGGCTTTTCTTTAGCAACTGTGCTTCACTTTGCTTTTTCTGCGATTTCAAGAATCTCCTTTTTAGTCGCTTTGCTCTTTTCAATTGATTCCAAATATCATTTGGATCTGATGTACCTTTCGGAAAAACTGCACTTAAAAATTCTACACAGTCTCCTTGCTGTAGAAGTTCTAACAGTTCATTATCGCTATGCCGATCTCTTGTTCTATATAGTTGCTCTATATCTATGGGATACGGATATGGAATTGGATGCACATTGTAGTCTATTATTTGCTTACCTACAACCTTCTCACCGGTCACCAATTCCAATCCGGAAGACTTGCTTAAGGCCGAGTCATTTGATGACGCTTTCACAGAATCATTCCTCTCTATTACTGCATCAGTAAAATTACTCGATGCGTCATTGGCAGAAGAAAAAGCATAAACTATTTCCATTATTATTAAGTATACATTGGGCTGGAAGTTTGCTGGAATTACTTACAGAGGATATGGAAGAGTAAGAACGTGCTTAGAAACATCGTTGCCATCTTTTGGGATTGGACTCTGGTTATTTTATTTGGTATTCTTGGTTTTGTAGCCTTTGCTGGATCAAAGCGTATCCATTTGTATTTGCTATGGAGGTGGACTAAATGCTTAGATGATATTTGAGATGGACATGATTAAATTAGTAAATTTGCTATGACAACCACATTCGTCATGTGTTTGGATATCTTATATAAGCATTCGAATTTCCAAGTGTCCTTGAATGTCACGTTGAGTCACAAATGCTTCATTCTTTTCTGATCACCAATATCACATATTCGAATCAATCGATTAAATAACAACAATATATTTATATCAATATTTAGAGTTTGTTTGTCAAAACATAACCTATGCAGGGCATAGAACCTGAGATCCATGCGCATATTGTATATATTTCTGTTATTGGATTCTCCTGAAATTGAAAGATTCCCCAATTGAGACTTGGACTTTGGAAACATTGGGTGTCAGTATTATACTGGGCAACTTTCATTTTCATCTTGAGCAGAAGCTTGACAGCTACATATCAAATCCATGACCTAATCAACCTATATTTAATTGCTTTGAAATCAAATCGATTCTTTGTTGAAGTATAACTCATTTCAAAATGTCACACAATACTTTTGCGATTTCAGATTATATTACCTTGAAATAATAATACTTATAATAATTATAATACCTTGAAAATCGTAAGTTATTAGGTTGCTAAAGGCTTGGGCTATCCCGCGTTTTTCGGGATGCCCCTTTCCACAGGCACATAAGCTACTGTTGCCTCTTAATTCTTAATCGACAGATGAGTATGTGATATTAGTTATCAGAAAAGAATGAAGCATTTGAGACGCAACGTGACATTCAAGGCCACTTGGAAATACGAAAACTTATATAAGATATGCGGCCACATGACGAATGTGGTTTGCATAGCATATCGACTAATTGAATCATGTCCATCTCAAATATCATCTAAGCATGTAATCGACCTTTCATAGCAAATATAAATGGACACGCTTTGATCTAGCGAAGTCTATAAAACCAGATGATCAGAAGGAATAACCAGACTCCAATCTCTAACGATGGCAACCATGTTTCTATACACGTTCTTACTCTTCCAAATCCTCTGTAAGTACATGAAAGTGATTTGGACATAATAGTCCTATATATATTTAATAATTATAATGCTCGAAATAGTTTACGCTGTTTGCTCCGCCGGCGATGCACCGAAAAGTGGAACTGATGAACTAAAATTCGGAGCTGAACTAGGTGAACCAGTGCTTTATCCAGGACAAAACACTGAACTACCAAGGACAGCACCGTATAGGGATGAGGGATGGACTTTAGACCCTGGATTTACTCGTCCTGGTAAATGATTTCTATATAGAAAGCGCCAAACAGCAAGCTGTGCCGAAAACTTCATTAAAAAACTGTTTTCACATTGGCAATTACAATAATAAATATGCATTGACTAAAGAGTTCTCCCAGGTCTTTCGACAGTCATGGGCATAGCTTTCAGTGTCTACTTGGGCATAATTTAGACATTTTATGATATAAAGGTCTTTATGATTTGTGCATTGGGAATATGAATATCGAGAATATTCATGTGTGTGGTGTGTGTTTGTGTGCATCTAGGTGTACATATTTGTAAATGATGTTATTTATACGCAGCAGGTGGCTAAGGTTTAGTTAGACTAAAATGCAACTCGCTGACACACATATTCAATTCAGGTAAAGCTAGAGAGAGATAGAAAGAGAAAGACAGACAGCGGTAGAGAGAGAGAGAGAGAGATAGAGAGAGAAAGAGAGAGAGAGAGTTAACTAGCCGAATGTTGCATGCGTATTACAAGCAGCTCACAATTTCACAATTTTGTTATTGAAATGAAAATCAGCATCTGAAATGCCGACCAAAACGTTTTTCAATTGCATTTCGCATTTCCAAACGCTTGCGACGTTGTGCAACACTAAAACGAATTGTGTACTACGTATTATAATTGTTGTTGTTGTTGGTAATATTGAGTAAGCATGGGCTGTTTTAAAAGTTGCTGCATTTTGACAGCTTTAAAATTATATTATATTAAGGGCTAGAGTTGAAAAAAAAAAAAAAAACACCTATAAAAATTAACACTTATAAAATATGCAGAGCAAAAAAAAAACCTAAATACTTATCGTATAATTAATTATTTACTTTGATATTTTCGATTTTGGCTAACTATATATATATATATATATATATATATATATATATATATATATATATATATATATATATATATATATATATATATATATATATATGTGACTCAACGCGACATTCGAGGGCACTTGGAAATACGAAAACTTATATAAGATATGCGGACACATGACGAATGTGGGTGGAATAGCAAATTGACTAATTTAATCATGCCCATCTCAAATATCATCTAAGCATTTAATCGACCTTCCATGGCAAATATAAATGGATACGCCTTAATCTAGCGAAGGCTACAAAACCAGATGATCAGAAGGAATAACCAGACTCCAATCTCTAACGATGGCAACCATGTTTCTATACACGTTCTTACTCTTCCAAATCTTCTGTAAGTACATGAAAGTGATTTGGACATAATAGTCCTATATATACTTAATAATTATAATGCTCGAAATAGTTTACGCTGTTTGCTCCGCCGGCGATGCACCGAAAAGTGGTACGGATGAACTAAAATTCGGCGAAGAGGCAACTGAAGACCCATCAGATGTAACTGCGCCTTATACAGATTGGGATGACGGATATACTGTTTGGGTTCCTAGTCTACTAGACCCTGGTTTTGGACATCCTGGCAAATAATTCCTGTATAGAAAACGCCATAGCGCATGCAGTGTCGAAGACTTCATTAAATAACTGTTTTCACATTGGCAATTTCAAAAAATATGCATTGGCTAAAGAACATTGAACAGTTCAACCTGAGATTTTAGCGAAACCTTTAGTGACAATTTATTACGAATAATTTTAAATTATTAGAAATTGGCACATCTTTACAATGTTTTTTATTTGATTCAAAAATATTGAGTAGTTTTTTTTTATTTTTTAGTTTTAATCAGGGTTGAAGGTGACGTGTCGAATGAGACTTTTTTTCCACCATTCTTATTTTTAAATCTTTTTTTTATACCCTGAACCCATTGAAAATGGGAAATCAGGGTATAATGGTTTTGTGAAAAAGTATGTAACGGGCAGAAGGAGGCGTGGCAGACCCCACAAAGTATATATATTCTTGATCAGCGCGACAAGCTGAGTCGATATAGCCCTGTCCGTCTGTCCGTCCGTCCGTCCGTCCGTCCGTATGAGTGCGTCGATCTCAGAAGTTACAAAAGCTAGAGAGCTGAAATTTGGCATGCATTCTCGTGTGTATCATACGCAGTACGAGTTTGCTTTATTTTTTCAATAAATCGTCCGATAACTTTTTTATCGAGAATAATCGAAAAATTGATTTTGTTCTTTTAACCTAATTTAAACACTTTTAGACCTGGAGTCTTCAAATTTGCGTTGTATATAAAGTTAATCGATACAAAGATTTTGTAATTTACAGATTTTGGATACCACGCCCCCTTTTCCCCCAATTTGTAAAAAACGCATTTCAAGTACTAGAGACTTGTGCTTTGGAATGTACACACATATTCACCATATGATTACACTCTTAAGATCGTATGTCTACAAAAGAAATTATTCAACAAATAAATTCACATAATATTGCCCACACTGCAGCGCAGCCCAAGCGCAGTCGCTGCTTACTGCACAGTTAGCAGAGCGCAGGCTTATGTGTGCGTGTGGATGCATGTGTATGTATGTGTGCATAAAATAAGTCCAGAATGATTAGAATATCAGCTTGGAGGGCTCAGGGTATCTCCTAGTCGAGCAGTCTCGACTGGAGCCTTCTTACTTGTTTTTTATTAATTTTTTAGTAATTTTACATGAATAAAAGTATTAGAAATGATTTTCAATATATTCAATTTATTAATTATAATAAAATAGAGAAAATTCGAAGTATCATATTGCATTGCATAGTGTCTCAATAATAAGAACAAAATGTGCTCAAAACAGAACTTTTGCACTTATTCGGCTTTGTGTCTCAATACTTCGAGATGTATTATGATAAAATGTAAAATTGGTTTATATTAGTTAAATTTGATGGATTAGTTATAAACAAGTAAGAAGGCTCCAGTCGAGACTGCTCGACTAGGAGATACCCTGAGCCCTCCAAGCTGATATTCTAATCATTCTGGACTTATTTTATGCACACATACATACACATGCATCCACACGCACACATAAGCCTGCGCTCTGCTAACTGCGCAGTAAGCAGCGACTGCGCTTGGGCTGCGCTGCAGTGTGGGCAATATTATGAGAATTTATTTGCTGAATAATTTCTTTTGTAGACATACGATCTTAATGAAACTTTCAGAGCGTAATCATATGGTGAATATGTGTGTACATTCCAAAGTTTCTAGTACTTGAAATGCACATTGGATACAAAATCTTTGCATCGATTAACTTTATATACAACGCAAATTTGAAGACTCCAGGTCTAAAAGTGTTAAAATTAGGCTAAAAAACAAAATCATTCGATTATTCTCGATAAAAAAGTTATCGGATGATTAATTGAAAAAATAAAGCAAACTCGTACTGCGTATGATACACACGAGAATGCATGCCAAATTTCAGCTCTCTAGCTCTTATAACTTCTGAGATCGACGCACTCATACGGACGGACAGACGGACAGGGCTATATCGACTCAGCTCGTCGCGCTGATCAAGAATATATATACTTTGTGGGGTCTGCCACGCCTCCTTCTGCCCGTTACATACTTTTTCACAAAACCATCATATCTTGATTTCCCATTTTCAATGGGTTCAGGGTATAAAAACATGTTAGCAGAACATGCTTTCATTGACTTTGAATGTTTTGGCTGCGGTTGACCTTTCTGGAGAAACGCCCATATATATATATATATATATATATATATATATATATATATATATATATTCTAAAACTTATATAAGATATACGGCCACATGACGAATGTGGTTTGCATAGCAAATTGACTAATTTAATCATGTCCATCTCAAATATCATCTAAGCATGTAATCGACCTTCCATAGAAAATATAAATGGACACGCTTTGATCTAGCGAAGGCTATAAAACCAGATGATCAGAAGGAATAACCAGAGTCCAATCTTTAACGATGGCAACCATGTTTCTATACACGTTCTTACTCTTCCAAATCCTCTGTAAGTACATGAAAGTGATTTGGACATAATAGTCCTATATATACTTAATAATTATAATGCTCGAAATAGTTTACGCTGTTTGCTCCGCCGGCGATGCACCGAAAAGTGGAACTGATGAACTAAAATTCGGAGCTGATCTAGGTGAACCAGTGCCTGATCTACCAAGGACACCACCGTATAGGGATGAGGGATGGACTTTAGACCCTGGATTTACTCGTCCTGGTAAATGATTTCTATATAGAAAGCGCCAAACAGCAAGCTGTGCCGAAAACTTCATTAAAAAACTGTTTTCACATTGGCAATTACAATAATAAATATGCATTGACTAAAGGGTTCTCCCAGGTCTTTCGACAGTCATGGGCATAGCTTTCAGTGTCTACTTGGGCATAATTTAGACATATTTATCATATAAAGGTCTTTATGATTTGTGCTTTATGCATTGGGAAAATGAACATCGAGAATATTCATGTGTGTGGTGTGTGTCTGATATTAGTTATACGCAGCAGGTGGCTAAGGCTCAGTTAGACAGAAATGCAATGTTCAGATAGAGCTAGAAAATGAATTTCAAATTTGTTTGAGGACGTGGCATATCGCAAATAGTGTTTAAGATCTCCAAAATTAGATGATTCATTTACTGTAGCTTATTTGAGAGGCAACAGCTGGCGGGTTGTGTTAAAGTTCTTTGCTATTAACAGAGTATCTCCCAGTCGAGCACTACCAACAAGAACATGCCTTAATAAGAGGGCAGCATTGTGCCGGGTATGTCGCAGCTCTCACAACTTTTGTAACACACCTCGTGTTCTTTTCGCGCGGGGGATTTTCTCTTCACACTTTTTGTATCAAGTGCTTTTGATCGAAAGTCTGTTCTTACGGCTCTTCTAAGGAAAAACCCAATCTTATTAATTGCTCTTTATATTTCGCGTCATTTGCAATCGTTGCGATTTCTCATGCCCAGCTCCGCTCTGCTCCTCACCCCGCCCCGTCGCATTACCCAGATCGCGAATTTAAATAGTCATTTAATGTAGATTTATTGTGCAGGTACTGCCAATGTGTGGCCAGGTGGGTGACTGAATCTCTTGTAAATCGAGAATCGAACGTGAAGGCGATGCATTGTTGTCAACTCTATAAATCAAGCCGCATGAAAGTGAAAGCCCTAGGCAGTTGCCTAAGGTCGTTGCGATGCTTCTGGCTTGGCGAGCTTGTGAAATATGTTGTTCTTGAACAGTTCGCACAATAAATCTGTGCCCAATAATTTATCATCTTAATTACGAAATTTGTAGACAGGTAGCAGAAAATGGCAGAGAAACACGAAAGACCAAAAGATCTCAATCAGAATTTCAACAAAGCAAATGGACACAGAGTGAAACCTCACTTAAGTGAGATGTTATATATTCTCTTAATTATATAAAATCTTAAAAAAGGGGTAAAGAACAGAACTGCTGAAAGAAATAGTGATAATAAGAGAAGGAAAGAGAGAGACAGAGAGAGTGAGAACTCTCTCCTTCATACGCCTCTCTGGCTCTGCAACTCTCTTTTGATATTTATACATATATTGTATATTTTTATCTCTTGCTATGTTTCCTTCAATCTCTCTCTATCTGTTTATTTTGCATGCTCTCTCTCTCTCTCTCTCTCTCTCTCTTACTTTCCCTTTTACGCTTTTTCACTGCTTCCATCGCCCTCTATCTCTCTCTCTCGATATCAACTATATCATATTTTTATTTCTATCCCTTTCTATGTTTCTCTTAATCATTTCTATCTGTTTCTTATACTACATACTCTCTCTCTCTTTCCCTCTCTCTTCTACTCTGTAGACCCTTTTTCTATTTCGCAATCAGTTTTTTTCCTCTCGTGCCTTTCTCTCCATCTCTCCTCTCTCTGTTTCACATTATTCCTTTGTTATTTATAAGAAATATTTATTTAGTTTCTATCATATTTAAAGCTCACCTGAGATATATTTGATTAATATATGTATCTCTACTCTATCTATATATCTCTCTTGCTCCCTCTCTTCATCCATTATCGTATAGACTTGTACGGCAATTAATATATGTCAGAGCGATATACACTACAAAGCATGCGCTCAAAAAGCAGCTCTCAAGGTCATTTCAGCTGAAATCGTTGGGAACTTTGGGCATCTTTTGTTATATGCGTAGCGAAATCTAAGAAAACTATATGAGCACTAAAAATCGCATGCAAATTATAAATCGCGTCATTTCGACTAATTCTATTGTGTCGGAGCTTCAAGTCGTGCTTTGTGTGTGTATGAAATAAATAAAAATGTTACCTGATAAACGCAGATGATGCGAAGGCCGCCGCTGCTAATCCAGCTGGCAGTCGCAGTCGCCGTCGCAGTCGCAGTCGTCGTTGACGTTGGGGCTACGCTTGACCCGCCCTTCCGCCCTAAAGGCTGGCCAAAAGCAGAAGTTGACAGCGGATATGAGCAAGACGAGAGCCAGAGCTGTGGCACCTGTTAGCTCAAGCTGCAGCCCAAGCTGTTGCTGTTGTTGTTGTTGTTGCCGTTCAGCTGCTCAAGTTTAGAGTTTTTTTTTGTATGTGGCTTAATGACTTTTGCGGCACAGCTCGTGGCACTTGCCACCTGAGAGGTCGCAATCGGAAGTTCATGTTTATGATACGCTGCGCCAACGTCCAGCCAGCCATCCGTCCGTCCGTCCATTCGTCCGTCGGTCCATCCGTTCTCGGCTGCTATCCATAGTAAGTCACCAGCTGGCAGGAGTCAACAGCTCTCGCCTTGTACTAAATTTCAGTTTAAGATACGAGCAAAATGGGGAGCCAACGCTTGCCCCTTAGCAGAGCCATCGTAGGTGTGATAAGACTTGCCATAAATACGGATAGCCATGCATAAATCAATATTTCTTGCTGGTAGGGGTAGATGATGCACTGTATATAAATGATATGTGTATACAATAGTAGTATTGTAATAGTATATAAACAATAATACCAGTAGAATTTAATAAAGTAGTAGAAGAGTAGTAGTAGATGGGGAATATTATCGCATCTCATCCTATATGCATCCTACCTACTATGAAAGCTGTTGGTTTGCCTTGTGCGAGGTATTTCCCATTTCCGACAACTCCTGCAGCACACCTCATTCTATATGATACAGCTATTATATTACTAGTATACTACAATTAAAGAATGTATATGCAAGATTAGCAGTAGAATTGAGTAATAGTAGTAGATAGGGGATATTATCTCATTCTATCTTTATTCTATCAGGCATCAGCCCATTGAAATGTAGCTAACAGAGGTAGATCTTATGTATTCCTATAATCAATATCTAATTATATTTATCTAGAAATAATTGAAGTGCTTAATTTTTTTTTTTTTTTTTTTTTGCGCCGACTACCTGAAACTAGACTACTTAATTTTTTTGTTGTTAAAAAATAAATAATAAAAATAAATTAAATTTGTTTTTTATATTGTTTTCTGTTAAAAAATAAATAATAAAATATATCACTGTATATATTCTATATATATATAAAATAATTGAAAGACTATGTATTCTTATTAATTTCTCATAGTTGCTCAGATGCGAAATATTTTATTTGTAAAATTTATAATTTCTACTTTTTATACTTTTATACTTTTATAATTTTTTTTTTTTTTTTTTTTTTTTTTTACTAAAATCTAGATTCTAAATAATTGTAGCAGCATGAGCTACATCGTACTATAGCAAAATTTGAAGTTCTTTTGCTCCTTTTTTATATTTACAAAGGAAAAAAGAAATAGAGAAGGAATTCAAGAGCTCGCCCATAGCAAGTTAAGTAATCTGCAATTGAAGGTGTTTGCTGCTAATGCACAGCAAACAATGAACATAAATTCTGGTCAAACTCGATTCGTATCATTTGTCTATTTAGGCCTTATGGCTTTATGGCCTTATGGCATCTATGGCCGTTAAGTGTGCCTAACAAGCAGCCACTTGAGAGCAGAGCAGAGCCAGAAAAGAACTCAATTATGCTGTGCGGCAGATACAATTGTATCTGAGAGATACGGCGCGCATAAAACTTGATTGATAGCATCATTTGCAAGATGCAAGCCTCTGGTTTTTTTTTTTTTTCTTTCTTTTTCTTTTTTCTTCCGTCTACCTCTTCCACTTTAGCTCTTTTGATTTACAGCTACAGCCACAGCGCAGTGCGAGCGAGGGGCTTGAATTGCGGAAGTGGCTTTGCCACTTGGCAGACGTCGCAGATGCAACTCGGCAGCAAGTGCAACTGCAACTGCAGCAGCAGCAGAAACTGCGGCAACTGCGGCAGATGCGACGGCAGCCCCAACGATTTGCTTTGTTTACATTTGGAGCACGTTTGTGGCGGCAGCTGCTGACCGCTGCCCATTTACTAGCAGCCGGCAACAGTCGAAGAGCGAAAGAGAGAGAGGGAGCGAGAGCGAGAGGGAGACAGCAGAGTGATGCTGCTGTACTAGGGCTGCGTTTGTATTACACAATTTGAAGCCGCCGTTGCAGCTGTAATTGGAGCATGCTGCGCTGCTCATTCCTGGCATAACTCAACGCCTAACTCCACACACATACACACACAAACACACTAAATGTATACATATATTTATACATATGCATATATATAATTATATACTCCATATACATAACTGTGCTCCAGCTAGACTTTGCTTTTCTCATATTCTTATTCTTTTTCTTTCTTTTTTCTCTTTTGTGTGTGCTTTTCACACACTCATGTGAAAAGCGTGCTATGATACGATCCAGTTCTAACAAATATTTAACTGTTTTCCATTAACTTATCTAAAAAAGAAACAGACGAGACAGACTTTACTTCTGGGCTAGCTTAAGCTACGCTTCATCTTCACATATATAGTTTATCAATTTGGTATTCATTTGAAGTCAAACTGCTTCATATTATTTATTATTTTCTTAATCTGTTGACCTTTTCTAATTGGCAAAATCGCAAAGTTTTTAAGCACTTAAATACTTTGCCATAAATTCGTTTCATAATTAACTCAAAGACAACAGCAAAAAATGAAAACAAATTCAAAATTTGTTTCCGCATAATTCGCAAAAAGAAAAAAGTTTTTCCTCCTGTCAACACATCGATTTATCAAAGTCATCAAATATTGTCATAACAGACCATTATCAAATGTGAATACCGTTTATTATGCTATATAAGCACATGTATAGAAACATGTATATATACATATGTTTATATAAAATGTATATAAACATGTGTCTTGCCCAAGCTCAGCCCTCAAACTTAAGATCTATTGTTACGAAATTTAGTACATACTAATTTCGTATATACGTTAAGCGAAAAGCGGCAACCTTTAATTATATATCATTAATAATACATATCTGGCAACATTTTGCGAGAACATGAGCTTGACTTCGATTGGCAAATCAAAACAAATTTTTTTTTGTTACATAAATTTTCTTTCTTTGTGGGTTTTCACTTTCATTATAAACTCTTTTTTTTCTTGTTTTTGATGTAATTAATTTGTCGCATTTGTTGTTGGCTTGAACAAATAAATTATAGCAAAATATAATGACCATGTTGCCAGCAAATTACATTTGGCATTTGACTTTCATTTTGCTGTTCGTGTGTAGCACCATAGCTAAAACGTTTTTTATCTTCGTCATTATTTTCTGTTTGTTTTATGGCTATAATATTTCATGGCAAGTCCATAAGAGTCTTTAACCCATAAACGGCTGGAAACGTGCGCATAATAACTAAAGTTCTAAGAACTTTTATGTTTTTCTTATGCGCTTGCAAGCAACATGTTGCTAATGCATGTTGCTGCATACATTTCCACTTCAGACACACACAAACAAAACCACTAGTGTTTATCCAAGCCCATCCGGCACTTCAATGCATTTCTGCTCTCTCCCGCTCTTACTCATTCTCTCTTTGCAATTATTCATCCCAAACGAAAAACAAAACCCACATGCTAAACGCAACTTCACTTCTAATTGGAAACTCGTTTTGTTGCGCGCTGCCTACTCGAAATGAGCAGCGCAGCAAGTGGAACTAGTTCGCCCAGACAGTGTCGCCCACAGCTCAGCAGCAAAACTTCAAAATCAACCCACACATGCACACACGCTCACCTACGTCGTTGAGAGAACGAGCAGCACCATCTGCTTTGCACCCACGCTGCGCTGGCTGGCTAACAAAATGAGTGAGTGAAAAAGTAAATGAAAAGAGCGTGAGCGCGAGAGCGAGAGTATATGCTATGTTGCTAGCCACGCAGCACAATGTTGCGTGACAGTTAGAATGTTGCTAAGCGTTCCAAGTGTGTTTCGCATTGTTGTTATTTTATTGTATATTATTATTTAATATTATTTTACTACAAAGTTTGATAAGACCTTAATTAATTATAGTTTGTTTTTATAATATTTCTATCATTCGCTCTTTTTACATTTACTATGGTAAGCATCAAATGTTGCCAGCACTTTGCCGGCTGCTGTTATTATTGTTGCGCACAGGCACTTCGCTCGATCTCCGGCTCTGTGAGGGAGAGCGAGAGAGCCGGCATGCGAGTGTGTGTGAGCGCTAGCAAGCAGTTCGTTCACTTGCTTATGGCTAGCCCTCGACGCTAACAGCGCTACTCCATTCAGTTGTGCTCGCAACGTTGTTGAGTGCGGTTTATTCAAACGGTCGGTTGTTCGTTTGTGTTGATCACGATTAGCGCTCTCATTGCTTCAAATAACTGTGGAAAATCTTATCAGCTTCTTTAGTGCGAAACAAAACTGAAAGTGCATTTTCGACAAAGTTTGATTTGACAGCAACATAAAAAGAAGTGATTGCGAAAAGCCGTCAAGGGGCTGTTGCACCTGTTTCCTGTCCCAATCGGAATCGATAACATATAGCATAATGCGGCACGTACGCGCCTTTGGCCACGCATAAAAATGTGAAGTGCATAACATAAGAAGAAACATAACTACAAAAGAAAGAAAACAGATAAACCATAAAACCAAAAAGAAGACCCTACAACTACAATAAACGGCCTTGTGCATTTTTTTTAGTGTATTTACAATCCATCAACATTGTTTTTGGGATTACACACACACACACATTTATACACACTTTGGATTATCCCAAAAAAGATCTGAACTTGATTGAACTTTTGAAAGGTAAGTTTTTGGCATTTGGAGCATTCCAGCTGTTAAATGTTCTTGAGTGATCTTGGACTCTAGTTGATGCTGCGGCTGTTGCTTCTGCTTCTTCTTCTTCTGCTTGAAGTAACCCAGTTTTTGTTTTTTTCTCCCAATTGATTTATTGCGATAATTCACTTAAACTTTGGGTTTCCGCTAGAAAGTCTTGCATCTGTATTTTTTTTTTTTTTTTTTTTTTATATATCTTTTCAAACTTGTTTTTTTTTAATGTTTGATCTGGTTTTTCTTTTCGTTTCGTTTGGCGAAAGTTTAGAATTTTCACTAATCAAATTCGAGCTGAAATTTCTAATTGATTTGAGATGGAATTTTCTAGCTGGCTTTCAGCTTTCAAGAGTTGACTGAACCTGCCAAACGGTATTCTTCGAGCAACTCATTTCCGTTTCCCTGCATCATCCTCGGATATCTGAGGTTATCATTAGAATGCAACAATTTCGCGCGCTGTTATAAATGTTCGCTAACTGTTTGTCATTGTCGCTGTCAGTGGATGGGAATGATATGTTCATTACGATACTCCAGTAATACATATTAATGGCCCTTCAGGGCCACACACAAAGCACTCGGCAAAGGCCTTCCCAACAATTTACAAAAGCAAAGAAAAATGCTGAAATATTTTTGATATGTAAATTTAACTATGATTTTGTTGTTGTTTTTTCGTTTTTCTTTTTGTTTTGTTTTTATTTTATTTTTTTTTTACCAAAATGAATCCCTTCGCTAATTAGCTACGACTCGAATATTTATGAAAGACATAAAACTTGATTTCCCGCAGTGCTTCCGATAATGACAAAATAGTTTACATCAAATCTTTTATATCGAATGATTCAATCGCATCGCGACAAACTCAAAATGCGTAGCTCGTAACGGATTTCCTCTCAAATAAATACATATATACTGACACTAACTTTATGGATTTATATATTTAACATAACAAATATGTAATTTTCACACGCGTAATATTCCATTTGCATTCGCTCATTAGCTGAAACAAATGTCAAAGTTGTTCTTATCGAGCTCATCTAAATCATTTGCCAAACTTTTGCTTTTCAACAAATTTCCCATAGACTTGTTCATTATTCATTCAAAAAAGAAAAAGCAAGAAACAATAAAATATTCAGAGCTCATCCACTTAGGCAAATGCCTAATTAACGACAAATCTGATTTCTTGGCCAAACTTCTTAATGGCAGCGAGTCGAGGCGAGAGCGAGATAGATGAGACTAGCTGATACCCTAGATAAAAACAGATATATGAGCTGCATTTGAAATGCTAGCCCATATACCCCATTTGTATAGGCCATTAAGTGGTATACAGACAGCAGCAGAATATTTGACTTAATGAACCGAATTGAAGTGCGTCTAGGCTGAATAACGGTTTGGCTAAGCTTTTAAGCAACTAATTTGTTCATTGCTCATAATGACAAATATGCAGTTAATAATGATATATATATGGTATATATATTACATATGTCTGCTTGATTACCTTGAAAGTTCACTTTACCTGGCTTGATTATGAAATTTTCACTAAAAACTTGACAACTTAATTGCTGCAACTTGTTGCTGCTGCTGTTGTTATTGTTGTCGTTGTTGTTGTTGTTGTTGTGGTTGCTGTTACTTGATTTTCTCTTCAGTTGCTAAAGTTCGTCCACCGATTGAACATCAATTGTTAATTGACATTGAATCAATTTCCTGTCTGAGATTTTTCACTTGAAAAACTGTTGAGGAAAATGTGAAAACTGCGAGACATTTGAGGATTACAAAATGCAGCTCACGTTGTGCAGCGTTTAGCTGAATAGGTCTCCTGCTCGCTCCTGCTAGCATTATTTGGCTAATTAAAAATCAGGAAATGCACCCGAACAATGGGCCCACAGCAGGCGAGCTACCCTCGCCTCGGAGTCGTCGCTGCTACGTGAGTTTTACCTGTAGAATGCGCTGAGCTACTGTCAAGTGCGGTTTGTTACGGTTTAGCGCCCTCCCCCGCTCTGAGGCTGCCGTCCAGGTAGGCGAACTGTTTAAGCGTGGCTTAGCGAAACGTGTTGTCTAGCTTAAGGATATACGCCTCATCTGATTCAGATATTGCCAATGGGAAGCACGTAGTGGCCCAGCGAGTCTTTTATTAAGAAATTGTGCAGGAGAGGGATCTTTTGGCCTTTATAGAGTTATTGATTTGGATTGAGTTTTCTGTGTGGTTTTCCCGCCTATCGTACGCTGTAGATCGCGGGGAGCTGAAATTGATATGTGGACTCCTGAGAGTCATATAGAGATCGAGGCAATATATTAAGCATTAGAAATAAAACAAGTCTGGGTGAGCTAGTCAAGAGTACCGAACTAGCAGATACCTTTAGAATTTTTGGGACTGAGCCTACGTGCGGAAAATTAAATATAGTGAAGACGAGGATAACAATGATGAGCAGATATTACGGGCTGGCATTTGCTATATTTGCTATACAAGAATCATACAAATACATTTTCAGGACTAGATTTCTGCTAGAGTTCAAATGGACGATTGACTCATAGACAAATAGACGGATGGTTGGATTGCACGACAGACGGACGGACAGTGGATGCTCTAGCCTCAGCTCGTTCTACAGATCAAGCATATATACAAATACTTTTGCAGCTCTGCCACATCTTCTCATACATTTTTACAACAAAATTGTGCTCCAAATTCCCATTCTGTTGATCCTATAATACCTTTAGTTTAAAAATCAATAATATTTAATTTCTACATTTTTAACTCGTTTTATAATCAATCAAGCTTAGCTCAAATGTTAGTTCTAGCTAAACTTTTACAACTCTCTGACGTTTTCTATTTTCTATATTCTTGACTTTCAACTGACTTTTTTTTTGTTTTTGTAACGTACATTCCGGAAATTGTCCAATTACCATAAACGTTTACAATAATATTCGATTTTCGTTTGTTTTTGTTGTTGTTGTTGTTGTTGTTTTTTTTTTATCGTTTCGTCTATTGTCTCTGGGAACTGCTGTTAGCGTAAAGCCACGCCCGCACATGCTACTAACAGCAGGCAGTAGACAATAGACAATTGTCAATTGCATTTGCATACATATGTGGCTGGCTGTCTGGCTCTTTGTCTCTCTGTCTTTCTGTCTCTGTCTGCCTTTAATGTGTGTGGAAATTGTTGTCATTTCGAGCCGGTCTTTAAATAACAGATTGTCGAATGCCTACTCCGTTTAGCCTCCTGCTCAAACTCAAGTGTCATGAGCAAATTTTGAAAGTGATTTGCAATTCAATAACATTTACAGCTAAATTTTAAAGTAGGTTCAACTGGGGTTTTTTCTCTCTCTTTAGAAATATATGTAGGTATATATATATAATTTGTTTATATATCTGATTTGCATTTAGCTCGTTTTCAAAAATTCGCGCGAAATACGCTAAATTACCGCTAAATGCGCGCTTAGTCAGCGCAAATTTTTTACAAATATCGGCCATAATATGCATATCGAGATATTTGTTTATTTATTTATATTTTTGTTTTACTTTTTTATTTCATGGCAACGCGTCAGCAGAAAAATGTTGGCGCTTTGTTGTCGACAGTTGCTGCTGCTGTTGTTGTTGTTGTTGCTTCTGTTTTTTGTTAACAATTAATTTAACAAACAAGTGAAAAAAGGAACCGAAAGTTATCGGTAAATTGTCTATTTGCTAACAACAACAACAACAACAACAACAGCAGCAGCAATGTGTTAAATGGCGTGCTATAAAACAATTATGGCGCTCTTTTTATGGCATATTATGTAGAAGTGTTAATCTGATCGAACGCGGCGCATAATCGTCTCAAGCACGAACTGAATATTTGATGTTGATAAAAAATATATATATACAGAAAATATATAAAATTAGATTAGAATTAACAGTTGGATCACTTGAAATGTGGGTTATAAATATTATTATTAATATGTGCTATAAATAGAGTTTCTATATAAAATGGTAATTAGATTATAATTAAGAGTAATTAAGAGTGCTCACTCTAGCTGATATTTGATATTTGAATGTAAAATAGGCATTTTCATAGAATGTCAGCTATATATTTATATATTTGACTATGACTATGACTAATCGATCGTAAAACTATGCCTTCGCGCATTCAAATAGTGAGCCGTCTAGCTCACTCATAAATATTTAAGCCAATAGCAGAGCTTGCTATGAATTATTGATTCATCAATGTCGTGGAATTCCGGCTAAGCTCAAACTAGTTGGAAAGTCTATAAAAAACAAGCCAAGGCGAGTAAAGTTCATATCTAGTTTCTTATGATATTCGAATATGCGTAATTCCCAAATAAAAATAATTAACAAAACATTGATTTCAATTATTTGACCGATCTTTAAGTCTATAACTCTTTTTAACTATACATTTTTTAAGTGATACACTGAAAAAAAAAAAAAATTAAAATATTTGATATTATTTATAAAATATTGAATGTGAACACGTTTTAAGCACTACGCTAAAGTTAGTTTATATAAAAGTCTTAATATAGTTAAATAACTTTTTAGCCAACAAACATTTGGAACGTGTCTAGAGTTAGGTGAAGTGAAATTCAAAGTTTAATTAGTTAATAATGAGATAATTAACAACTTTTTGCGTTAAAAATTGTGAATGGCTGCAAGCAAAGGTTAGTTAGCTAAATAAAAACAGCAAAAAGCTTAGTTAATATTTAACTAAGCTTTTTGCTGTTTTACGTGCTATAAAACCAATTTTGATTTATGGCGAGAAAGTGAAACTGAAAACTAAAATTATGATAGTATTTTAATTATATATAAAAATAATATAATGCAGATATAAATATATCTTATAGATAATAATTAATATTAACATGTTTTATATAAATATATAAAAAATTTTCGAGTAAATATTTACTTAAAAAAAAAAAAAAAAAAAAAAAAAAAAAATTATAATAATAAGAATATATTTGAGTTCCAATTTCGCTTAAATAAATTTGCTAAACAAAATTAAAATTTTTCTCAAGTTTTAACAGCAAAGAAAGTTGTAAATAGCTTAAAGTGTGAAGCGTCAAAGATATTATTGAGCTGTAGATTAAATTAGCTGATGGATCTCAGTACAACTCGAAATCTTTGCACTGTTTTGTGTCTTAAGTTTTCCCCAATGTAAAGTGTGAACTAAAGAAAAGAAAGACAGGCGATTGTTGAACACTTTCTAGATTAGTGCTTAAGCGAGACTCTTTAGCATTAATTGTTGTGTCTTTTGCCATCTTTAATGGGTAATCAACTGCAAACGTGAACTTTCATCCGTCAAATGCGACGCTTCTCGGCGATTCTCAGCTGTGTTCATTAGGGTCAAGAGCGAGTAGTCGCTGCTGTTACTGCTTGGCTTTTGATTTGACCGCACATGAAACTTTCGTTGTGGCTCCAGCTTAGAATACGATTAAAGCTCGGCTTTCTACATTACCTTAGCCGCCCTCACCTGGTGGCGCAGAAATAAAGCAACATAGCAAGATAAGAAGACAACAAAAAAGAAAAAAAAAGCGAAAATTGTGCGACAAATTCTCACGCCCAACGGCTGCTCTCGAGCTGTAAATGTAAACCGCAAAATGTGAACGAGGCGGAGCAGCTAGCTGCTGATTCCCATTCCGTGTTCCCAGCTGCAAATCCTGACTGGCCAAAGCTAGGGTATCTCGGGGGCAGCGGGCTGTTGTTGCTGCTTTGTGGTATGTGTGGGGCTCTGTTGTTGCCTTGACTTTAATGCACTGTGGGAATGTGCCCAACGCACAACTTGATTGACTTGCAGTTTTTGTCCCTCTCCCTCCCTCTCCCTCTCTCTCTCTCTCTCTCTCTCTTTCTCTCTCTCTCTTGGTCTGTCTCTCCTTTTGCTTGGATTCATTAACTGTTTAACTGCAGCAATGACTCTCACTCTCGTGCTCGCTCCCCCGCTCCTCCTCTCTCTCTCTCTCTCTGTCGCTCTTTCCCTCTCCGTCGTAATCGATATGCGTGCACCTTAACACCCGTTGTTCATTGTAAGGGTTAAGGCCGGAAGCGCCTCTGTTTAAAAGACTATGTAAACGCCCAAAAAACAACCAAAAACCAAAGCAAATTTCATAAAACAAAAGCAACAAAAAAAAAAAAAAAAAAAGAAACTAAAAAAGCTGTTGTCCGCTTGGCGCTCTATTTGAGCGTGATTAATTTCTGCACATCAGTCACTGCCAAGCGGCTAAATGCACAAACACTTGGCACAGACACAGCGCAGCTTGTAAAATACCAAAAGCAAAAAATAACAGACTGAACAAAAAAATGCAAGGATAAACGACTAAAAAATTGTATTTATACTAAACTCTGGGCAATTCCAACTGCATTTTTTTTGAGATCTTGAAAGTTTTAACAGGGCTTAAACATTTTGGCTTGAAACTGGAGCAAGGCAAAACCAAAGCAGATGTTGAGGCATTTGATGTACTGGAAATTGCATTTGTTTATTTTCATTTGGAATTAATGTAATTTGCCATTAATAGACGCAGTTATTTATTTTATTTAACTCAATTTATATGATATATTTGTTGTAATTAACTTTAAAATATTTTATATTTATGTTTATTTTATTTATAATATGTTATTTATTTACTTAATAATTTATTTTACGGAATTTTTTTTTCAGCATTTATAATTATTTTAATGAATTTACTTGAATTAATTACGTTTTTATTTTATTTTATTAATTTTTTATTATATATTTTTTGTTGCATATTTTTGTTAGAGCTTTTGTTAGTATTATATATTTATTATTCTATTATTTTTTTTTCGTATAATTTTGTGGCTAGTCTTGAAAATGATTTCAATAATTGCATCAGCGCACTTAAATAATATTTCTCTCAATAATTTTATACATAATAAATAAATAATAATTATTTAGTATTTAGTAGTAATTCGCTAATAATTAATATTTATATTAAATTTCATTACATTGAATATATAATTAATTATATTTTATAAATAGGTTAAATTCAACTGTAAGTAAAAATAATTTTAATTTTTTGATTACAACTTTTCCATTGTATGATTTAATTAAAAAAATCTTCAGCATTTGCTTAAGAATTTCAAGTTTCAGCAGGCTAACAGAAACCTGTTCAGTTAGTGTATCTTGGCTTCGTTCTATACAAAGTTGACTTTGCATATTTCAGTTTATAGCTTCCTCTCGCACGCTTTGACAAATTAAACAACTTAAAGGCAGTTACTGTTGTTGTTGTTGTTGTTGCAGTCAAGTGACAAGTTGACGTCTTCTTCCTTGGCCCAACACATGATGACAGAGGCGTGAGATATGTATATATATATATATATATATATATATAGAGAGAGAGAGAGAGATAGAGAGAGAGGGGAAGCGAGCAAAGAGCAGGAAGCGTATACAGCTGTCCAAGTTAGCCATAATCTTTTGGGCCAAGCGCCCAGGCGACTTAATTGTGCGTTCACAAAACATTTTTGCATAAGAGGCGAGCAAGTTTATATCAATTTTTGCTGAAACTTAGCAAGAATTTTAATCTGGACTCAAGGTTCGAGTTAAATGTAATAATAGCAACTGCAAGTAATTCATATCATTTGCCTTGAGCCACTGCACTGATGATGCTGTTGCTGTTGTTGTTGCTGTTGCAGCTCTTCATAGTGACACATCATTCTTTACATTGAAACTTATCTGAAATGAGCTGCTTGAACTCCCACACTCACTGCGGCCAGAAATAGTGCTCGAGCTTCTATGGAATCTTAAAATAAAATGTAGAAAAAACAACTTAATCGACAGCCAGAGAAATTAATTGTTGACGCTTAAGTGCAGCATATATCTATGCCTATACAAGCAGATATATCTATATAAATATAAATTTGTGAACAGTTGCTCTATCTTTTTTAATATGAGCTGCGACCCTTTTGCCAAGATTGAAAACTGTTTTCAGTTTTCCCCCTCATGGCATAACTTCATTAAGTTGCGGCTGAGTTGTTTCAGTTCTTCTTCTTGGAATTCCTGCTCTTGTTTTTGTTTGTATTCCTTAGACACATATGTGGGCTCGCATTGTTGTTGTTGTTGTTGTTGCTCGAGTCTGTTGCAGTTGTGGTGGCTGCTTTTAGTATATCTTTTTATTTTGTTTTTAAAATACTTGAAATGTTTTTTGATTTATACGAACAAATATGCAATTTGTTGCTTTATCTACTCACACACACACACACACACACATAAGCGATGCAACCTTGTCTCTAATGACAGCATTTAGCTCTGGGAAAACTCACCCATTGAAATCACTTTTCCACACATTTTTCACATAATTAAAGGCAGCTGCCAAACTCGATACTAGAGATTGCAGCATTTGTTGGCTTCCAGCTTTTGCCTTGTTGCAATCGTTTATTGACAGGTGAAACAATGCTCGCTGCCAGTTCCATAGAATTTTAGTTTACCTTTTGTAATTGTGTAAGCGAAAAAATCAAAAAAAGAAACAACGGCGCTCTGAATTTATAATTTCCGCTGAATGCTGAAAGCTTTATGCGATTTTTACATAGATTTCTGCTTCTTCTTGTGCTTTTTTGTTTTTGTTTAATATTTATGATGCGGCAACAGTTTTGTGTTGTTTCTTTTTTTGGCTGCTGCTGCAGCCATAAAATATGACAGGCTTTCAAATATGTAAAGACAAAATTTATATTTAGCTGCAGCTCTTTAAACTCGTCTGCTGCGAGAGTGCTCTGTAAATGTTGTGCATAATTTGAGAGCGATATTTAATTAATTTCAACAATGTGCTCGAACAGTCGAGCACTCTTTGGCTCAAGCTGTCGGGCTGCCAGGCGGCTGGACCGAGCCGATATGGTTAAATACCCTGGATTGTTTGGATGATACTCAAGAAGTTCTTCAATTAACTCTTTATTTACCGAATTACATCTGTTTGCAACTTCTTTTGGCAGTATATAAGATATGCTAATGTATTTAATAGATATTTTTACATTTATCTCTTATTTATGAGCCCTATAAATATGTTTTAGATACTTTTGTATCTTACAGATACTTTCGTAACTTAATTTAATGATAAAGCTGCATATCACATTATTCTTATCAGTAAACCAGCTATCTACATCACGTATGTACGTGTATATACCTCATATATATACCCTATGTAAGACATTAAGAATCACTTTTGACGCACGCCCACACACATACAGACGTAGACACACACACGCACATCTTTTATTATTTGAGCATGTATAATAAAAAAAAAAAGAAAAGAAATAAAAACTGCCAAGAGACGGCCAGACACCACCCACAAACAGTTGCGCCCAAATTAAAGCAAACATTAAGTGAAAAACATTAAAAAAGAAGTAGAAAAAAGTCAAAAGAAAAACTGGGAAAATATAATGAAAATAATTGATTAATTAATTGACAGCAATTGAGTTTAATTGAGTGCGACATGGTCAGCTCTACAGATTTAATGTATATATATATATATATATATTTTTTTTTGATTATTTTTCGGTTCTCTCGGTGCGCAGCTTTTAATTAGTTTTCCGACAGCTGCGACTACGGAAAAAGCACTTGAGCTTTCCGTATTAACAGTTACTAAATACCAGGTAAAGCCAATTTGTTGTTGCCCAGCAACAACAGCAAAAACAGCAAAGACAACAACACTGACCAGGTGAAATGCAGCCATCAGACACGTCAACAAGTTGAAAGCGATTTGCCAACGTAATGGCAACAAAAATTGCTGAGGGGCCACTCACCTTAGCAACATCATCCCAGTCAGCCAGAGCAACAATTAGCTACGGTCAGAGCAGCTGCATAGAAACTTTGTTGACAAACGCGGAAAAAAGCGCAAAGCAAAGTCAAAGACCGACAGCATAAGTACCAACAACAGCAACAGCAATAACAATAACAACAACAGCAACGAAAGCACTGCATAAATAAATGACTAAGCGGCGGCGTCGTCGCGTGCTGCTGCCAGGGACAGAAACACTGCGACGGCAATGGCGACCGCGACGCGAGCAGCGCAGCAGCAACGTCAAAGCGTGACAAATAGCTAAATGTTGTTGTAGTCAGTAGTTGCTGCTGTTGTTGTTGCTGTTGCTGATTGCTGCTGCTTGCGTCTGCACTTGCTCAGCCTTCGCGCATGTTGAGCAACATTTTTCTCTTGCATTCTTAATGGAGTGCAAACAATGTTGCCCGAAACTTGTTGCTGGCCAAACATTTTAAGTACTTATTTGCCTATGTCGTTGGCAACTGTGCGAACTTAAACAAAATTTGAAGAAGAGGTATGGGTAGCGAGAAAGAGAGAGCAAGCAAGAGAGAGAGAGAGAGAGCTAGATAGAATATTATAATTATATTTATACAGCAAGCAAGCTGCTGTCGCAGACTCCACAGTCGCAAAGAACTTGCCCATTAGCGCAAAAGCCGCAGTCAGAGCTACAACAAAAGCAACATTTTACGAGAATTGTGTAATTTCATTTGTACTTCATTTCGGTTAGCCAGACCAAAATTTGGCGGCACCAGCAAAAACTGACTAAAAGAAAACAAGAAAAAGAAACAGACAAAAAGAAGAAGAAGAAAAAAAGCCATGAAAATAGGAATTGTTTCTTTTTTTTGCGCCTACCCTCTCGGAAAACTGAAAACTAGTTTAGTTTAATTCGCAGTTGGTACGCCGTAATTCCCAAGAAATCAGCAAAAAAGCCAAAACAGAAAAAAAAAACCAAACCAAAACAGAAGCTCATTAAAATGCGCAGTAAATTCTTCCATTTTTTTTTTTTATATTTTTTTGTAACATCTTCTGATTTATGAGCACACATAATAATAAATATATATAAATAGAAGTTATATAAAAAACAAATCAACAAAAAAGTGAACTTCCTGTCGTTGATTTGTTG
Organism: Drosophila mojavensis; assembly: GCF_018153725.1. NCBI lineage: Eukaryota > Metazoa > Arthropoda > Insecta > Diptera > Drosophilidae > Drosophila > Drosophila mojavensis. Next base: position 8,041,127 of record NW_025318858.1, read on the forward strand.
TTGTTATTGTTGTTGTTGTTATTGTTGTTGTTGCCAACTCATGCCCACAAAATTTGTGACGCGTCTCTTGACAAATGAATGTTTCGCAGTCTGTTAAGATTCGAGAAATGTTCTTTAACGACTTTTCCTATTGACGACAGGAAGTCAATTCACCTGACTCGAAGGGAATTTGTACACGATTCGTTAGCTAATTGTTGATGTGGCCTGGACACTGGGAGCTGCTGAATGATTGGCATTATAGATGCCGGATTATGAGCTATGAAATGTTATAGTATTATATAAAAGAGAGTCAGAGAAATTGTGTGAAATAGTTCTGGGAGGAATCAATCAATTGTTGGTGTTGAATAAAAACAGGTGTACAAAAGCCGAAATGAATAATTGAAAATACATTGATACAATAAGTGACATAATAAAATTAGTTAGAAATTAGAGAGAACTGGGGAAAAGTTGCAAATCATGAAGCAAATCAAACCTGAAAATGAAAGTAATATGATGAAATTACTTGGAAATGAGAATGGAATTTATGAGAATTGAATATGACTACAAATTTCTAGCTAATACTGATTATATTCAGTATATAATATAGATATGTAAGTAGATAATACGAAAAAAATAATTCGAAACCATGGGAAAATAATTTCATCTTAATATAGTTCTATTTAAGAAGAAATAACCAAGACAAATAATCCTTTTAATTTATATTAATTAATTTATTTAAAAGTATTATTTGATTGGAACTACTTCATTTCAATAATATTTTTGTTCATTTGAATAATTTGAGCAAGATTCAAGTTCAGTTCCTTAGTGTCTTTGAACTTTGAGCCAATTCTTTTAAGCTTATTCAGTGACTAGTTGAGCTAGTTTCAGTTATACATACCATCAACTATGATAATGCAAATCCAATTGTCTGCTCCTCTTTGGTCTCAACCCAAATGAGTTTACCAAATTTTCCCCACTACTGTTTCCCATTTTCCGACTAAATGGTATTGCGCAAGCTCTTGAACTGCAGTGCTCAACTTGTCAACGCTCTAAGACAATGCTCATAAGTATTTTATAGATAAAGACTGAGAGAGAGAGAGAGAGAGAGAGAGAGAACGAGACTCGCAGCCTACGCTTATCGTGTGTATGCATCAATCTTGAGGCCCAAGACAGCAAGAGCCCCTACCTGGAAAGATTAGACGCACAGCGAAACGAGCACAAAGAGAAGTATTAAAAGAAAGACAAAAAAAAAAAAAAACTCTTTTCACACCTACGAGAGAACCTCAACAACTGTTGTTGCTGTGCCCTAATTGTGGGCGTTGGGCCCGAACAAACGACTGACTTAAGAGCAGATCTCGTTAGTGCTGACCTCTGAACTGAACGAAAGTGCCGCTGCTACCGCATCCGCTCCAAAAACAGCAGCAGCAACAACAACAACTAGAATCAGCTAGAAAAAACCCCCAACCGGAAATCCATAAACGAACTAAAGCAACGCTAAGCCAGCTGGCAAATTAAAATCTTCTGCTCCACATTCGGCATTCGACATTCGGCATTGACTTTGATTTTGTGTATCCACAAAATGCACTGCTATCTATTTCCCATTTCCATTTCCCATTTCCATTTCTATGCACATGTTCCACTCACAAAAGGCACACACGCACATTTCCTACGTCTACCTGCCGGCTAACGCATAGATCTCGGCATGTGAAGCAGCAGCAGCAGCAGCAGCAGCAGCAGCAGCGGCAGAGCGGCAGCAGCTGCCTTCCAGTTCGACTCGGATTTCTCATAGCGAAATTCCCACACTCTATCGCCCAGCTAGCTGCAGCTACAGCTACAGCTATGGGCAAGGACTGCAAGTCAGCTGCTGCGCGCTGCATCAAGTGCATTCATATATATATATATATATATGTGTAATATATGAAGTATCTGTTGGCTGGGAACTGGCAGCATATGTGCGTGACCAGATTGTTGTGATGTCGTCTGTCTGTGTGTGTGTGTGTTGTTTTCTTCTTTTCTATTTTTTTTTGTTTTTGGCACATTTTCCCATATGGTTTTTCATATTCGTTTTTTTTTTCTGCGCACTGGCAGCTGTCGCGTGGCCATCTCATCATCCAAGGCATGGGAATTCAAAGCAGATGCACTTTCAATTTGAATCTGTATGGAAATTATTATGGCAGTTATCACTAGCACGACAAGAGATGAGAGGCCTGATAATGTAGAAAATACTTCAAAAATACAAAGAAAGCAAAGTAATACTGAAAGAAGTGCATAGAAAATACCAAAATATTAACATATTTTTTGAGATGATCACAAAATATCAGAAAAGGCAAGTAACTAAAATCAGATAAAATTAAAGTAAAAATACGTGTATAAGAATAAACATTATTAACAGATATAAATATATGACTATAAAGTTGAATAATCAAATATTATTGCTGGTATTAAAAAAATACCAATATAAATAAAAAATACTAAATTATTGCAGACAAATATGACAGATGACAAAAATTTAAATATTTAAATAATAACAAAAATAATAAAATAATAAAATAATAAATAAAAAATACTAAAATACTGATAGACATTATTTCTTTTAAATTCGAATGTGAGACTTGAAATAGTTCTACATATTAGCATAGCATACCCTGTGCACATATATACCCTGTAATCGCAAGTGGCGTAGCTTAGCTATACTTATGCTCTAGCCATAATATTTATGGCCATATTAGCTTGGCATTCTTACAATGGAACTAACATGAAGCTCCATCTAACAATTAGTCAACTATTCGCTCGCTCACTCTAATGCTAACTCACTCCCTCTCTCTCTCTCTCTCTCTCTTTGCAGGTAAGATTTGGATGAATATCTCAGCGTCGCATCCGCAAGTCGTCAGCGACTTTTAGTGCTCGACTAACTATTTATAAGGTAATTTGAGACGCGCTTAGCAACAGCCAACGGAATTCTTTAAATGACAAGACATATAAAATTTAATAGCTTGTAGCCTGGGTAGCACTTCAAGAACCAGAGCCGCTCCTCCTGCTGCCCCTCCTGCCCCACCTCGGCACCTTTTTGAGCTGCTGCTGCTGCTGCTGCTGCTGCGATGTTCGTGTTCGTGTGTCCCTTTGGCGGCTTTTGTTTACCTTTGAGCTGAGGTTTGTCTTTGTGTGCCCTCTTTGTTGATTTTGTGCGCACGCCGCTGTCGCTACTATAAATAGGGATATACACACATAGCTGCACTGAGCGAAAAAGTGGGGCCTGCCTAAATGAATTGAACAGAATACCAGAAGCCGCAGGCAGAGCAAAAGAATTTTTAAAGCATTTCTAAATCAGGTCTGCAAAATGAACTAAAGAATTTTCTCGCAGTGTATAATATATTTTAAAATATGTTTTGCGTAATGCCCAAGACAACAGCACAAAAAAAAAAAAAAAAAAAAAAAGACAACAAACTGTTGTCCTTCTACTTCTTCTTCTTCCTTCAACTTTTTTTAATAGTCTTAAATTCCTGAGCAAATAATTTGACAGCAAATAGAAAGCAGAGCTCGCGGGGGCCAGCATATCAAATTGAGAATGATTTAATGAGTGACTGAATGAATGAGGGCTTTAAGCATTACCAAATCTATTTGACTGGCCGCCTCTATATAGATATATGGACAATATATAGATAGTATATGTCCGAAACTATTAAGATTGGGTCGCTAATAGATAATAAAATTTTCTATTATCTTTATGCATTTGTTGGACAACTAATTGAATTTCCCCAACTTTTGCCAAATACTGCTTACATTTCCTGTTGTCCACACACGCACAAACACACACGCATATACACACACACACACACACACACTCACGCACTCACACTCGACGGTCGCACGCACACCCTAGAAATTAATGTTGCTGCATGTTCCGTTGTTTTACCACAAACCCAAATGTAATTGAACAGCAGCTGCCACGCCCCCGCCGCGCTACGCCCTCCCAATTTGTAGGTGTGGCTCTATGGGTCTAACGAGGCGCCCGAGCTGCGCTTGTCAAAGTTGGAGAACTTCTATTAACAATCTACTTTAAGACACATGCGACACACACTCACGGCGCTACCCCAAAACCCAAACCCAATTTTTATACCCTGTAGCGGAAATGAAGTGGGAAGGGGGTATATTGTCTATAAGGAAATTGGTATACTGAAAAGTTATTTGAAAACTATAAAGATAGATATGTCTATATAGATGTCTATTTGTGCATATATAGAAGACTATGAGATATCCTGTAAATATAACGGTGCTTGCCGGCAGACCCTTCTAGCATTTTGCTTGAGCTGCGCTGTGGCTTTGTTATATATGTATGTGTATACAATTATAAATATTCAGGGTACCTGTTAGTCTATATACATTCCACACTTGAATTGTTTTTAGTACATTTTTGCGGCGTTGCAAATGTGATAATGAAAAAAGTTCAAAGGGGGCACACACGTGTATGCGTGTGTGTGCGTGTGAAGGGCTGTCAAATCTAGTAGTTAGGGCGTGTTATTGGGGGCGTGGCACTGTAATATAATGTGAGTGATTTGCCCAGATTGAAGTAGGAGTGAATTCAGTGCTGGTGCAGAAAGAGTGTGAGGGTGAAAGGGGGAGGGGGCTTAGCTAACGCTCCTACGTGAGCTGACGACAGTAAAAAGCCGAAGAGATACTCTTGAGCAAAACGAATGAACCGCTATTAACTGACGCTGATTGTGACGCAACCTGTGCCTGGCATGCCAAATGGGAAACTCGCATGGCCCGCCTCTCTCACTCCCTCTCCCGCTGTCGCTCCCCCTCGCCCATCCGCTCGCTTGTCAATACGCACATAACTTCAATGAGACAAGCGTTTCCTTCGCTCTAGCTGGCAATTTAAATGCTTAAACATTTGCAACACGCCTCGTGGAGTTATTTCTGCTGCTTCTGATGCCAGAGCTTGGGTGCTGCCGGATGCCGATGCCGATGCCGAATGCATTTCGAACCAGTTTTTGTCACACAGCCGCCACCTGCTGTCGCTGCTCCTCCCTCTCTCTCTCTCTATCTCTATCTCTCTGTTTAAGTGTCTCGCTCTCAGGCATAAATCATATCGAAAGAATTTATGCAGGCAAATTCCGAGAGGCAAACATGTTTGCAACAAGTTGCCAGCGGAAGTGACTAGAAAACTGTGTCTATGCAACTGATAAATTTAATATATATGTAGCTGCCCTCTCTCTCTCTCTCTCGCTCGCTCGCTCTCTCTCAATTGCTGGCTCGTTCTTTTTAATAAGGCTGCTGCATAGGAAGTAATTTCTTTCAGTTTGACTTCCTGTTTTACGCGCTTGTTTGCGTGCATGCTTGAGAGTGTGTTGTGTGTGTGTGTGTGTGTCTGTGTGTCTATGAGATGTTTTTGTGCTGCAAAGGATGCACTTAATTTGACTGTCTCGCTGCCTTGAGGCATGCTACTCAGCGCGGCTTCCAATTGATGCATGCCACGCCTGGCTCGCCCTCTCTTTCTTACTCACTCTCTCTCTCTCTCTCTCTCTGTCTCGCTCAACTCTACTCAACTTCCGCTGTAAAATCATATGCAATTATTGGCAGCACTCTGAATCTAGCAATATAAATTTGTTGGCTGTTAGCTGCCACGCCCACACGCCCCACGTGGCATAAACATGCGTTTGCCAAAAACTTGACTTTGAATTTATGCGCGTTGGCCTCCACACAAAAAAAAAAGAGACGAAAGTTTGCGCCCCAAGGTAGGCAACAGTAAATTGGAAAGCGAGAGGAGTAGAGAAGGAGAAGGAGGGGAGCCAAGTGAAGAGTGCAGGTGAATAGGTGTGCATGGGTGTGTGTGTGTGTGTGTGCCTGACGGTATTCGTTACAATTTCAGAGTTCGTTTTCGCACCTACGCAAAATTTACGACACTTTTAAAATATGCAATTTATGGATGCTGTGCGGATGCTGGCTGCCTGCACGCCTGCCTGGCTGGCTACCAGGCTAACTGCAGGCGTGGCAGGTGGGCGTGACGGTGAAGGAAAAATCATGCGCTGCGCTTTTACCTTTATTTACCTTTTACCTTTATTGCATTGAAGCTTGCATAATGTTTCTGTTTGCATCTTGATGCAGCGGAATCTCTAGACGAAAGGGGACTTAGTTTGATATATATTTGATATGCAATATAATTGGAATTGTGGAGGAGTTTAAAAGGCAATTATTAGAAAATCAAAAATTAATCTAAAAATCTTAGTTAATTTATTTCAAAAAAGTTTAAAAAGTAATTATTAGAAAACTTTTTTTTTTTTTTTTTTTTTTTTTTATATATTTTGATTTATGTATATATGATTATTATTGTTTATTTAAATATAGTATTTTTTTTTTTTTTTTTTTTTTTTTTAAGAAAAAACAAAAAATAACAAACAAAATGTGTATTTAAATAAAAATAGAATTATGCATATATTATTAAATTAAAATAATATAAACTGGGTATCAAGTTTCACATTCGCCTTAAATTAAAAATATTGCCCAAATATTGTTTATCCAAAATTTTCTTGCAATTGCCTTTTATGTGTATGGTTTTCCATTAAACTAATATACTCTTTTTCTGTATCGCGGCATGGAAAACCATTTAAAATTTTCTTTGTCGAAAACTTTGCAAAAATAAATACGCATAAAATGCCACAGAAATATGCAAATGATTAGGTGGCAAAATGCACGCACATATACACTCAATACACACATTCACACTCACACACGCACGCACACGCACAGTTAGTGAAATGCAAGCAAAGCCAATGCCATTTGTTGACCACAAAATTTGTAACTGACATTTGCTCGTTGGAGGCGGAGGCGGAGGCGGAGGCGGAGGCGGGGGCGGAAGCTCGTGCAGCTGCAGCTGCAGCTTTATATTTATTTGTGTTGGAGGGCGGCGTGGAAGGCGTGGCAGTGCCTAAAAGCATGCTCTAAATAATTGCAATTCATTTGTCCTGCCATCATGTGACATGTGCCAGTCGCTCTTCCGCCCTCGCTCTCCCTCCATCTCACTCTCACTCTTTCCATCTCGCCTTCTCTTTCTGGTAAATATGCTCATGTTATTAACGCCACAAAAACGCAAAATGTAACTGCAACTGCACTTTAGTGCGGTGGTCTGGAAGGCCTCTGATTGACAGCATGCTGCCAGAAATGGACCACACCCACCACAGCCCACATCCCCCACCCCTTTCTATCCGATGATCCCTTGCGCAACGGCTGTGGGTTTTGTTTTTGGTATAACTGTCACACGAAGCGCCACTTATGCAATTTTGACGCCCACAGCAACAACAATTGATGGCAACACCTGCCTGCCACATGATGCTGCCCCACAATATCCTCGCGACACACGCTGCGTATGCGTGATGAGTATCTGCAGTTGCCCAGCCAATAGTCGACTCTGCAATACCCGTTATATAGCTATACAGAGATGAATATTCGAGTGCAGAATTTAAATTTGTAAATAGTTGAACTTTCTTATCTCCATTGATGCACTCTCAACTATTGGGCTTAGAGTCTGAACTTGTGACTCTTGCCTAGGGTTACAGTAGAGCTACCCTCTTCTCCTTCCACCTTTCAGCTCGGGCGAAAAGTAATTTTCGTGGCAGCGGCTTAAAGGCTTGCCAGACTCCCGCAATTTCATGTTAATCTGTGCCCCTATTTTGCATAATGTCCAGCACACTCGTTGCATGATCCGGAACCGCTGCATAGCCTCAATTTGGACTAGGTCTCTCTTAAGATATTTTAGATAATGCTTGGCTGACTCTTGCCATAGGCATAAGTTAGACATAATTTCTGCCGTTTGCTCTGACTATTTCTTGTTTCTCAAGAGCTTTTCACAGCTTTAGCTGCGTTTACGCTTTGCTCTTTGGCTCGCATAACCATTTTCTTTCTCTTGGCTGCTTTTTGGACATTTTTTTGTGTTTAACTGACTTAACGCTTGCCTTAACGGCTGTGGACTTAACGTGTTCTGCTGCACTCTATTTATATACCCTGTAATTAGAGAATGGGCTCTGAGGGCAGGTAATGAAGACAAGGTGTGTGTATAAAACAATAAGATGGAAATGAAAATTGATTTATAAAAAAAAAAAAAACTAATTTTATATGAAAGAAGCTGGACAAGTCTCTTTCTTAAAGAATATTAAAAGTAACTGCAAGGAAAAAAAAGAGAAATGTTTTCATTTTTCTTTTTATTATTATTGATACATAATTAGTTAGAAATTAAGAATTCGATGCAGAAATGTCAGACAGACAATGTATTATATCTGATACAGTTAATTACATCCAATTACAATTTACATCATTTTTTTCTCTTTTATTTCCAAATTTATTTAAGACAATTTATTAAATGATAAACTGAGATTGATAAATTATATACTATTTCAGTATGAAACATATTTCATATAAAATATCATGTTGACTCAGGTTGATATATTTTTATTAATATTAATTATTTGATATTTATCATATTAATTTGATATTACCATAATATATATATCAATCGTCATATCACATACCATCTCATCCTTAGCCTTATATATTAGAATCTCCTGTATCTTATCACATCCCATTTCCAATTGATCGAATTGATCATACACTTCACTTCAACATATCCTAGTCTTTCTCTCAACTCTCTCAACTCTCTCTTCGACTCCCTGCAGCACAGCTGAGTATCTCTAGCTTGACTATGCTTGCACTTGCATTTATTTTTAGTCTCACTGTTATATATTAACGAACCGCATATTCCATGCTAGAAGCACTTACTGCTCCACACATTCCCGCTCTTTGTCTATAACAACAGCTATTTTTAATGAGCATCTGAGCTGAGCTGAGCTGAGCTGGGTTGCTGGACGGCCCTTTTAAGGGTTAGCCTAGCCTAGCCCATGCTAGCTTCTGTTCGGGCTATGCAGTTCGTAATGCGTCCTTCGTTTTATGGAGAGAACAAAGGCGCGTGGCAGCAGAATGAGTACAGCAAGCTGAGTCACTTTTTATAGCAATTAAAAAGCAGTTAATCCCCAGCCGAAACCAAAAAAGAAAAACCCTCTCGGAAGCAGCTATACAATATGTGCATGTATATAATACATGTACTTATCTGCTGCTGCTGCTTCTCTTGTAGCATAATGAAATTTATTTTGCGTTTTTATCAAATTGAAAACAAGCAACAAGAAGAGAAAAAGTGTAGACGCTATAAAAGCAGCTTAGCAAAAATACATAGTTCATTTTTTTGACCAACCAGTTTCTTTTTTTTTGCTTTTTCTTTTGGCTTATTTTTAGCTGGAACTTTTTTCGCGTTTGCCGGCTCTACGCCTGGCGCCATGCAACACTTTTTAATTGCGTCCCAAATTGGCTAATGCAAAAGAGTTGAAAACCAGAAGGGCGAGGGTGAGGGAGAGCGAAAGGGGATAGGAAGAGCAACCGTGGCAAAGTTAAGCTGCTTACATAAAAGGCCATTGCAATCAAATTGTCTGCTGCAAAAAAAAAAAAAAAAAAAAATTAAAAAAGCAGAAGAAATGAAATGAAAATAAAAGAGGCGCTGAAATAAATAAATAAATAGCGCACTTAGGGATTGCATTCTACGAGCCAATGTTAGTTACTCGCCATTTAAGTCACGCTGCATCTCTTTCTCTCTCTCTCTCTCTCTCTCTGCCTGTCGGTTTTCATTACAATTTTGCATTGCATTTTGCTGCTCAACCAGCACAGCAGTTACAATTTTTTGATTAGCAATAAAAGTTTGTTGGTATTACATATACCTATATATAGATAAATTTTGGTTTGAGTTGATTTACAATTTCGATTTTTCCTGGAACTTGTGATGCAGTGCATTACTATAATTAAAAAGTAGATTGGATTTCTGCAAAATTAAATCAGTTTTTTCCTGGAACTTACCATATATGTATATATTTAGGAATTAGATTTAATTTCTGGAAAATTAAATTAAAATGTTGGATATATTCAATTATGTATGTAAGCTCAGAGTCTAAAGTTTTTAGGCCGTGACCTAATATGGCCTTTCATAAGACCCTAGATAATAGATACTCTAGCTACCCCTAGTACATAGGATTTTTTCTAGTCGATCAATGCAAACTTAATTTAAATTTTTTTATTTTTTATTTATTCATATTTTTTGTTTATTATCATGCGGCTTGGCAACTGGGGAATTGTAGTTTGTTTATGCAGAGTGCAGAGCCCAGGCACAACTTATAACATAAACAGAGTAAACGAGTAGATTTCAATTAAATATTTATGACTTACTTACTTAGCTTAATTGCTTAAATTTGTAGAATTTAAAAGAGAAAGAAAAAATATATATGCATGAAAATAATGAAATGCGCTTTCGAATGCACAAGCTGTTGCTACATCCGCTTACAATTTGCTAGGCATTAATTATACATATTACACAAATATATACATATACATATACATATGTGTATATAAATCTGTATGTGTGCATTTGAAGAGTGCGCCGACAAGTCAGATAAAATACAAAAATATATATAAATATATGAAATATAATCGGCAATTGCAATACATTGTAATTGTAATTGCATTGCTCATAGGAAATCCGCATCAAACGACTAACAAATTCACTTTTCGCATGAAAAGTTTATTGAATTGAAGTTAAATATATGATGCTGCGCTTGAATAGTTACAGAGCATGAAGCTTAAAAAACATCCATTAAATCTTTTACTATAAATGCAATTTGTATTTTTTATTTAAAAATCTGAATATACTTTACATATGATAAAAAGCTTAAATATGAATGTTTAAATAAGTCCTTGAACAAAAAATAAGTCAAATAAAATATTATAGAAAACTGACATAAACAACATTGGCAACATTAAAATTGCTCAAAATAAATAATGTAATTTTAAAATAAATAACGTAATATTAAAAAAAAAAAAAAAATTGAGCTTGGTTTTAAAATTATGTTTAAATGTCAAATTAATTTTATATCATTTGTTGTTCAAAAAGCATTTTAAAATTAAAACAAAAAATGTATATATTATTAAAATTAAAATTCACATTATGAAAAAAATAAAGAAAATCTAAGATTCAGTTATTCAGAGAAATATATATAAAGTTAAAGCAAAATACTACACAATATAAACCTAAAAAAAAATAATTAAATATATAAAAATAAAATTCTCAATAATAATGCAATAACAGCAGCAGCCAATGCCTAATGCATAATTAAATATTCCTACCTTGCTGAAGTTATTAATTGCTTAATTAGTCTGTCGGCCCCTTGGAGTGCACTTGAGCTCCTCCACGATTTGTTCACTAATTATCTATTAAAACAAAGAAGGAGAAACCTAATTCGAGCATTTATTTGCCAATTTCGTTAACTGTTAACAGAATTTTATTTATGTTTGTTTATGACTCAGACAAGGTCTGCTTGCTGTGCTTATATAATATTTATTTATTATTATTATTATTTTTTTTTAATATTTATTTTTTATTGCTTTAGCTGTTGCTCCGAATATGAATTGTTCTAGGCAAACTTTTGCCCCAATGTGCGTTCGAGCTGAACAAAAGTTGATTTTCCGTCTCTCTCTCTCTCTCTCTCTCTCGCTCTCTTCTATTTCTGTTGCTCATTTTCATTTGCTTTTGATTCTTAGTTGAGTGATTTCGGATGTTTGGCTTTACACTTAATTTATGCAAGCCTTAAATACGAAGCCATTTTTTGTTGTTATTTTTAGAAATTATTTGTGGCAAAGTTTTTCTGCTTGTTTTCGCTTTGCTGAAATGATTCGAGAAAACCGCAAAGTTAAACGGGTCATGAATTTGCTGATTTGAGGTTTTTTAAAGTAATAAAAAAAATGTATAAATATAAAGCGCAGTGGGTGATTTTTATAGGTTTGGCGAAGGTTTAAGTGTTTAATCATTTGAAGTATTTTAGGAATATCAATTGAATTCAATGATTTATATAAATATATATACACATAAAATAAATATATAATGTATTTTATAGTAATATTTAATATATATTTACTTTTTGCATAATATAATTATTTACTTATTAAATTAAAGGAAATTCACTTTTCTTTGAATTCAGTTTTATAGCAGAGATCAGAAACATTGTAAGCAAGTGAATAGTTTTACATAATCAAGTTACTTCTATGAAAGTATCTTTTAGCTTAGCCAGTCCCTGCGACTTGCCTTTGAGACTCAGATGATTTGTGTGTTTTGTGCCTATGCTTATTAACTGATGAAGCTGATATCGAAGCATCAAATTTGTGCCTTTATGCCTTACCAGTCACAGTCACAGACACCATCATCATCCCCTTCACTGTCATAGTCGCAGGCTTAGTAAAGGACCTAAACGATAAATCATATCAGAATCTCAGCCCTGTTGAAGCATTTGCAAATGAGAAAATAAGGAACATTGTAATCAAGTACATAAAGCATCCTTTCTTCTCTCTCTCTCACTTTTGATCTCCTCCTTTTTAAGTGTTTTCTCGTGTAACTCTGTTGCCTTCGGGTGGGCGTGGCAGTCAGAAATGCTTTAAACATTTTTACAAGTTGCAACTGGAAGCAACATTTGCTGTGCCTCTTATTGTACTTTTTTTTTTGTTTATATGTGTGTGTGTTTTCTCCGCCTTGATGTAGGTCCTTTTTTTCCGGTCTGCTAGCCATGAAAATATATTTAGCTTGAGCTTTGCGTCTGGAATCCTGTTGCTGTTGGTGTTGATTCGTCTATGAGTTTCCGTCTCGTTTTCTGGTTATTCAATCAATAATGCGTTGACATTGAGAGCAGCGGGCCGTGTGTGTGCCTGTGTGTGTGTGTGTGTGTGTGGGTGTGTGAAAATGATAAAGGATGATGGCCTGGCGGCGCTTTGACAAGTCAGGCAGTCGTCAAGCCAGCCAGAGTCGCAAACTTGCCAAAACAACAAAATCAGTTTGTGATTTACTTTTGCCCAAAGAGAAGCAACAACAGCAGCAGCAACAGCAGCGGCAACAGCAGGATTCAGTTCAAGGACATGCCGTTAAATCGCAAATGTCACAGCTGGCGCTTTTATCAAACCAATCGCTGATAGATCGCAATTTTGCGTGTGTGCGTGCGGCGTCCAGCGAAAGTGAAAGGCAAAGCCAGAGCCGAAGCCAAAAGCCGAATCTAAGATAAAACTTCAAATTAAAACATTCCTCGACTGAAATAAGCTCACGAAATTTCAGAGTTTCACAGAGTTGAAGACTTTGAGAATTCGAGAGTTTTGCAAGTTTTACTCATATATCGCTTGACTGACAAGGCATTTGCTGTATGCCCTGAAAGGAGGATGCATAGCCAAAGCCTATATAGCTTATACCTCGCATAGCTCCATTTAAATAATATATAATCTAGTATACATTTCATATAGCTCTAATATAGAGTATCATATAATCCAAGCTAAATAGCTTCCGAGGAGATTAGGAAGAGATTTAGGGATCTGTTTAAGTCAATCCTAACGCTCAAATATAATATATTTATAGTTTCTGTTGCCTTTTACAGAATATCTCTGAACTAGCCACTACTCTTTCCACTCTCATCGTTCGTAACAAGTTTCGACTGTTTCTTTTCGTCTCTTTTGTTCTCTTCTTGTCTCTCTCGTTATTTATGCGTCTTTGCAACACTTCGCTTTGCTTGTGAGTGTTGGTAAATGGCGTAAAAACAGCTCCATATTCCTTGACCTCTGCTCGCCTTATCGTTAACTGAATTGGTAAAGTTGTGCATTATTATCGGCCCGTCGTTGTCGTCGTCGTCGGCCAGACTTGGTCATAACATTATTCACAATGCGGCAATGAAGGTTCACAAAGTCGATAACTTCTGTGATGTTTATCGCTAAATAAACTTCTGCTTGTAAATATACATACATATGTAGACGCTCGCTCTGACATGAGTTTGCCTCCTCTTTTTGTCTCTTACTATATATATCTATCTCTCTAAGTTTATAGGTCTAACCTTGAATTGTCTTCCTCTCATTCTCCCCTTTCAGTAATATCTCTCTATTTCTCTCTTCCGCTCTCTCTCTCTCTCTCTTTGTCTCTATCAATCTCTATTTCTCTACTTTTATATATATTTCTATCAAATCTTTTACCTTTTTTTCTCTCTTACTCTCTCTCTCAGTCTCGCTGTCTCAATGTCTTTTAGGAGCTGTGACACGTGCGTCGTCTCAAATTTTATGGGTTTTTCAAATCCAATTTCATTTCGATGATTTTTTTTTTGCTGTTTTTCTTTGGCTGTTTGAGTTTTCTTGTTATACCCTGCAGACAGCATTGGAACAGGGCATATTAAATGTTGAATATATTTCATAATTCCCTTTACCAAATCAAGAGACGACTTAAGTCTTGGCATATCTTCTATATCTATATATGTATATAGATCTATATCTCTTAGATATACCTCTTGCTTGTTAGACAATTCCTTATAGAGCATCACTAAGTCAGTGCTCTTAATATTTTACATTCTATTTTTATTATTTTGTTAGCTTTTGCGACTTGTGTGAAAAATTAATTTATTTGATTTGCATTTCAATTTGCCGCTGCTGCTTCTGCCACTGCCTCTGCTTTTGCCTCTGCCTCTGCCTCTGCCTCTGCCTCTGCCAGCTACCCCAACTACCTCTAACTGCCCGCAACTTAGGCTCTCGTACTCTCCCTATATATATATGTGGTATATTTTCTCGTTTGCATGCCAAATATTTCGCTGTGTGTGTGCAGTGCCTGTCAAAATGTTTGAGCTGAGCTTGCCCAACTGTAATTCGCTAATGAAGTTGCAACATCCGGCTCATCGAAACGAATTCTGAGGCAGAAATGTGGGTACGCTTAGGCAGGGGCTACAACCCTGATAGGGAGTGGGCAGACGTCGAAGAGGGCGTGGCAGACGTAGAGAGAGAGGTAGAGGTGCTTTGTCGACAGGGTTAAAAATCGCTGCTGCTTGACAAATGCTGCGGCAGTGAAGCATGCAACGAGCAGGAGAACGCACTGAAGAGCCCTCAGCTGAACGAGCAGACCCTCTCCCCCTCCCTCTCTCTCTGTCGGTGTGTGTGTGTGTGTGCGGGTGCCTGAATTGGTGATGTATTGAAATTATGAAAAGGGCACGGCTGGGCACGTCATGGAACGCGAAGCATTGACAATGAGCCATGAAAGCGAAATGAGCGAGAGAGAGAGAGAGAGGGGGGAAGACGACGTGTGTGCGCAGAGCGGGAGAGTTTGGGCTGGGGAACGCAGCTAGACTCCACAGTCTAGGGCTTCGCTGAGCTGAGGGCTGGCTGAAGTGCTGATTGAACGCAAGAGCGAGGCGTGCCGTATTGTAAATGCCCGTGTTAAACGGAAGTTGCCAACGGGCCAACAACATCCGGCACTGCCCCCTCAGCTTCCACCTCACGCACACCCTCGCTCTCTCCCTCTGTGTGTGGGCGTCTGCTAATTGATGCGATGAGAACGTAGCATATGGCATATAATATAATATGTATATATATAATAATATTCCGAGTATTGCATCAATTTCGATGCATTAATCAAACAGAAAGCGCAGCATTAATTAAAATTGCATCAACTAGCTGCAAAGGGAGAGCGAGAGAGAGATAGCGAGTGAAAGAGAGAGAGGGGAGAAGCAAAGTTAAATAACTATTGCGCATCTTTCATACAATTAATTCATATACATACTTATGCATATATACATGGCCCGCCAGCCACGCCCCCAACCACCCAAATGGCCAAGTGGAGCAGCAAGTGAACCAAAGCGCGCAAAAATACGAAGCGGGCACTCAAGCAATGCAAGGCGATACGAGACAAGTTGCATGCCCAGCCGAAGGGGCGGCAGAAGGGTGCGAGGCGGAGGCGTGGCAGTGTGTGACATGAAATGTAGAGTGCCCGCCAGCAGCTCAGCCTCTCGCATGCCCACTCGCCCTCGCCAAGCAATTAGCGGCGAATGTTGCAAAAGAAACGCCAACTCGCGGGTCAACGCGTCACTCAGAGTCGAGAGCCGCTTGGCTGCCCAGCGAGTGCCTCGGACTTAGCTCTATACATATAAGTATATATACATATATACACATACACATACATACATGCACATACAATATAGGACGATGTCTGTCTGGCTTATGTGGCAGACACTTGTTATTGCTGTCGTTGAGACAATTGACTCGATTCACATATCAGGCTTATCAAACTCCCGCTCTCTCTCTCTCTCTCTCTCTCTCTCTCTCTCTCTCTCTCTCACACTCTGACGTGTGGAAGCCTCTGAACAGCATTTGCACAAAGTCCGCAATTAGAACAAATTAGTTCCTTATGTAAGCCAATTGTTTACAAACTGAGTTAGTTGATACTAATACTCTTGCGAACTAGTTCTTTGCAAAATAGCTTATGAATAATGAGTCATTACTCATGTGAATCAGTTTGTTGGCTTCATTTAACAGCTTACTGAACTTTCTTTTCGTGTGCCTCAATCAGTTCATCAATTAGCGTAATCCCTTTGGAATAAGTTCGTTAGCTCATTTTAACATGTTTGGTGAAAAGTTGTATCATTAGCTCATGTGAACTAGTTCATTGTGTCGCTTGAACCGATTTTGTTGGCACATTTATCATTCTGCGAGTTACTTTCAGCCTACATCAACTTATTTCAGCCCAACGAATAGCTCATTTGAACAAAATCGATACCATATATTGCTTGATTTTCATGTTTCAGTACTTGTTTATGGTTATGTTTGTTATTTCGTTCATTTGAACTAATTCATTAATGACCAACTTTGAAATTTATCAGCGCTTAGCACTTACTTCAACTTCATTTCGTTCTCTAATTCCTTAACTTCATATTCCAACAAAAGTCTTGCATCAGTTCATACACCATAGCTGGTTCATTGAATTACATTAGTCTCTGTAATAGCACTTGAATATTTCCTGAACTTGCAAAGAGAACTACTTCTACGAGTGGTTCTTTTAACTAGTTCAACATATTTTTTAGCTCATTAGCTTGTCGCCTCTTGAAAAGTGCGTATTCTAGCCCTTCACACTTACATATAAGTTCTCTGATTCAGTAGTTCTTTAAGTCAACTTGATACCAACTGAGTTTCGCCTGTATCTCACATCACATTTCGCTTTTCGTTCCCTTCCATTGCAGATGCTGAAACACGTACAAATCTCGCCGTTGCGCAATCGCTCCGATTCGCTCTCGCTGCGCTCCTCGAGCAACGCCTCCTCCTGCGCCAGCTCCATGTGCGGCAGTCCGGAGCCGCCCACCGATATGCAGCGAACGCCATCGCGCGCCTCCAGCTACTCGAGCCTCAACGAGCAGCTGCCACAGGTGAGTCCCCACTCAGACTTGCTTTGCCTGGCCCAACCACTCCTAACACACACTCTTCCTCTTCCGCCCCCCACAGACCACAATCAAAGTCTACACAAACTGCCTGAAGATCGACATTGAGTACAAGACGCTGGGCATTCAGTGGGACACGACGAGCAAGGAGGTGATTGCACAGCTCCTGAGACGGTAAGTGTGAGAGAACGAAATCCACTTTCGAATGGATCTAATCTAATAACTCCCTCCCTCTCTCTCTCTCTCTCTCTCTCTTTCTGTCTTTCTCTCTTTAGCTTGAAGATGCGCCATCGGGATCCGCGCCTCTTCTATCTGTCCATGGAGGTGGCTGTGCGGCGAGCAGGGGTGAAGACCATACTGGTGCTGGACGAGGACACACGGCCGGCCATCCTGCAGGCCTGCCATCCCAAGGGCGAGTCGCGCTTCTGCCTGCAGCTGAAGGCGGGCGGCCTGATCCGCGTGCACACCTCGGCGCTGCAGCCGAGCTCGCAGTACAAGTCGCTGGTCATCAGCGAGGAGACGACCTGCGACGAGCTGCTGCAGCTGCTGCTGGGCTGCTACAGCTCCCTGGAGCCCGTCGAGAACTTCTCGCTGTACGAGGTCTGCCCGGGCCAGGAGTGCCAGCGCAAGCTGCATCCGGACGATCTGCCGCTGCGCGCGCAGGCCGAGCGCCTGCGCCGGGGCGAGAACTGCCACTTCCTGGTGCGGCGCACGCCCAACTATGCGCGTCGTCGCCAGCTGCTGGCCAACCTGAACGAGGCCATCAAGCAGAGCTACGAGAGCGATGCGTCGGCTGTCTCTGCCGCCGCTGCCGCTGCTGCTGCAGATGCGGATGCGGATGCCGTTAGCCTGCTGGAGCTATCGCTCGAGTCGGATCTGTCGCTGTCGGAGGATTTGCGCAGCTGCAGCAGCAGCGAGGATGCCGAGGATGATGAATGCGCCAGCAGCTCCGGCTCCTCGGACACCTCCACCGAATGCACACTGCGTCGCGACTTCTTTCAGCGACGCACGCCGGTGCAGGTGAACGGAAATGCGGCCAGTTCGGCCGTAGCTGCCGCAATCTCTAGCTCTGCCTCCTCCTCCTCCTCCTCCTCTTCGGCCTCGCCGTCGCCCGCTCGCGCTTACAGTCCCGTCTACAACATACGCGAAATACGCACCGCCACACACTCGTTCTCCTCGCTGGGCAAGGACAAAAAGCTGCTGGACATCCACATGAATGCGCGCTATGCGCCAGCTGGCATCTACAACCGCCTGCTGCCCGTCGCCGAGGACAGCCAGGACGGCCTCGACGTCAATGGCAATGCAACAGCAGCGACAACAACAACAACAGCGACTGCGACAGCGACAGCAACAGCTAATACTAAGCTCGCAGCGGAGGCTGTTAACAATAATCCAGCGAAAGGCTTGGGCCACTTTGTCTATTTGTAACTAGTCAAGGCCACAAGTTGTACATAGAGAGGCAGGCAATGCGAGAGAGGGTAAGAGAGTGAGAGAGAGAGAGAGAGAGAGAGCAGAGAGCGCGAGAGTGGAAATATCCCCAAAAAGAAACGTAAACCGTTTGGACCAAAGATGCATTTGTAGTTTAAGCCTAAGTGTAAATAGTTAAGAGATAGAGAGCGAAAGCGAGAGGGAGATGCAGAGAGAGAGGGAGAAATTGAAGCTTTTGGCATTTGTTGCACAACTAAAAGCTGGTAAATCCAAGATTACTAAAGGAGTCTATAGCTTGAGGCTTTAGTCGCGTAGCTAAAGCTAAACTAAGTCGTCGGATATCTGAGCACCTAACAAAAGCACCTAACACTTAAGATAAATATATGTAGAAACCAAAAAGATATTCTAATAATATAAACTAGAAGAAAAAAAGAATTGTTATTGTTATTATTATTATCAGCATACCCCGCCTTTGCAGCTGTCCACAGGGTATATTGCCTGACCTGGGCCTGGGCAAGTTAATTGCATTAAATGCAATATTCACGGCTAACGTCAATCAGGCGGCGGCGGCGTTGGCGGTTGACCAATTGCAATTTGTGTTTTTAAGGATCGACGCGGCGCCGAGCTTAACTCGAATGATTTACGCGGCGTATACGCAATTTGCCATATAAATGAGCTTACTGCACGAGCAGCTTCATCAAAAATGAAAACAAGCTAAAGATAGCTTTAACTTCAGCCTTTTTACAGCAATTTTTTTTTTTGCTTTCTTCCGGAGTCTCTTAAATTACAGAAATTATCTGGATTTTGTTGCTGGGCGACTTTAGCCAACTAATTTATTATGAAAGGTCGCCAGACTGAATTAAAAATAAACAAATTGCCAATCAAATCCAATTTGTTGCAGCCTAAAATAATAAGTCAGCGCAAAAGGATGCCAAAGGGTCTCACAGATACTGAAAGTTTTCGCTTTGGGTAGATTGTTTGTTCGGCGTTTCCTTTGTTCAGGCAGTGAAAGTAGTCCCAGCAGTCGCTTTTAGCAGTTACGCTTTCCAGTTGACAGCCAGGATATGGTATATCCATCCTATGCAACATGCTGCGAATTTTCTCTTCTAAAACTTAGTTGAGTTTCAGAATCCTTCATCCTGATTGCTGCTTATGAATTGTCCAGTTTCAATATGGGCACATACGATCTAACTGTGCAGAACAATCAAAAGAATATTTGTAAAATAATCACATTTATAATAATTGGCTTTCTTACTTCATTTGGATAAATAAACCAAGTTTTGTCATTTTGCCTGATAACAATCACCAGAACTATCACAAAAGTATGCAACGAAAAAGCGTGATTGAGGTTTATTGCATAGCGCCATCTATTGGATTCAATTGCAATTACTTTTTAATAAGTGAGCTGCCCAAAAGTATGCAATGCATTTATGTCCTGCGTTATTGAGCTATGTCAATAGAAGAGTCGCTTGCTGACGCTGCATTTGGTAGGTGTTTCGTATATTTTATGTAAATATTGCAATTATAAATAAACAGAACATTCTAATAATCAGGTTGTTGATTTATGTTGATCTGATATGGTTTATTTGCCTTTGCACTGCGCTGCTGCTGTTGCTGTTACTCTTGCCATTTCCCGTTACCTTCCGTGTCGCAAACATTAAAGACCTATAAAACATAAAGAGCCATGTTTATTGTCTGCATGATAAGTTGGAAAACGTGAGCAATAAAAAATAAATAAATAAATATATAAATATTACTGTAAGCCTTTGGCGTTCACAAAATAAATAAAATTTAAATTTATTTAAACAAATTTAAAAATTATGTATTTTACAGCAAAGGCATTTAACCTAAAAATTGCCTACGTTATTTTTTACAGTGTGTGTGTGCCAAACAAAATTCTGCATTGGACCAAAACGAACTAAACCGAAGCAAAGTTTGCCAAGTTCAGCGAATCGAAGGTCGAACACCCACACATACACATAGTGCACCCATGCACGTATAGAGAGTGTACACTGTACACACACACAGACACACCCACACATGACGTAAGCTAACACTAATCTAAGCTCGTTTTGTTACTCCTTCAACTAATTGCCATAATCCGTTAGATAAAATTTCTTTATCATTTTTTTGCTGCTGCTGCTGTTGCAGTTCTTGTTGTTGTTGTTGTTGTGAAAGTTGTGCGAATTGAATCGGGTTTTTGTGTGCGCTTTTTGTTTTTATACAACTAATCGGCTTAGCATGCAAGCCACAGCCCACAGTTATGCATGGCTACGTAGGCGTGTGGGCGAGTGGGCGGGCGGGCGTTTGTCTGTTTGCTGTTGCAATTGACTTCTTTGACAGCTGCTGATTTTTCACTTGAATGAAATTGTAATCCTGGCGCTGGCGTCAGTTGACTAACTATATAGCCGTTGCTATTAATTTGTTAGTGCGTTTTATAATATGTTTAAAATATGGAGACAGAAGCTGCCGCTGCTGCTGCTGCTGCTGCTGCCGCTGCTGCTGCTGCTGCTTCTTCTTCTTCAACTGCAGCTGCTTTTAATTAAAAAATCCGTTTGCGTCAGCATCGAAGGAGTTGAGTTTAGTTGCCAGTTGGCTGCCAGTTGGTTTATATTACATGCACAAGTTCTGGTTGACTCAGGCTTGCCTAATAGGCCGACAAGCAGAGGGCAAGAAAGAGCGAGAGAGAGAGAGAGAGAGGGGAGGGGGGAGGGGAAAGATACTGATCGCAACTGCAACTTACATGTGTGGCAACATCCTTTTGCCTGTTTGTCTGTTTGCCTGCTACTCCGGCTCGATGCTCGGCTGAATTCTCGTTATTGCCATTTAGCCAGCACTTGACTTGCAAAACTTTGCACTCTTTGAACGGCCTACCCTGTAAATGCCGAGCTGTGCTCAGCGAGTCGTTCAGTTCGTGGCAGTCAAGTGCGTTATATGTAAGTCAGCCGAGGGCATTTCTTAGTCAAGTTTTGCTTTACACTTCAGCTCAGCTTCAAATTGCCTGCACACACACACATACACACACAGGCACACACACATACAGGTATCTCTTTGCCAATACTCCCCAACTGCTGCAATTGCTCCTAGGCACATGGCAAACAGTTTTCATCAGTTTCCATAAGCATTTTCAAATCAAGCTCTTTCGACACTTTTGTCGAGCTGCAGCTGCAGCTGATGCTGCAGCTGATGCTGCTGTCGTAGGCTGTGCGCCTGTTATTTGCATTTTTAAATTTCGTCGAATTTTGCACATTTTTATTTTTCAAGAGATAAAGAGAGCGAGAGAGAGGGAGAGAGTGAGTGAGTGAGCAGGACAGCTAATATGTTGTTGCACACAGTGCGTATGATTGATGTGGGCTGCATATGTTTTATTTAGTTATTGCAAGCACCATGCACACACTCTCTCTCTCTCTCTCTCTCTCTCTCTCGCTCTCTCTCGCTCTCTCTCGCTTTGTCAGCTTGCATACATCACTCAGCGCTTATCTTGAATGCCATTCGAGGGCAGTTACTGTGATTTATGTCAATTCGCAGCCGTCGCTTCGTCGCTTCAACTTGCTTTTAATTATGAGAAATTGTTGGCTCAAAGCTGAACCGAAAGTTGCTTTGAGTAGCTGCAGCCCGATGCTCGCTGCACGCTGCTCGCTGCTCTAAGGGCGCCACTTGACACAATTTATGGTCACCTTTTCTCTCCTCGCCTTCCGCTTCCGCTTCCCCTTTTTGCATAACAAAGCGACGGCCGTGCAGCTTAACAAATGGCCAAAAAGCAAACAAAGACCCAAACAAGTGCTCGAGCTTCACTTTTCTTTTCTTATTTTTTCATTTTGCGCGGAATTTCATTGCAGATTTCCTTCTCCACTTCTTCTTCCACTGTTTCTCTTTGCTTTTTTCATTTTTGGCAATTTCTTCTCTCGCTCTTAATTTGGCTCAAAGCGCGAGTCGCGTGGTAATTGAGTTTGCACGGCTTCGCTTTGTGCGCTGAGAGCAGCAGCAGCGCGTCCTTAGCCCGCTGCAGTGCGTTGACAAATTGGAAAACAGCAACAACAGCAATACAAATAAAAATAATAAAAACAAAAAAAAAAAAAATATGCAAGGTAAAAAAAAAGAATTTTGGCATTATTTTTCCCGATTTCGTTTGGCTGCCTCAGCTGAACGTGTCTGTTGGCAGGCCGCAAAATCATTCGTCAGCAAATTCGAATTCGACTTCGAATTCGGCAATCAAATGTTATGAATGCCAAGCACCGTTCGCCATTCGTTATGCTGCTGATAATGCAGAAATTATAAATCAAAATCAAATCTATTCAAAATAAACCAAATCAATTGCAAACGCAACGAAATGCAAATTGTTTTGCAGCTCGTTTACATTCGGCCAAAGCGAACTCATTGCAGTCGCAGACCTTAGCTGGAAATGCTTAGCTTAGTAAATGGGAGGATGTTAGTTAACTTATAGATAAATATCATCTTATAAATTTATCGATATTCATATGGGTATATATAACTTGTATCATCTATACAAGTTATATAAATGTTATGTACAAATATTCGAAATATGATAGACAAGTGAGTCTTGACAATTCTTACCCCGCTGAATTCGTTCTCGATAATTCTCGATAATTTGAATTTCTGTCAAAATCGAAAACAAACTGATCCCCTTGCCATTTAAAATTATCGGGACTACTGTACATATAGCATATATAGATGAATATCAAATATTTATAGCAAATATACATGTATGACTCTCTTTTAATCGTCTTGCATTAAGAGCTAGTACTAAAGATAGTAGAGATAAAGCTGTAGTCCGATCAATAAGAGAAAATAAATTCAGCTGTTTGCCAGGGCACCATCGATAGTATCGTTTGGCTTTACTTTATGCGATAGCTCAATGTATGTTGCTCGATAGTGAAATATTGTTCTACTTAGGGGATAGTTGAAACAACGCTGAGCAGAGTATTGACGACATATCCTGACGCCGTCAAGTGGACTGCATTCACGATTATCCTCAACATCAGACGCGATTAATATTTGTGCCCCATGCTATATAAGAATTACATAAAAAGGGCTTCACTCTTCGAAACCATCAACAGCTCAGCAGGAATCCTTGCGCTCTCCCTCGTGCAATATTTTGGTCTCCAAGTAAGCAAAAATAGAGAAACCTACCTCTTATGCCTTAACTTGCAGTTCCAGTAAAGCTAAAATAAAAATATTATAAAAAAATGAATAATTGCAATTATACATATATCAATTATATCTATATACATATTATAAATATTGCTTTATGCTTTTATTATATATAGATATATATATATATATTGATAATGTATATTATTTCAATCAAGAATCAATAAATAGTTTTGAAAACTCATTAGAATAAAACGTGAAAAGTCTTTACATACATAAAGTAAGTGACCAAATCAAGTCAATCAAAGGCAAGCTAATAAATATACCAAAGCCAAGTTACTGAATGCTTAAGACATTATTGAGTTTGAATGTTAGTTTATTCGTATATTTGGTATCACTTTAAACGAGACGTCTTACAGCTATTAAATATGGACACGCCGCGTGTCCTGAGATATAGAATTATTCAAATACAATTTGCGAGTCAGAGAGCAAGATCTCCCTCTCTCTCTCTCTCTCTCTCTGTTTCTCTCTCTGTTTTCGCTCTTTTAGCCTGTAACGAATGAGGCTTAGTTAAAAAATGGCTTAATTCTTTCGTACAATACTTTGTTTGACAATGGATAAAATCTATAAATGGAGCTTATTTAGTTATTCGCTTGCCAAGCAATTGAGACTTCTTAAGTGAGCATCACAATGAGCTAATCCTTTGGGTTCTACGAGCGGCGACCGAACAGCCTAAAGCGCCTCCTCCAGCAGCTTGGCCATCATAGCTGCTCGTTGCCAATGTGCGTGGTATCCGTGGGCAGCGAGTGGGTCTAAAAATGGACACAGAGAGAAAAGGAGGGAGAGGTGAGAGGTGTGAGTGTGAGAGAGACAGCTACATCAACATGCGTCAATGGATGCTGAAACAGGTAAAATTATTAAGCACCTGGCTTACAGTTAGACACACACCTGCAACGCCTTGCGCTTGTGATGCATCGACGAGTTCGAGGATGACTTGCCCTTGCCCTTCTTCCACGAGCAGAGCAGCAGCTCCTTCATGCCCTTGCGGAAATTGCGACTGAGGAAGGCGTAGAGCAGGGGATTAACTCCCGAATTGAAGTACGTGACCAGAAAGGTGAGCGGCGTTAGCAGCGCATTAAAATTGGAATCACCGCGATACGAACGTGACCTGCAAATATATAATTTAGAATAATAATATAAATACAATATATAAATAAATATATAAGAATTTTTGGTATATGCAAATGCTGTCAAATGCTGTCATTTAAATGAGCATAAAAATCCTCTCGAGAATTGCCTGAGCTGTTGGAAATGTGCCAAATAAAAAGCAGAAGGAAACATTTTTAATTGCTAATATATATAATATAATTATATTTACTGCTTACACTTGTTACTTAGCAGTTCTCTAGCACTGTCTATGACAGCAGAGAGTGTAGACCGCAATACATTCTTAATGTAAAATATTTATCTATGTATGTATGTATAAAATGACGTGATGTTGTCTGGTTAACAGCACAATATCACAACAGAGTATAAAACCAATGTTTAGTAACAGACTATAACATCAGACAGAGTCTAACAGCAGAGTCCAATAGCAGAGGCCAACAGCAGAGTGTCTCAGGCTGTGACTCACAGCAGACTCCAACGGGTAACAGAACACTCTAAAATCGAACTTTAACAGTAGAGTCGTTAGACTCTGTTAGTTAAGCAGACTCCAGCAGCCTCTGTTACTGTAATGTTGGTGTGAAGCAGAGAGCTTACACTGAGTTTTCGTGGAGGTGGAGGCTTTATCCGAGTGAGATTGCGTCGTGGTTTCACGCTTTTAAGCTCAGATTTCTATCCGAGACTCTCTGCGAGAATGAGAGAGGGAAATACTGCTAGTGATTGTAATCCAGGGCGATGCGTAGTGAGAATGAGGAAGCTGTTAAAGCCATTCGATATACATTTAACATTTACATATAACAGTTGTAACTTCTACATCTCCATATATACTACTCTATTATTTTTCACCCACAACACAAGTGTCTTGAGCTCTCTATATATATATATATATAGTTGTTATTAAAACCCGTTCCAAGAGCTTTGTCTTGGGCCAACTGTCTACTGTCTGCTAAGTGTTTTGGCCAACTTTGGTTGTTGTTGCAAACTCTTAAGTATTTCAACAGATTTTTACCTGCTGCCGTTGCTTGTTCGCACTAACTTTGCGCAGCGTGTAAAGTTTTGCAGCAGCTTCAAGTGGGCAGCAGAGCTGAGAGGGGACTAGTTATAGGCACGACTTCGATATATCCTGTACTAAATGCGACCATGTATACGCTTTACTTTGAGTTGCTCAATCCTGACTGCTTTAATATACAGGGTATCACCGGGTCTCCAAAACAAATATACCCTATAATGGAGTCCTCTAGTCGAAATGTAACTAGGGAATCACTTCTTTCCCTTCAAGTTTTGTTTACAAACTGGACAAACGCAAACTTTTTGAGCCAACTGTCAAAATGTTTTCGGCTCTCCTCTCGCGTTGTTTGCGAGCTGACAATTTGCGCTGCACTTTCAGCTGATAAAAATGTGCGTCAGGTGCGACGGGGGCAACGGGGGCGCGGCTAACTGATTGGCGATCTCAAAGGTCCCGGCCAGTGCTGCGCTGCTTGAGTTTTCGAGTGGCTTTCGCAATTGACTTGCAAATTTAAAGCAGCAAAGGCGAAAGAAACCTAAATCGAAGCAGAAGGACAGGCCTCTGCACCGCATGGGGTGACCATTTGGCGGGCAATCCATATAATAAGGCAACATTAGGCACAGTCCGAATGTCCCTCAGTTCCAGGCTGAGCGTCGCGTCTGGTGTCTGGCCTTCCGGGCCAATAAGCATCAGCTGCCCCACGCTGAGCTCCGTCGTCTGGCAGCGTCTATTAATATAAATGCTGGCGTATAATAAAACTGGGCTAGCGTGAGCCAATCGACTACACACGGCCAACACCGTCATCGTCGTAAATGACAACATTTTGATAAAACAGTTCGCAATTCATTAAAGCCACTCCAATTCCAAGCGAATTGGAGCTAGGCAGCCTTTAAGATAGACAATAGGTAATCAAAGAAAAGGAAAGAAAGGCTGTCTCTTTTCTCTCTTGCGGACGAACTTTTTAAAGTTTGTTCCAGTGAGTCTTAGCATGAGAGTAGAATAATTCAAGCAGTTATTCAGCTCATGTAAGTTAGTCCGATAGTTGTCTAGAATGGAGCAATGTATGTTGAACTGTTTTCAGCTAGGTAGAGAGCTGTTTAAACATAGGGCAGATAAAAGACGCTTCTCTGGGCATTGAGGTCATTCTAGTATAGCCTAACGGCAGATTTAGTCAAGTTTAGTCTAGTCTAATCTAATATATCCCCGCCTAGTCTCGTTCAGTCCAGTTGAGACAAAGCATGTCTATTCCTGTCAAGTGAAGCTCAGTCATTTAAAGTTTATCCATGTCTAACCAGTCTAGTCCATTCCAGTGTGTAGTCAAATCTATCCAAGTAAACTGTAGTGATTCCGCTTTTAACAATTAACAATTAAAGCTCATATTAAATATGCACCATTTAAGTTTTATAATTATACAAAAATACTGAAAAACAATATCACAAAAAGAAAAAGAATTGTATTTATATTTAAGCTATTATGTATATTCTATATGTCAAAAAATCAATAAATGTTAAAAAATCCATTTCTTACTCAACAAATAAATCTTGCTATATAAATAATATGATTCTCTTCTTTTTGTTGATACGTAAGAGAGTTGTATAATATTGTTGCTTATATTATTTATACATAAATGCTATACATGTTAAGTATTGCTATAAGCGGAGCACTTTTCTAGGGTACTCTTCTAGTCAGGCATTGCTTATGAGAAAAGTTTTATATATTCGATTCTAATTTCCCACAAATCGACTTTCAATTACATTGTTTCATCATGCGATTGAAACATGCTAAACACAATTTATGGCCAACAAAACAAAAGGAAATTAAGAGCTAGGGATTGATTGATGTTTAGAAGTTCCCCATATCTCTGCTTCATCTATTGGGATTATCAGAGTGTCAAACGTTTCGAGTTGGGTGTGAACAAGACCATTAAACGTGGGCGATAAATGCAACTATTTTGCATTTAATCATTTGTTTGCTTTGGCCAAATATTTCATTTAATATTCACGCTTCGGTCGACTGCGCGCGTTTTGCTTGAACAATATTAAAAATAATAATAATTCAATAACATATAATATTTGCGAAATATATTTTCGCTCGAATTGCTTAAATGCATTTTGCGCTTGGTTTCAGTGCGCATTTGCAATGTGCAAAAAAAATTTATGTTTGGGGCGATTTTGTGGTCGGCATAAAAACCAAACTAGAATTTATTTGCTTTACTCTGCTGCACACATACACACACACACAAGCAAAAGAAAAAAAAAAAGAAAACAATTTGCAAAAATATATTAGTTGAAGCTTACTTTAATAAATGTTTACTTCACAGTTCCTAGTTCGGATTTTCAGCTTTCGGTTTCTGCTGTTCCTCAAATCAACAGTTTATATCGCATCATCTGGTCAGCTGCCAAACCAATCAGCGACTCGCTCCTCCTCCCCCCGCCCTTAGGGCTAACCAGAAGCCGTCAGAGAATGGAAAAATCAAACATGACCCACAAGCAGCAGAGGCCAGACGAAGGCAAATATGAATCGAAATGTTTGAATAGAACGACGCAACAAATATGGTCAAGGCAAAACCCAAAAAAGAGAAAGTAAGCAAAGCTGAGATGAGCAGGAATGCTGTGAGCATCTGCTTGTCCATCTGTCTGTCTGTCTGTCGTTCACAATTTATTTCTATTAAGACATTTGCCATGTGATGCGATGCGCTGTAATTCGGCTAATGGCATCAATTGTCAACAAGCTTCAAGCTGATCAGATACTTAAATTCCTGTCCAAGTCATTATAAAGTAATAATTCATATTAGACTTGTAAATACACACATATATATACGTTTGTCTATCTGCCTTGGCACATTCACTCTGATTGATGCCCACCCTGACATGAGACAACTGCAAGCCAAGTGAATTGTTTCACTTATTTTTCTTCTTTTTCTTGCTGGCGCAGAGACAAATATCAATGTCACTTGACGTATTTGAGAAACTTTTCAACTTCAAAATAAAAGAACAAATTTGCGAGAAATATTTTTGGGGAATAATAACAAAATAAGATTACAAATTGAAGCGAAATAAATAGGAAATATATTATTGTGCATTAATATACTAAATTTCAATTCTAATCGAATTATACAAGTTCGTATTACTATTATATATTACTTCATCATTAAAATTCTAAATAAATGGTACAGATATATTATATTAATATTATTATTATATTATATAATATTGTATCTACATTAATGAATAGCTTATATTCTTATTATAAATAATCTAATTATATGTTCTTAATTTAATAGATTTAATGTAAAATCCTTTGTTTAATTTAGTTAAAATAATGATTATAAAAATAAATTAAACTATTTATTTTTAGTATTTGAATACGTTTATACTAATAGCGTTTAATAATAGCATGAATTATATTAAATTTCTTAATATATTTTTTTAGGCGCATTTATGTCCTGAAATTCTATTCAATCTATTCCTGCTTTGCCTTTTGGTTAAGCCCTTAAGGCATCCCAAACAAACGCTTAAGGGCCACATTCAGCTAACTGTTAAATAGCCTCTGAAGCAAATGCGAAGAGGCGCGTTACGCCGTGAATAACAATTAGGCTGAAAATCGAGAAAAATGTTGCTCGCAAACAGGCTGAGAGGCGGCGTTTCGGCCAATCTGAATGGCAATTGGACCATTTTAATAGACAATTTAATTGTTTGCGCCGCGACAGGTAAGGACAGGTACAGGCACAGGCACAGGTAGGTTGGAGTGTATTATTTATTGCGCGTCAGATGGCTACGCGCTACATGCAAATGACTCTCAACTGTTTGCATAACATCAAATGGCGCAGATGCTTATCCTACTGATGATGAAGGTGATGATGATGATGGTAATGATGATGACGAAAGCGACAGACTATCCGCACTGCACTGACCCAAGCCAAAATGATTTTTGCTTGATTAAATTTAACAAAAAAGTTCCTTCTTTACAGAAAATTAAATTAATTTTATACATATTTGCGCAGTATTTGCTTAAATCAGTAAAAAAAATATATATAAATTTAATTTAAAGTGCATGGGCTTACACTAAAATAAATAAAGTTGCATAATTATTAACATTAAACAGCAAATTAAATTTCAGAAATTTAATAAATATTTTTAGTTCTTTAATTTACACTTGAAGAAAAAAAATAATGTTCACCTAATTAAAAACTCAAGTTCAGCTAGTAAAAAAATGTTTATGCATTCTAATATTTGGTTATTAAATTTCACATTTAAAAGACTTTCCCACATGTGCTCTTAGTTATTTATAATTGCTTTTCTCTCAGTGTACCACTCACCAGTATTGCCACATTTTGCGCGCATGATACGGCAGATTGCAGAGCGCGAATGTCAGCACAAATATTATCAGCATGCGGACCACGCCTCTCCGTGCGCGTAGTACATTGCTCGATGAGTGTGACATATGTGCGGTTGCCACGCCCACACCACCGCTTCCATTGCCCTGCCGCTGATTGTGCGTGTGGGAGTGATGATAGAAGCTCGTTTTGCGACAAGCGCTCACAATGGGCCGATCCGCTTCTAGCGAGACCTGCATAAGAAATCGAGGACGTGTTTGTGAACATTAATCAAATGGAAAACTATTTTTCTGTTTTTTTTATATATTGTTTTTTATTTTTATTTATTTTATTTTTTTTAGAGCTTTAAGAGTGGTTTTCATGAAAATACGAACCTTGCAATTATCAAGCTACGTTTTTTCAGTGTTATTGTTGTTGTGTTGTTGTTGTAGTTTTTTGTCGGTAGAGAATGTAAATAAATGTTATTGTTAGGTTGTAATGAAAATAAGGAAGCGAGATAAATATAAACAAAGAGGGAGAGAGCAGATAGAGAGATTGGGAGAAATAGAGATAGAGAAAGAGAGAGAGAGAGAAAGATATATATAACACTTAAACTTAAAGGTAACTATTGATAGAAAACTATTAAGAGAGAATTTATTAAAGCAAAAAGCAACATTTTTTGTTTGTTTATCAGTCGAGCGAAAGAGAGTGAAAGAAGGCATTTCTCTTTTCATCTACTTAAATCAAGTATCAAGTATATTATCATAAAAACAAAGTATAATAGGTAATATGTATATATAATAATCATACACCATTAATTAGACTTAGAATTATTGTAGTATACTTAAATCTACTGTTCTTTTTTGTTAACTCATTACATCTAATAGCGCTACTATTTTCACCAATGTTCGATTTCGATTTCTAATAAATATTCTATGCTTTGCATTTGATTCTACACAATTTGCCTTTAATTGATTTATGTTTAATGTAGACTACTCCAAGGAATCATATATTAAGTTTAAAATATATATTAAAGGCTCAATTTAATGCTGGCTGCCCGGTCGAGCGCTCCATTGAGGTTGAGTAAGTGGCATATTGATATATTGCGTATACGCGGCGTGGCACGGCAGCTGAGTGGAATAGCACACATTTTACTTGAGGTTGGTTTCATTTTGAAAGTTGCCACTGCCTTGGCCTCGGCTGGTCTGGCCTGGCTTAAGTTGCCAGCCAACAAGCTGTCTGTGTAATGCTCTCTAATGCCGCTTGACACCTGATGCTGCAGCTGCTGCTGTAGCTGCAGGTAATGTTGACCAAATTGCCATTTCAACTGCAATTTCCACTTGCAGCTCGCTCAACTTCAACAAATATTAACTATTAGAAGCCACGCGCGCCACTTACACCTGCCACACCTGCCACACGGCCTGCACACTTTACACCTTTACACACAGTGCGAGAAAGTTAAGGAATGCGAATACTTCAAATTTGTTGTTCAAGTATTAGTTGACCTTAGTTCGAGCTGAGCAAAAGTTTGCGCTGCAATGTTAAGATATCAAGTGCCAACTAAATATATCAAGCTTTCTATTAAATTCAAAGGAATAAATAATACATTTTACCACAATCAGTTTTCATACTATTTCAGATTTATGTATCAAATTATTTTGACAGATATATGCATATTAATATATATTATTAAATTCGATTTTCTGTTGACACAACTGAAATTATTGAAATTTTAATTACCTCTCACATCCAATGTGTATTTCTGTCAGCGCTAACAGAAATCACTGAACTCAACTAACTCCAACTTACACGCACGCTCTCATTTGCACACGTATTTTAATTAAAGTAACTTAAGTGCAGACGCTAGAGCCTAATGAGCTCTTATTAGTGAAAAGTGCTCAGCTCCGCAATCATTTAAATACACAGCGCGCATATCGCTTACGATCCACAAACTCTGTGCGCTCAGAGCAAGTGAGTAAATTTTATATGCGCTCTAGTTAAGCTTTGTAGTTCTATGCTCTAAAGCTCTCAGCGAAAGGAAAATACGATAATGTTAGAGCAAGAAGATTACAAATATATGTAAGTATGAGTGATCACAATGTGCACATGCACATTATTGATGTACATACATATATACAAATCTATGTAACTAAAGCTTTTGCTTTGATTTTCACTTTCTTTAAACACATTTCAGGTTAACAAACAATTTTTTTAGCTGTAATTAATTGATGAACTTTATGTGATATACGATATATGTATGTATAAGTATAAGTATATACATTTGTTATTTATCGCAAAAAATATAAGAAGTGTGTGCGATCGCGCTACGACTGAAACGATTGCTCAGAGCAACTGAGCCAAAGGTGGGCAGCAGTCAAAAGAGGAGAAGATGCCTGCAGATGGCAAATGAGCAAGAATGTCACAAAGAAGGAAATAAAAGAGTGAGTCAAAACTACGCGCTCCCTATGCAGTATCTGCATTATAATTGCACACTCACACATTCACACACGTGTGCATGTGCATACATATAGACTTACATATAATTAGTCGCGTGCTCTCTGCTCAGAAACTTCGAATGCAATAGAGAGAACGAAGCAGCACACCATTCGCTTACAATCCGAGGATTTTGTGTCTCGCTCACTCAAAGTGATGGCAGCTACAGTCACTTCTACAAAACTGCTCAGCTCAAATATGATTTACGATCCACACTCTAAGCGCTAGAAGCTCAGGCGCAACCTTAACCTCCGCTCTGCTCATCTTTCGTTTATTTGTGGATTCTGTATGTCTCGCTTGCTCATATGTAATGTATGAAGTAAAGTAAAATTCAACTTCTACAAAAGCATTTATCGTGTTTGATCCACGCAGCTTTCTATATAAATTTGTGGACTTTGTCTGTCTCGCTCAACTCTTATACTATGTTAAATTGAATTGTGTTCGATTTTCGCATCATGTTATTTCTTTCTACGTACTTAAGCTGTAGCTTCGCAACTTGTTTATGCACTTATGAGCGCAATTCCCACAGCATTTTCTTCAAACGATGAATGTAGATATATATGTATGTAAGTATATATATGTAAGTACATTAGGGTATTTTTTGCATAGAACTTTTATATTGCTTAGAATATTTTGGGCAGCCAGAGTGCCAAGCGAAACAACTGTGACTATCTGTTTTTGTTGTTGAACTCACCTGACTCTCGGTGATGCTGACGCCTCGCTTTTCGTATTTACTGCTTTGTTTACGTGACAAGGACGTGGAGCTGCTGCCGGAAGCTAGCGACGATGTTCCAGCACCTGTTCCTACTCCTCCAGCACTGCCTCCTGCTCCGACTCCAGCTCCTCCTCCTGTCGCTGACGACGCTGGCAGCTGATGGAGTTGATGATGATGTGGATGGGCTAGGGGATGTGCGTGCGGATGATGGTGATGATGATGATGATGGTACATGCTGTTATGCAGACTCATGCTATTCTCTGGACCAGCCTGATGCTGCTGCTGCTGCTGTTGATGTTGTTGTTGTTGTTGGTGCTGATGTTGCGTCACATGCGGACTGAGACCACGGGAGCTGCGCCACAAAGCGATGGCTATTTTGCTGTACAGCACCTGTCAAAGTAATTTATGGTTATTTTTATAGCAAGTGTATAGTGCTATAATATCTGAATATTTGAAGTAGAGTCGGGCAATTATGCTGCTTGGATTATGGCTAAGCTACCTTGTCTTCTCTTTTTTCTTCACTTATTCGTTTTTTCTCTCTGTTCTTCTCGTTTCTTCAGGTCTCCTCCTTTCATTGCTTCTCTCTTCTCTTGTTTGCTTCTTTCTCTTTATTTGTTTTTTCCCATTTTTTCTTATTTGTTTCTTTCCTCTTCTCTTCTGTAGTTTTCTTATCTCTTTTCTTTTGGTCTTTTCTCTTTCTTTCGTCTCTCCCCTGTCTTAGCTCACCTAACCTTACTTACCGTCATAACCAGGAGCGGCATCACGTAGAGCAGCACAAAGTTAATCATGTCGAGCAACTTGGAATTGAACATTTCCCGATCCAGG
This sequence comes from Drosophila mojavensis, assembly GCF_018153725.1. Taxonomy (NCBI): domain Eukaryota; kingdom Metazoa; phylum Arthropoda; class Insecta; order Diptera; family Drosophilidae; genus Drosophila; species Drosophila mojavensis. The sequence continues at coordinate 8,075,458 of NW_025318858.1, forward strand.
ACACAGATCTCCTCCTCCTGGCCATCCTCGGTGTGAATGTTCTTAATAGTCTTGCTGAAGACAAATTTGGGCGTCGAGTAGACTGCCGACGTAATCCACACGGTGACAATGACCATCTGCAAGAGGGGAAATTTTTACCAGGTTGTCATCCAAATGGGTCTAGGCGAAACACGCTAAGCTCTTCACTAATTGCCAATGGTCACACACAGAGTTTCGTATGTCTCTATGTCCATGGTCAGTCTATGCCATACTTCAGTTTAATGGACGCTATTCACATTAATAAGGAAGCATTTGCCTAGACAAGGGCGGCGCGTTTTCTATGTATATACATACATATATCTATTCCTGGAACTTTTTTTATTAGATTAATTGGGTCAATAATTATGCCATTGATATGCCTGGTCTGGCCGCCGGCTCTGGCAAAAGTTTTGCGTTGCGCAAGGAAGAAAACTTTTTCCTTTTGGCCTGTTTAACCTTTTTGGGCAAGTTTCTCGCAGTCGCAGTTTAATAAGTTCCATTAGCGCGTAATTTGCGGTCGAATTTCCTATTAAATTGAAACGAAGCCTTCCCAGTGCCACCAACGCTGTTCCCGCTAAACGAATAGATTCAGGAGCTTTAAGAGCTGAATTAAATTTGATTTTGGTTCAAACTCTTTAAATTTTCAGGTTTTTAACTTAATTTTATTAAATTTAAAACTCAATTTTGAATTTGTTTAATATCATATATGTATATTATCTAATTGAACCATTTAATTTAATTTTTAGTTTGAAGTAACCAAGCAAATTTTAAATATAATATCTATATTCCAATAAAGACTGTAAAATATATATTCCATTTGACATAACTAACTTACCCTTAAGCGAGCAGCTGTTAGAATTTGTTTGCACGTTATTGGATGGACAATGGCAAAGTAGCGCTCCATGCAGATGACCACCAGAATAAATATTGATGCCGTATAGCTAAGCGAGTGCACGAATTGGTACATGCGGCAGAGGAACTCGCCGAAGACCCAGCTAAAAATAGTGTGAAAAAAGAGCGAAAAAATATTATAGCTTTGGATGCTATTACAATTTGTTTCTTAACTAAACTGAGCTAGTTCATTTTAATGTTCAATTATCTTGAACAGAAGGATACACTCGGATTCATTTATATCCGGTTTATCAATTGAGAGAGGAACAGCTTTAAATGAATTAAACTCAACGGTTCCCTTATTGAGCTGAACTTGTTCATAAGCTCACTAGTTCATGTTAATGAACTCGTACATATGTACATAAGTGCAAAGAGTGAAAACCCCTTCTTTGACTGAGGAGTGGGCGGGTCAGGTGGGCAGGCTCTCACACACTTGAGGCGTCGAGACGTATCAAATGTTATGACACGCCCACCGCAAACTAATGCCGCATTAAGGTGTCATTTGAGCAGGCTGTGGCCAGAGCTTTAGCACTTCGCCATCATTTTTATATTTTCTCATATTGCATTAGGCCACCTGAAATTGTAGCCTCGGGCTCATTGTGCTCGGGGATTAGCACGTAATTCTATTTTTGTGGAACAGCTTAGCCGCGGTAAGTGGAAAAATGTCAGAATTTCTTCTGCTACTTCGCTCGCCATTTTTACAAAAATAAAAAAATAAAATTATTGGCAACTTCTTGGCATTCTCTGCTACAGCTGAAAGGCATCAAATTTGCTGAGCTACTTAAATATCCATTAAAAGTGAAAGCTTTCGGTATGCAGTCCTCGAGCATGCGAAAGCCGTATACCCATAAATCCGGACGGGTTCTCTCTTTGCTTTTTCATCTTAAACGAAGTTCTGAGAGATGCCTTTGATTTGTTTAAGTTGTTATTTAAATTCATTGAAAATTATTTATTGCTATGGAGAACAGTAAAGAATGCGTTGATAAACAAAAACTAATAGAGGAAAAAACTATAAAGGGATACTTGTAATATAAAATAAAAAAGAAAATAAAAAAGAAAAAATTAAATAAAATAAATATAATAAATAAAATAAATATATGTATATCAAGTTACAGAGCTCAGCTGTGTTATATGACTCTGGCTAATAATATAAATACATATATCAAAAAGTTTATACTGAAATAATTATTGAATTTTTAATTGTCACACACTTTAGCTTGCTTTAATTATTTTTAATAAATTATTTTATTATTATTAGTATTATTTTTATTAAGTATTGTAATAAACCTTTTTTTCCACTTACCTGTCTATAAGATAGATGGAGAGATTTTGCATAACACAGAAGAGACCCACGCAGAAGTCAGCAAAGGCCAAGTTGGCCAAGAAAAAGTTGGTAATGGACCGCAGACGGCGCGATAGCGTGACGACCAATATAACAAGCAGATTGCCTAGGAGAATCACAAATTAAGGAATAATAGTTACCAAAAGTCAATTAAGCTGTTCCATTCAAACGCTTTGCTAATGAGAGATTTTAAAAACGTTAACATAATATTTGGCTCTGCTTTCAGAGTAGAGCAAAAAGTCCGCCCATCTGTCGACGCATAGCTGGTGCAGTAACTTTTAGCAGACAGTCTACATAGGCACACATGATACCGAATGGCAATTTTTGTCACAGTCCCTTGACGTTTGGCTTAATGTTGCGTTGAAAGTTTATTTTAATTAGGGGCTTTCATTCATGCCACATCTCTGGCTATGAGCCTGTGTGTCTTTCTTTCTCTCTCTCTCTCTGTGTCTCTCTCACTCGCAATGTCTGCCTTAATTAAATGAAAACCCTGCAAAGTGAGTTTAACTGACAACAGCAGCTAAGGGCCTATGATATGTGGCCAGCAATTGAATGGAATGTGCAGACAGTTAAGGCTAATTGCCACAGCTGTCCAAACTGGATCAAAAGGAAAAGCTGTGAAATTGCTCATAAATTATATTTGCTAATACCAAAAGTAAGCCACATACTGAGTACATGTTTCTTGCTCTAAAACAAGTCAATTGTCACTCGAATGAAATATGTAATCATCATTTGATGTAAGAAACAAACTCAGGGTTCAGGGGAGTTGATGATCGATTGAGGTTGTTTCAGCGTTGACCTCCTATATATCGGTCTAGCTATAAATGAGTATAAATAAACTGAGCACTAAGGCAGTTACGGTATCTCCTAGTCTTGCGCCATAATTTTGATATCAAATCTAATCATCGAATTTTTTTTACCATTTTTGTTTTTGTCAATGACATGAAAGCAAAATTTATTCCATCTTTACCTTAAGTCTAATCCTTTTACAGTTATAAATTCTGATTTAACTTGACGTTAAGCCGATTATGTTTGAGTTTAGTTCAAGCTTTAATTAGCCCTAAAGGTAATCTATATTGAAGTTTAAAATAAGCTCATGTGTTTAGGTTGTCTTTGTATGGCATATTCTATTTTACATACATACATATGTATATGTATTTGAATAAATGAAATAAAGGCAAACAGTGAAACTTTTGTTGAGCACTTGCATGAGGAAACGGAACTCCGGCACGGACTTTACAAGCCCGTACTCCATATTTGGCAAGGACAAACGTGGAGTGAGTGTGCTGGGTAGAGATGAGTCAGCCTTGAGAACATTTTGTACGGGTTGTGTTTTGTTGCGCTCTGAGTTTTCGAATTGTTTGAAGTAATTAAAAAAGTTTCTGTTGAACACATTTTATTATACAATATTTTTTTATTTATTTATTTATTTATTTTTTTTTTAGCTTTTCTGCCTGCCATTCGCAAAACAAATAATACGCGTACATCAGCGAACGGAAAAAAAAATAAAAATAATACTTGTCTCTTATTGTTGCTAGCCGTAATTCACGTATTTAGCAAATGTATATATATAAATGCATTTATGCATGTGCGTATATATGTATATAAATATATATACATATATGGGGTATAATTTATGAGCTTTTGGCTGAGCTCTAATTAATGTGTGCAGCGGTTGCTTCAACTAGTTGCAACTTGTACGAACTATTTTACAACGTTCAATGCATGTTTATATTTCCCAATTTGAATGTATGCCAAATGCAGAGAGAGACAGAAAGAGAGAGAGAGAGGAGAGAGACAGCGAAAGATAGAGAGAGTAAGAGTGGTCTAAATTGTAATTTGAGCTTAGCTTAAATTCTAAATTTGCAACATATTAAATTCGTTGCCTCTTTAAAGGCCACTAAGCGAATTTCAATCACTCTAATGCCTTAACCACAGACTGTTGCCAACATTTACCTATGGCCTTCGTCTTGGGTTTCAGTTTCCTGTTAATATCACAAATATTCTCCCAACACATCTGTGTGTATGTGTGTGTGTGTATGGGTGTGTGGGTGTGTTGGGCATGTCAGCATGTAGCTATTTAAAGCTGTTATTGTATCAGCTCAAGTAGAATTTAATGGAAATGAAAGATGACACATAGAGAGATAGAGAAAAGGAAGGAGAGATAGCATGAGAGTGAGAGAGTTAGAGGATGTCAAAGAATCAGAAAAAAGAGAGTGGGAAAGAGCGGGTAAAAGAAAGAAGGAGAAAGAGAGCGAAAGAAAGAACCATATAGATGGAGAGCTCAAAGTGAGTGAAGAAGGAATAGAAAGAGAGAAAGAGGGAGAGAGAAAGAGAGAGAGAGAGAGAAGTTGATAGAGTACAAAAAGGCAGAGATTGAGAAAAAGCGAGACTGGGAGTCAGAAAAAGAACAATATTGACATAGTTATACATATGTTTATAGAGAGAGGAAAGGCAATTTAAAGATAAACAGATTAAAGGCGAGTCAGAGAGCGAGCAACAGTGAAAAGGAAACGCAAATAAACATAGGACACATAGAATACCCGATATAGAGAGGCGAGTTAGATGAATACAGATTGTTAGCTACTTTACGTATATTCTTCCTACCCTTCATATTACAAAGATATATACATAAATACATATATTAATACAAGATCGCCAACAGCAAAGTATTTGCCAAGTATATATATACATATAGATATATATATATATATATATATATATATATATATATATATATATGTTACAGAGTCGCTCAATGCTAATATTATTGCTGTGCTCTCTGACCTTGGACTGATTTGGTTTATGTAAAATTGCGCATACGCCTCGTGTGTCGGCACATAATGAATGATGGCATTAATTAGTCAATCGGGCCATTATGTGGATTTAATTAGAGGGACATCTATTTGAAAAGCTTAGGAGCAACAATTATGTCAGGCAACAACAATTGCCTGCTGCAATCAATTATGTTGTTTCGGCTGCTTGGCGACATTGTCTATCCTCATTCTGTGTTTGTGTGTGTGTGTTTTTTTTTTTAATTTTTATGTTTGCTGCGTGCTAAATGAATCGAGGGGATAAATGGGAGTTGGCTAAAACATGCAAGCCATTGACCATAAAATGTGCCCGGTCTACAGTAGGTGTTGCTATTTGCTGTTCGTTGTTGTTGCGTTTGTCTGGCCGAAGCGGTGACACGACACTTTATTGCCCTCTGGCTGTATGAGCGACCATTTTAATATGCCCTGTCAGCGTGCGTGTGTGTATGCGTGTCTGTGTCTGTGTGTGGTGTTGAATTTGCCACTAATTGCTGCACTTGACGCTTGGTCGAATGAAACGATTTATTTAATGGCATTGCATTTGCCTTTAAGCTAATGCGAATTAACTACAGCCAACAATACGAAGAAATATAAATCGAAAAAAGTCATTAACATTGTTAGATTTCATTAATGCAAATAAAAAAAAAAATAAATAAATAAAAAATTAAAAATTAAAAATAAAACATACATCATTCTTATATAAATACAGTATAGACATAAAATATAGAAATAAAATATTATTAAATCAAAGTAAATAAAATATATATAAATAAATAATAATATGAAGCATATTTCTTTTATTAAAATTTATAGTTACTTAAATTATAAATTGATTATTACACAACTACACTATGCTCTATACATAATAGAAAATAATAATTTCAATGTACCACAACTGATCAACCCAATGCACTGATATAATATCTATATTTAAATAAATACTATAAACTGTATTTATATATTTACATTTGCTTGAATAAACAAAAATAATGTGAAATGTATTTTGAAGATCCTTGCAGAAACAGTTTAGGGATTCGCAGACCAAACATGAACAATTTACTTTTTTTTTTGTTTCTCTTAACTTTTGGGCTAGGGAAACCGAAAAAGCCAACCACAAACTGAAAGTCGGTCAAGCGGTCAAGCCACAAAAGAGTGCTTTAGTCCTTAGCCATATCTGTAGCCACTTCTTTTCTACTTTTTTTATAGGGACAGCTAAGAGCTGCTGAGTAATTGGCAAGTGAGCAGTTAACAGGGACACCCAGATGTATACAGAGAAAGAGAGAAAGAGATAGGGAAAGGCAGAACAAAGGGAAACAAAAGCATAGCCAAAATAAGCAACTAAATGAACATACAACACAATGTGAGGTCTGGGATCGATGCCAGCAGCACCTACCAAAAGCCAATTTGCTTTTGCTGGTTTGGCACAAAATGGTTGGCTGAAAAAAAAAAAACCGTATTAAGCTGGGGGCAGTTGAGCGCAGGTCAGCTATGAATCAATTTCTCTTCATTTCGAACTAAAAAAGCCTTTCACTACTTAAAAGTGAAATAAGTTCGGGCAGCTTGAAACTGAGCAAAAGATAACAAGCTATCGATTCTGTCTCACAAACGTCAGCAGCTGCTGAGTAAACCCAATTCAGCCGGATAATGAAATGAGCTTCGTGCTGAACTGTGAACTATGCAGCTCAGTCGCTCATGAACAGTGTCGATAATCGCTCAAGTGACACTCAATGCAATCCAACAGTTTCACAATTGCACATTTTCAGTTCATAAAATTTGGCTCCAGATTAGCCAACCAACAAGACAAAATGGTTCATCAACTGAACTACTTTTCAAATAAACAATGAGCATAAATAGAGAATGCTCAGCTCTATAGCTAAATCATGAATTGTCTTATATATGTATTATCATAATGATGATTGTGATTGTGATTCCTTAATTCATTTGAGCCATTTATTAATTTATATATGATTCATCTATGGAACTGCACTTACCGAAGAAGCAGCAGCAGAAGACAATCGTGTAGAGCGTTATGAATATAATGCGCACATCGGTACGATCGAATATATATTCGCTGGTGTTCTCAATGTCCTTCACTTCCTCTTTAGCTGCTTCAGTTAGTTCACTCAATGCTAGAGCTGTGGTTGCTGCTACTCCTGCTCCTGTGGCTGCTCCTGCTCCTGCTGCTGTTGGTGTTGCGGCCGTTGCTAATGTGGTTGTTGACTCATTAATGGATAATGCGATTTCCGTGACGGTCACATTGGGTGCCAGGCTCGAGTCATTTCCAGTCGCTGACAATGAACAATCAACTAGGAGCATCAGCAGCAACAGCAGCGGCACTGGCAATGAGCGTCGATGTAGGCGGCCTGTTAGCTGTTGTTGTTGTTGTTGTTGTTGATGTCGCTGCTGGCAATCTAGTAAGCCGGAAATGTTATAATTTGTAGTTGGAGCTGGGCTATTGCCGGCTTCATTATCATCATTATCATCATAAGCCGCTGATATGTTTGTGCCAACAGTGTTGCACAGTTGTTTATGCGCTCGTCCCTGCCCCACATCCGTTTCCGTTGCTGGCCGACGACGACGACGTTGACGCTGCCGCTGTCGCTGCCAGAAGGACGCTGCCGACGTCCACTGTCGACTGCTGGCGCTCATGGTGCCAATAATGCGTTGCAGCTGCAGCTCTAAAGATAGCGAGAGGGGGAGAGAGACAAAGGGATAGAGAGAATATAGTGTGAGTGAGATAGAGCAAATGAGTTTGAGCTGATGATAGTTAAGAGAATGCACAGTTAGCTTTAATCAGCTTTTGCTGCTGTTGTAGTTATTGTTATTGTTGTTATTGTTGTTTTAGTTGTTGTTGTCGTCGTCAAAACGCAACGACCCAAAACCACCGCAGCACTTATTGCTGATTAAAATTTACAGAAGCAAGCTGCAAAATTAATATTTTCCTCGAAATTTTCACATCAGCCAGCGGAAATTGTAGCTGCTGAAAATTACGCATACGCCAGGCTCAACAGGGCATTCTTACAAGCAGAGCAAATTACTATCGAAGCCCTTTCATATACATGTATGCGTGTAATGATCTAATTAGCCAATGATTTTATAGAAACGCACGACGTACCAATTTCCCTTGCTGTATGTTTTAGCTAGTATGTGGGCCGATAAATTAATTTATACAATTAAAATGACATTTTTGAAATATTTTAAAATTCTAAAAAAAAAATATATATATATAAATAAAAAATAAAATATATTCTATGCATAGTTTATTAAAATGAATGAATAAGTTAATCTCCTATAGATCTACATAAACTCTGGCATTCATGTCCAATTAATTACAGGGTATTCACAGCGTACAAAGCTCATAGCGTATAGTAATTACACAGGCCAACAAGTTGTAATGAAATTTGGTAACCAAGATTAGAGTTTTGATGTGCTGCACTCGAGTGTGAAGAGAGGGAGAGAACAGACAACAGCCATAAAGTCAAACCGCTGAATGGATCTATTTTGTGTAGACTTCTGGTCACATATTGGATGTCAAATATATATGCTCTGTTTATAAACTGTTATGAATTTTCCTTTTAATGTGTGTTAGCTGAACTTATGGGATGTTATGTCGATACATCCACTACTTATGTTCAAAAAAGTACAGCTATTCTAAATGTTTGGCTACATTTTTCCTTCAGGATGATTCTATCCCCTTGAAAGAAATTCGTGTGCAATAATTCTCTATTATTATTATGTTAATATATATATTTTGAATTTCTATGTAAATAAAAAAAGAAAAAAACAAAAAAGAATATGATCCGAATTATCAGGAATTTTACTGTATTTATATTATAGTTTTAACTTTCGTTGAAGAAGTATTTAATTTCATCTGAATATCAGATATAATCTAATTTGAAATAGTTTTAATTAAATACATTTTAATAGCTTTAAACTCAGCTAAATAACAAAAAAAGTCCTTTAAATTAATTTGAGCCCCTTTCTTGTTTACTCAATCCTGTTCATCTGTGTTTAATAAGTAAGTAACTTGTGAACTTTATCCCATGGCCAATTAGGCCTCAGCTTCTTTCATAAAAATAAAGTTGAACATCCGAAAATCGTGTGACATTTTGTATTCGTTGTTTTACAGGCGCCGACATTGGATATTATTGTAAGACCTCAATGAGTGGAGGACTGCGTGCCAGCTGTGCATGACGGCGACGATTCAACAGGGCTTTAATTACTTGATGGCTATTTTTTGCTGCTATTCGAGTGTATGTGCGCCTGTGTGCGTGTACGTGTGTCTCCACATATGAGGACAAACTTAGACGAGTCCTTATTAATTAGAGCACGTACAAAAAGGTGGCACACACACAGAGAAGCAGGCAATAATCAAAGCATTCTTGGCCTAGAGACGACGACGAGGGGCAGCAGCAGAGCAGAGCAATGCAGCGCGGGGCTCGGGGTTTTTGGGCTACCTGCACTTTATGCACTCGCATAATTAGCAACGAAACATGTTGCATATTAAAAATAATGAGAGTAATAACAAGAGAATGTGAAAGAGAGGGAAGAGAGAGAAAGAGAGAGAGAGAGGGAGAGTAAGGTGCGTATTGTGTAACATTGCTTACAATTATGCGCTCGTACATACTATGGCTCAATTTCAAATATTTGTGGAATGCTTGCGGCATAAATGTTACGGCCGCTCCGAAATTATCAAAAAGCTTTTACATGTCCTAAATAAACACAAACACAATCAAAACTTCTGCACTGGGGAATTATTTGAAACAATCGCTATACTCGTTCATGGAGTGAACAGAGTTTATAGGTTTTGCCTTGGCCAGATGTGCTGTGGTATCTGTCTGTCTACCTCTATATCTGATAGTCAATCTGTCTATTAATCTGCATATATCTATATAATGAGTGAGCATATGCTCAACCTTTTCTTTTTATTAAACGGAAATGGAATACTGAAGATTAAATACCTTGCCATTTAGCATTTCGCTACTACAAACGAGTATTATACAGTCAGTTAGGCAGCACCAGAAAATTTTTGGACTGTTTTCGTAGGGCTTAACTGATCGCAAGCTTATAGCAGATTAATGCTACACAAATGTTTCAATTATGCTCATTATTAAAGTCAGATTAATTAAAATGAACAAGCTGGGCTGAGCAAGAGATAGAGCTATCATAAGAGAGTGAATCTAGATATATATATATATATATAGAGAGAGAGAGAGAGGGAGAGCGGAGAGGCATATGAGAGAGACAGTAGACGGAAAATATATATTGCTGACAGTGTCACGATTTCCTTCATTAAGTTTAATGGCGATGTGTGGAATGGTTGTGTGTGGAATACAAGAAATAGCAAAAAAAAAAAAAAAAATTATTGCATTGCGATCTACGTACAGACAAGAAAACTTAAACAAAAATCTGATGTGCTGATGGGATATGTCAAAGGTCGCAAGCAAAGTTTAAACAGGCTACAGTTACATCAATGTATTTATCTAAGAAATATATATTTCTCTCTGACAAGATATTTTCTACATTCGTAATATACGACATTTTGTCGTCAATTAAGCTGCTTTTATAAACTAAACCAGTGAAAGGCATTTGAACTGCAGTTCAACTCTTTTCAATGAAAAGTCATGAATGTTATTCAGAAAGTTTTTTCTTCCGCTTTAACTCAATTTAAGCCAAGGGAAAAAGAGTCCAGTAAAACTACATTGGGTAAACCCATTGGGAAAACGCAATCAAAACAATGGCCCGAAGTGGCGATCAAATACAGAATGAAACGTCGCAAATAAAGTTTTCAGCTTTACGCCCCACTTTCTACCTACACAACAGTACATCTCCACCTTCCCCGCGATTATCCTACTTCGCACTTTGTCGGCAAAAAAACTTTACTGCACTTTGCGGATGAATAGGAATGAAAATAGCAATATATGGGTCAAACAGCAAGAACTGCAATAAAAGGCCACAGTTAATTGGCTGAAATTATAATTGGTGACGCCGACAAAGGGACCGACTGCAAATAAGGTAAACAAGAACAGCTCTATTATAGATTTACCTGCTCACTATTTATTTGTATTGTCATTATCATTGTCATTGTCATTGTCATTGTCATTGTCATTGTCATTGTCATTGTCATTGTCATTGTCATTGTCATTGTCATTGTCATTGTCATTGTCATTGTCATTGTCATTGTCATTGTCATTGTCATTGTCATTGTCATTGTCATTGTCATTGTCATTGTCATTGTCATTGTCATTGTCATTCTGATTTAAGTTGATAGACCAATCAGTTAATTATGTTAATTCATCATTTCAAAAGATTGATTAATGCATAGAGATAAGACGCATTAGTAGCTATTTAAATGCCAGTTGGTATTTTCCCTCTCAGCTGTTGACAAAGTCCGGCAGTTGGGCAATAGGCCTTTGTTGACTAGACAAGTCCTATTGAAATATAATCCGATTAGTTGCCATATTGCACTGAATAGAGCTGCGAGCTGTGCATGTATCGCGTTTCATGCTCTTTGTTTATCCATAACCAAAGAGGAGGATTACAATCTGCTGGTATGCTGATGTCTGTGCTGGCACACACAGTTGCCTTTGGCATGTAATAAGCATTTCGATACCGAAACGCTGCAGTTTGCTCATCAATGTTTGGCCTAAGCTCATGCGACACGTTCGCGCTCTAACCCACAATCCTCAGCGAACTACAAAATTGTCAACTAATGTCAAATGCAGGTGCACATCGACATCGAGGTGCAAGGTGGGCAGCTCGACTCAGCTACTTGCTGCGGCAGTTGGTTAGGCTTAGCTAAGAGTCATGACTGCAGCTGACTATGGCAGGCATCGGGATTAGTTTGCCTCTAAGTGATATTACATGCTACTTGAGCGCACATTTTCACGCCAGGTGTGTGTAACAAGCGCACACACTCTCACACACAAGCGCAGGGAGCAACACATTCAACAGCCTGGTGCTATTTGCTGCACACAACTTGCTGCCAATAGCTGCTTGCCACATGCAACTTGTTATGCAACAGCACACAGCAGAGCAAAGAACAGCCAACAAACACTTCACATGCTTCAGACTGGGTATCAAGAGTCGTACATAAAATATCGTCGGGTTATACATGTACACGTATTCCTTTTAAATTTGGAAAAAGCTTTCTGAGAATTGAGTAATATATGGAGGGTACACATGAAAAATCTAGGGTGATAAATTATTGCAATGTTTATTTCAAATTCAGCTGCGCCTAACTATAAAATGTTTTATTTAAGCGCTTAAATCTGTATCTGTATCTTTATCTGTATCCGTATATGAATGTAAATCATTTGTTTGCAGTTATAGCAATTGCAACATAGCAGATTAACTGCAGTTGCCAAATGCAAGAAATTCAGTCGTAAAGCCCGGCGGCAATATCGCAGCTGAAAACACTTCAAGTTGTGTGTGGCAGCAACAAATGGCAAATTGTGCGAAGCAAAACAATCCAAGTGAATTTGCCAAGTGGTTTGTGCTAGTGACTTAATGCTGCCATAGTCGGTTATACACAGAGGGATGCCTCGAGAATGCCAGTGACAGCCGCTCGAGCTGCAGTCTAAGCACCTGGCTTAACAAAATAGTGTGTCTGCGAGCCTCGTTGGCATTGACGGCGACGTCGTCGACTTTCGTGAGGGAAATTTGCTTGACTCTTTAATGAGCCAAGCGGGGGGAACGGCAATGGGACGTCAGGGATGGGTAGGATGTTACGTTGAAGTTTTAATGCCTGGCAAACTAAGCTGTTTGGCAAATGAAAGCTGACACTTGCCAGCGTTAAACCCGCCAAATTGATTTTTCTCATACTGATTTAATTAAAAGCCAACTGCAAGTGCAATGAAATTTCCAGCCCATCTCCCCATTGCCTCCAAGCCTCTCATGCGACTACAATGCGTCGAGCGAATGCAGGGCTTAAGAAATGCTGTACTGTATATAAGGGCTAGGGAGTTGCGGGGGCGGGTACAATTTTGACTACAGCCCAGCAAACGACAAGCAACGACAATTGAGCAAAAAGCTGAAAGCGCAGCTAGTTACAATGTCAAAAATGTTGATTTTAAATTAAGTGAAATGCACATTTTTTGTTTGTCTATGAGTACAGTGAGGATACGCTATGAGTTATTTTCGGATCTATTATTGCAATTATATAAAATGCTAAAATAAAGATTTTAGAGTTAGATCTGAATGTACAACTTTTGAAATTAATTATAATTTTTAATACTTAACCAGTGCTGGTAAATACTTTTAGAAAATAGCTTGTATTTAAATTTCAATTAAAGTCTAATCGAGGCATTTCATAGAGCATATATATATATAACCTTTTTGGCCCTTGCAGTTTTCCACTTGGCGAATGCTCACTGTAATTTTCGTTGGCTCTTAATGCACGAATATCACGCAAAAAACTGCAAACCAAATGGCGAACAACTTGTGCAATTTTCTTCTGCACGATAACAACAACAAAAACTCATTACAAATTGTTACAAAATGGTTCGCAGTTGTTGTTGTTGTTGTTGCTGTTGCTGGCTGTTGTGGCATCCAGTTGGCTGTTGGCTCCACAGTTACTAGACAGCCCAGCCTAACCTACATACGCTACATGTGGCTCCCTTGCGTTCGCCATGTTTGCGTAAATTGTGCTGAAGTACGGACATTAAGTGGTAATTGAGTGTTCTCTGTGCGCATCATGTGAAATATGTTGTACTCTCCCCCCAAAAAAAAAAAAAAAAAAGAAGGAAAATTTAACTGAAAAGTGTTTTAGATGCGAGCGCTTGATTAAGAGATACCCTGTAATAGTAAAGAAAAGGCAGCATATGCTGTAGTAGTGCCCTCTACTGTCTCACGTTGAGTTAAATACATATGTAAGTAACTTTGAAATCGGTTTTTGGATTTGCTCACAAAGTATGTAGATTTGGTAGAGCATTTAACTTATCAACTGAGTTAGTATCTTGGATAATCTATTGAGCTGTCAAACAGTAATGAAATTATGCCTAAAAATCAAATCTTAAGAGCAACTCCATTAGATTCTCAACATATTGTATACATCTGCTAAGCAATTGAGAAAATCTTTTAAGTCAAAATTAGTTAATCTAATCAAGCATCTAATCTTATAATCATAGTCATAATCATAGGCACGAAGTTCGAAGTGCTAATGTGTGCCGCGCCTCTTCTTGTAACAAAAAATTTACTTGAAGCCAACGTACCCTATTTACATACTTTCAAGCAGTACAGGGTATAGAAAATTCGAAAAATGGAACCACAGACACAAACACAGAGATGTGTGAACAAAATGCGGCTACTAAAAGTGCAGCTTCAGATAGCTTTGATTTATCCCGGCACGAAAGGACGGGATTATTATTATTATTATTATTTTTTTTTTTTTTTTTTTTGGCTATGCAGCCAAAAATGTAAAGCAATTGCTGGCAGTCAGAAAGGATTGCCATTGAGTTGTTTCAACCTGTGCATCTAGCCGAAATTAATCTTGAATCACTTCATGCTGCGATTCGCTTTGAGAAAAATACCAAATACGGAAATTGGCTACAGAAATAGCATGTCAATTTCTCGAAAAAACAGTTTCACGATTATTTCTGTAATCGAGATTTCATTTTGTTTATTGAGTTCATATTTTTGCGAATTTTAAAAAAGTTCGGGCTTTTATTCATTCTGTAAATGCATTTCAGCCAAAGTTTTTTGCTGTCATCAATTTAATGGATGATTTTTTTTTTTCGTTTTTTAATTGCAGTCACTCGAACAACTACATGTTTTTTTTTTTTTTTTTTTTTTTTTTACATACATATGTACATTTTGTTTTTATTCTATTTCAGCTGTGCTTAAAAAAAATTAAATTGTGTGAGGCATTTAAATAGCAAGTGCCCAGCTATAAGCATGCTATATATTTTGTATTTTATTTGTAATTTAGCATTTTTTTTTTTTTTCAATAAATCAAAGAGTTGTTAAAGTACTATATGTGATTGTACAGTTTCTACACTTAATAATCCAAATTAAAAAAAAAAAAAAAAAAAAAAAAAAAAAAAACATAAATAAATCAAATAAATATGAATAAATGCGAATTGAGAAACATTTTGATTTAAACATTTATATATAAAATTTTTTTTAAATTGTTTTTTTTAACTTTTTTTTTTTTTAAATTTGCAATGCACAATCTGCACTTCACTTCGCCTTGTGTCCACACCAAATAAATGCAGGGCGCTGCAGCAGCAATTTGGAAGTTGGTAACTTGGCTTCTGGCTATACAATGCGTTGCATGTTGCATGCGCAAAAGCCATCGCCATAGCCGGCGTCATTGCCATTGCCATGGGATGCCAATTTATCCAATGTAACTTAGCCATCAAATTGCCAAGTCGGCAAAGCCGGAAAATTTGTGCAATTCGCATTGCAAAACGCTAGCGGCGAATATGAAAAGCGTCGCTCGTGTTGCATATTTATGGCCCTCAATGCAATTTATACGGCTCAAATAGCAAACGGCAATTGGCCAAAAGGTCGTTAACGATGACATTCCGTATCTTCTCCTATTTCTGCTTTTTGTTCTCTTCAATTACTAAGGCTAATAGTGTCCAATCCCTTGACTTTTGCAGGCAAAGCATTCAGCGTTTAAGTTTCTTGAAATCAAATAATGATTTCTCTTTAAGAATTTTCATAGCTATTTTATATTTTATATAAAAATTATATATTTTAATTTTATTTAATTATTTATGTTTTTTTTTTTTTATTATTAATGCAATATTTATGCATTTAAATTTGATTTCAATTTACTTTATACTTATAATTTATTAAATAAAATTAAGTTTCAGCTTGACAATGGTATATTTTTATGAAAATGCTCTAAAACATCTTATTGTTTATTATCATTTAAGTACAAAAATTATAATTTATTCAATATAAATTTAGTTTGAATTTTAATTCTACTAAATGATTATTTTAGCTTTTAGTTGTAAAATCATAAGATTTACTTCTTTATGTTACTTGTTTATGATTTAATTTTAATTTGAAAATATAACCTAGATAATAAAAATATATTTTGTATGAAAAATAATTAATGCCGAAAGGTTCGTTCTAAAAACACACATTTATGTAAATTCAATGCAAAAAGTATCCATAAATAAAAATCAAAGGGATTTATTTTAAAATGAAAATTTAAAATGTTGGGGAAAATGTTTACCAGGGAATAAAAAATTCAATTCCATTAGGAGCGAGCGCTGCAAAGTAGGCAGCACTTTTTGGTACTCTTGTTTTATCGAGATTTATGTGTTAGTTTATTGCACATGGCCCACTCGGTGCATTTCCGCTGGCACATGTGCACGAAAATAGAGTCTCGGACGAAAAGAAATATGCATTTGGAATTTATTTCTATGCAATTGCAATGATAAATGTCTCCTTGGCAAGCTTAAAGATTTATGCTGAGGTTCAACTCTCTAGGTCAGAGGCGACCGACCCAAGAACACTCAGCAGCGTGTGCCACTCGACCCAAGGGCGGCTACATTTTAATTATCGAGTGCCGAGGGCACTGTCGTGACCCACACCCAACCACCCACACACACACACACATACACACCGTCAACAGGATGAGATTGTGGCTTGGCCCTGCCCTTGCCCTAAGACTAGTTGACAATTGCTGACATTTGAATTGTCCTTTTGTTTACGCAAATAACGCCAAGTGGCAGATGTCTAGTTTCATTGCTGTTGTTGTTGCTTTAGTTGCTTTTGCTGTCTAAGTTTAGAGGTCTTGGAAAATGTTCACTTGGATTGCGATTTAATTGCTGTGGTTTCTCCCCAGCGCAATCGCTGTCAATTTCTACTCATGGATGATTAAGTGTGTGTGTGCGTGTGTGTGTGTGTGCGTCTTATTCACAGTTAATTAATTTCATTTTAATTAACAGTCTGATCTAAATAATATTTCTGTGCACAATTTACATGTTTAATTTTATTGTTTTACTGTGCAGTTTTTCAGCAATCTATAAATAGCTTACTTTCGTAATGCCCAGTCTTGAGGCAAGGAAAAATATATCGTGTTAACTCAAGTTTCAGTTGAGCCAGGTTGTCTCAAATATTTAAATGTTCTCTGTCATAGCGAATTCTCTCTTATCTTTCACTCTCATCCTTCGTACCACACTCTGTCTGCCCGTTCTCTATTACATCACTTAAACTTACCACAAATCTATTGCTGACCGCATCTTCTTATCATAGGCGCTGTCCCTCTCTGGCTCATTATACATATCATACTCTCTCTATGCACCTTTGACTCTGTTAAACCTAAATTCTTCCTTTCCATCTTTACATACATTCTGTTTTAATATTTTCTTTGATGTCTTTTCTGCGAATTTTTATTTTACTGCTGTCCCTCTCTCTCTCTCTCTCTCAACTCTTTCTCTCTCTCATTCAACTCTTTAATTGCCCTTTGAGGTAATCTCTATTTCCCCCACTCGCCCCACTCAGTCTCTCTCCATCACTCATAATCTATCTACCCCTATGAACCTGTCCCATTGCCTTTTAGCATTCAAGCACCCTCCAATTACTTCTCATTGTTTGTCCCTTCTCTCCATCTCTCCCACTGTCGCCATCTCACTCTTTCTGTCTTTATTACAAATTTATTATTAAAGCTTATTTCTTAACTCTCACATTTACCTAATTATTCCATGGAGACTGAACTACAAGTACTTCAACCTTGAGACACATCAAAATCAGCTTAAAATATTAATTAGTCTCGCTAGACAACTAGAATTCTAATATCTAGCTTTGATCGACCATCAAACGGAATTAAATTATAAAGCTTCTTTTTATATTTCGTCTCCTTCAGATATGCCAATGTCTGGCAACGACACACAAAATAAGTTATTCAACAAGATTCGATAATTTCTTGGCCAAGTTCAAGTATTCTGTTCATGTTGCTCTTCTGGACGTTGGCCAACTGTTGGCCATTGTCTGGCATATTAATAGGCGGGTTGTTCGTTCTGCATGTTGTTGTTGTTGCTGTTGTTGTTGGCTATTGTTTGAAATATAGAGCTCATTAATTAGACGCACAGGCTTCAGCCGCTGGGACCTTGGGTATTTTTTGCCTTAAAGCGCATTAATCAAGCCGAGTTAAGATTTTCATGCAACGCTTCAGCGGATATTACAATATAATTATCACGACAATGATAATCAAAAGAAGATGTGGCTACAAATAGAACTTATGCCGCCAAGACTTGAGCAAACATTAATCAATACTAAAAAAAAAATAATAATAATAACAATAAAATAAAAACAAGGCCGCATAAATATAATAATCAATTGCTGGACAATTCATTATGCTGCCAGGCGTCTGCAGCTGAGCAAACTAAACAGAGTTTGACGAGACGAAAGACATAAAATCCATAACTAAGGCGTTGCCACGCACACAAAAGAGGCTGAAGAGATAAGGGACTGTCTAAGTTCTTGGTATTGTGCTTGTTGTTGTTGTCTTTTGGCGCTAATCAAATTGCAAATTGTCACACATTAACGCTCCAACAATTTGCACAAAGACAATAAAGTCAAGCACACGCCCCCATGCAAGGATCTCAGACTTAAGATGAGATTGTAATACATATGCATATGTATATATGTATGTATATGCTATATAATGTGTATGAGTAGATATTACTGCTGTGGCACTGATAAGCGACAAATGTGATTGACAGCGATTTTATATAGAAGTTTTGTATTGACAGTCACCCTCTCTCTGCCTCTCTCTCTCTCTCTCTCTCTCTCTCTCTCTCTCTCTCTCTCTCTCTGACTCTCTGATAGATGTGGCATTTAACATTATATCCACGTCAAGTTTTCACGCTTCATTTGAGCTGTCGTTAGAGTAAGCGCTTTCATCTGTCCTCCTCATTCAATTAGTTCACGCTCAACACTTTTTAGCTGATAAGCCGCAGGGGTATAAAGCGAGTCGAAATACTCTGAATGTAGATATGTTGTTAGAGGTATTTGTTTTGCTCTCTTAATACTTTCTATCAATTGCAAAAGCGAAAATCTCTATAAATTATATTGATATTCAAAATTTATAATAGTAATTAATCAATTTCTTATATTATTAAGTACATATTTTTTATCAGAACTCCTACTCAGTTTAGAACCATTTATCTGCATGGCAAGCATACTCAGGCTTCACTTTGTTTGCTTTTATAGATCCATTTACTTCATTTACTTTTTTTTTTTTTTTTTTATCAGAATACCATCTCAGCTTTCATCTTATTAAATATACATATAATAAGCATTATTAATAATATAGAAATTTGTTTGAAACAACAATAATTATTTTCTTTATTATAATTTTTTTGTTCAACATTTCTCTGTATGTACGATTATAATCAAATGAACTAAGAATTGCCATACATTTCATAGGGTTCAATTATTTGAAAACCTGCCGCTCTCATAAAGGCTTTATTATTTAATGATATAAAAATATAGTAATATCTTTTTAAATAAATTTTTTAATATTTCATGTAGGAATATCCTCAAAAGTGAAGGAATAGACTTTACTTATGTCAAGGCAAAGTCTTGGTACACTCACATGCGGGGTAACATTATGTCAATCATTTGAGGTATTTTGCACCTGTCAAAAACAGAACTGTTTTCCATGTTTAACCAGCCGCCAAGCTCCTCTTCACTCTCCTCTCCATCATGTCATCCGCCCCACTCTTTACTGCATCTATTCCTCTTTGCCATTTGCCATTTTGTGCTCAGAGAGCTATCTCGCCAACATAATCATTTGTCCTTGGGGCATATCCTTTGGCCGTCACCTCTAGCGCACACGCACGCACACGCACGCACACGCATACTTACAGACATACGTACATACACCCCTGTTCACACTCATATACTATATAGTGTATATGTATGTTGCAAAGAGCTTAACGCCATCTTTTGGGAATTTCTGCGAAACTCTAGGTAATACTTCAACAAGCGCAAATTGATTTTGTTTATATGCATATGCATGGTTGTATATGTATATCTATGTATGTAGATATTTGTTTGCGCACTTTTCGCATATATTGCTTTTTTTGCACCTTGATATTAAATTAAATTTATGCACTCAAGTCTTTCAGCCACAGCGGAAAATGTGATTTACCCGCTGCTGTTTTAGCGGCTACTTTGTTTTCGTATACTCGCTCAGGCAGTGCAAAGGGTATATTGGTTTTGAACAATGTCTTTCTAGTTCTAGTTTTGGATCTTTGTGAAATTGCCAATTTCTTAAATTCAAAATGTAATACTTCATAATATACATATCCTAATTTTGCAACTTGGGCGAGTATTATGCAGTCATTGTTCATTTCATTTATCTCCCTTTCTCTTTTTCCTCATTGGAGCTGAGCTAAATTTATGAGCTTGTATAAGAGCCACGGAATTTATAGCCCAACATTTATCTTCTTTGGCAGCTACAGAGAGAGAGAGAGAGAGAGAGAGAGAGAGAGAAACACCAACATTTTGGCTGCTGACGAACCTGTGCAGCTGTTAGCAAAAGCAATTTGAAAGTTTTATGAATTGCGTTTTGTTTGGGCTCCCACACTTGAGAGTTTTGCAGCATAATTTAGATTAACATAGTTCAGTTAATCATCATGGCATAGTGAATGCTTCAAAATTTTCACAAGCCCTATATATAAATATTCAAAAAAGCTGTCGACCCTTTGATCTAATTGCTGTGGGAATAAGCTGGTTAATAAATTTAAGTTTCTATTAGGCTATTAAAATGGTGTAGGGCATACGAAAGTTCATTAAAGTTGGCCGAAAAATATGTTGTCAAACATTTAGCGCGCCTTATTATCGCCCTTAATTATATTAACAGATGTATATATGTATTTATACGGTACATTAGAATTAATGATCGATTAATTTTCATGTTCTATAAGCTCAAGTAGCTCAACTGGCCAAGCTGTCTAAAAGTCCGTTAAGATTAACAATGACAGCAAATCATTTAATTGCTTATTGGGGATTTATTAGTAGGCTGTCGCCTAATGACTCAGCCATAAAATGCATTGAATGAGTCATCCATAAAAGGTCCAACAAGGAAGTAGAGTTAATGGGCTGCGTAATTTCCTAATATTTTGTATAGAATATAAAGTCGTGACAAAACGGTTTTGTGGAAAAGTATAAAGTATATATAATTTTTATCAGGATTACAAGCTGAGTTTCTTTCGTCTTGTGTGACCACCTGTCCGTCTCAGCAATGACATTTATAAAACAAAATTTCCTCTGAAAAAATCAATTTGACTTGGCAAACATAATAGATAAGAATGTACGGAAGTTCGAGTTGCAATTGCTGTAAAGAATATATTAGATATATTGTAATCGAGCCGCAGAGATACGCTGTTCCATAACAAATGGCATAATGTAGTCGCATAAGAATATAAAAAAAAAAATAATTAAAATTTTAATAAATTTATTTATTGCTTTCACACCCTCAGTTTATTTACTTATTTTTGTTATTTCATTTTCTAGTCTAATTATTTTTGTTTATCAATTTTTTGAGTTGCTTTATTATTTGGCTGAAAACTGTGCAAATAACTGAACGAAAGAAGAAAGGAGAAGAACAAAAACAATTCTGAACCATTTAGTTGGCCATGAGCGCTGCCAACGTTGCCCACAATTACGCCAATTTTATTGCCAAGCTTTGCTCAGCTCGACGCGTGTGCAAATGTCTGTGGGTGTCTTCCGTTTCCGGTTGCCAACTGTTTTTGCTGCTATCTTTTTGGCCAATGCGAACGCTGACTTTGGCATTAAGTGCTACTCACACTAGCCACAAACTATACACACGCACACAATTCAGACACTCATCCCATAGATTGAAACACACACACACACAGGCCATTAAATATGTGTGGTCAATAATCTCTGCACACTCGTTTGGAACTAATTTTAAAGGCAACAGAAAGGAAGGGGATAGAATAGAGAAAGCTAGAGAGACGGAGTGAGAGAAGAAGGTTATACGTATATCTATATCTTTATATATATATGTGTTTATTTATGTAGATGGAAATGCAGATTTAGTTATATCCATTATATATTATAATCCTTCTCTCTCTAACTATCCTTCTCGCACTTTCGCTTGCATTAAATCTATCCTATCTTTATTCATAGATATATTTCTCTCGCTATCATCCTTACGATTTTTCTACCTCCATCTCTAACTCTGTCAAAGTCTTAATTTTTCTCAAACTTTAAGTTTCAGACTCCCTATTTCTGCCTCTCTCTCTCTCACTGTCTATGTCACTCTTTACATCTCATACCTTCTTTCTCTTTTCTCAAGACCATACAAAATACATAAGCTCTTGTCTCTATTAGTTCAACAAATGTAATCCACTAACAGCTTGATGTGCTGACCTTAACTGAAAACAAGCCCTATCATATATGCACATACACATTGTACACATTTATAGTCTAGCTTTATGTACAGATTTCCCAATTGTTTCATTTAATTTTCCACATTCCAAACAGTTGTAAATTTATTTTCATTTTGCCATTTGCACTTTTGTCATGTTTTGTGCATGTGCAAAAATCCAATTTCCATTCAGGTAAGCCATTGAAAACTGCCCATTGCAATTCATAGAATTTCACAACGTAAATGTGTTTGTATCTTCCCTTAAAACATTTCCCTTTTTTTTTTTTTTTTTTTTTTTTTTGCTGAAATCCTATTGGAGGAAGCACTTGATTTGCTGTCAGTTTGACTGCCCTGTCAATTATTGGAGTGAATCTATGGAATTGTTTTGGTTTCGGTTTTGGTTCTGGTTTCTAGTTTTGGTTTCGCTTCTGGTTTTTATCTCTTCGGTTAGGCAAAATGAATTGCAATTGATTTTTTGGGGCTGCTCTGAAGCAACTTCGTTCACAATTTCATCTTAGAAATGCGTAGAGCACATTCATTCAAGTAGTTAAATCCTAATAGAGAATTATTTATAGAGTTTATATGCTTAAGTATAAATGCTTCAGTATTTACAGAATTTTTAATAGCCTAATCTTACAAAATATTTCAAAATATATTACTAAATTGGTATTTAAAAAATACCAAATTATAGAAAATGCAAAACACAAGACATTATTAAAATGTTTATTAATATATTTAAAGACATTCTGACAAATAACAATTTTCATACACATTTCAGTTTTCAACGAATGCTCAAAAATTGAATTTTAAAATCCACTGAAGTAAAAACTTGTTAAAAAAAAAAACATTTTCAAGTCGCTCTGTTGCTGTCTAGCTATGTCGTATACTTAATGTTCTTTTGGCAACCGCCAAGGAAATGGCTAAGAAAGCTCGTTGCTTTCGCCACGAGTCGCAAATTGCGTCATAATGCTGTGCGACTTAGCCAAACCGGAAATTGTTTTGACGTTTGTTGTGGTTGATAAACCAGCTGATTTGCCATATCCGACCCACCACCCACTGCACACGCCCTGTCGCCGCCCCCCAACTAGTTGTTTTCTAACTTTATTATGCCCGCTGACTTCTATTGGTCAAATGAGCTTGGAGACTAAGCCAGCCACTGGCTGACTGAGCCCAGCCAGCTAAGGGAGTTCCTTACTTGTCTGAGCTCTATAACAAGCGGCGATAATGTCAGCGAGCACAATTTGCAGTTGCCACCGCTTGTTGCGTGTCGCCCGTTGCACCACGAACCTAATTAGGGCTAGAAGCAGACTCCAACTGCTAGTCATGCAAATGAGTTTAAAATTAGGCCAAAAAAGAGGCAGCCTAATGAATGCAGATGCAACTGCAGAAGGGAACATTATGCAACAGTCGACTGGAATTTGAGGAAATTCAAAGTCCATATCCGCTCGAGGGTCAAGGAATAACAACTAAAGCTAGCCTTGAACCAAGGCTAACGCGTTGATTCTGGCTTAAATAATAAATATTGAAATTATAAATTTGTGCAGTGTCATTTGACACGGGCCGCCAGTTGCCCGTAGTTGGCAGCTAGCTGCCGGGCCAATTGTATTACGTATACGCCGCATGCAACCGAGCCAAGTTGTTAAATTGCAACACGCAATGGGACACGTGAATAAATGATGAAGTGCAACACACAGTTTGAGCACATTTGTAGTCCATTTATTGTATGACGAGGAAAGAGCAAGCAAATAAGTCAATAAATTACAATAAAAGAAAAGCTGGGCGGAAAAACAAATTTCTAGAGTAGAGTAATCAGCTGGTAGATATTTTGATAAAAGAGAATATAAAATCTGGAATTTAAAGAGGAAAATTAAACAGAAAAAAATGCACAGAAAAACGATTTTTTTTTTTTAAGTTACTTTGTAAATAGTATTCATAATTATTCTTAAAAAATATACTAAAAACTAAAATTTTATTGTTATTTTATTTGAGTTAATTTAAGTCTCTTCATAAATCCATTTTCAATCAAAATTCTTGGCAAAGTTCATATATGAAAACAATCTTATGCACATGCATGCATAGTTTCTGTTTTTTTGCTGACTCCCACATAGACAGCTTCACACATACTCACACGGACACACCCACACACACATGCGCTCATTAATATGCGAATGGCATGAAAACATAGCAAAAACTCAGCCAGTCGGACGGTGTCTGAACGAGGACTAAGCCGAGGCGAAAGGCATGGCAAATGTTTATTTGGGTCTTTATGCAAACAGATGGAAATGTGGAGGGCAACAAGATATGATAAATCGATGCCCTTTGAACCCCAAATAGTTGGCTGAACGGAGCCAAGCCAAAAGTCAGTTGGACTAAAATGATTTAATGTGGCATTTAAGTCAAAGAAATTAGAATGGATTAGGGCACTGACACACCTATGCAGGTGCAGGTGCAAATGCCAGGTGACATAGAGCTAACTAGAACCTGTCCCACCCACACGCATTAGCATGCAAAATATATGTAAATCACAACGATACTCGAGGGCTTTATGCATAGGCACATCAACCTCTCCCATGCGTATAATTTACGACTGAAATATGCAACAGCCTCAGAGCTAAATTGCTGCGAAAATGTTATTCTAGCTTACCATAAAAAAAAAGTGCAGAAGAAAGAAGAGGGAGAGCAGCTAATATTAGCTAAGCAGGTTAACAGGTAAACTGGCAAAAAAAAAAAAAAAAAAAAGGGTTGAATGTACACAAGGACTTTAAGGCGTATCTGAAGGTTTGTATACCAAACACCTCTGCTATAATATATTCATCGATACATATCACGTGAGCTGGGCGAAGACATTCTGGGTAACTTCCTGATTCAAATTTGCATTTCAGATATCAAACATCAAGGCATACTTTATTTTAAGATACTTTGGCACAATTTCAATTTTAGCAAGAGTATTTTGATATTTATGACTTCATATATTTTTGGATCTGCATAAATTAATAATAAAAATGTTATCAAATAAAAATATATCAAATTAAATAAAACTATGAAAAAATAAAAAATAAATAAATAAAAAAATATAAACAAATATTATATTTTGGTTTGTTTGTATGAATATAAAAAAAAAATTATTTTTTGTTTTTTTGGCACAATTTTTAATTTAATTTATTTTGTAAAAAATATTTGTTTTTTTAATATTTTTTATTATATATGGAATTGTTTATATTTTTCCCCTCCTAAAATAATTTATCATTAATATTTTTATTTAATTAAAATTATTTATTGGATTTTTTATATAATAAAGATAAATAATATAAAATTTTTCTAAATAACAAAATTTATGTTTTAGCTATTTTTATTGTTAATGTCAAGCTACGTTAAATTCATAGAGACTTTGCCCCAAATATAAGAAAAATATATAAATTATTCAAAAATATTTTTCAAAATAATGAAAAATGTGTAAGAAATTTTAAAATATAAATAGAATATAAAATAAAAATCTATATAATTTTTTATTTTTATTTATTTTTTTTTAATAACTGAAATGTAATAAAATATAATCTTTAGTGCCCTGCATAATTTAAATATTACAAAACATTTTCTCAGAACATTTTAAAGTAAGATTAAACTTATAGCAATAAAGGCATTTAGCCACTTCATTAGCTAAGGTACACTTATAAATGCGCTATAGAGTTTAAGACAAAAGCTGGAAAAAAAAACAACAAAACATTTTATCGACATTTAAATAAAATTTGTAGCATAGTTATTTGTTAATCATGACATGGAATGCATTAGCTTCGAGCAAGACGCAATTGACTTGATACCAAATAAAAGGAAAATTTTAATGCCAAGTGGAATTCGTGAAATTCGTACCTGCTGCGTCATTTTTGGCCACAAACTCAGCTGCACTTGTGGAATTTTTAATATAAGAGGCGCGCAGACAGAGGCAAGGGCTAAAGCCAAGTGGAGCAAGTCTGAAGCCCTCAGGGCAATTGGACACTATATTCGGTTCTTTGGGCTCTAATGCGGCGTGGGTCGAGGAGCCATAAGATAAATTTACTGAAAAATATTTTCGTTACTTGAGCTGACAATAAAAATGAAGCCTGAAAGCCAGTCAAGAGGCAGAAGCAGAGCAGAGCATCAGCTACTGCTGCTGCTGAAGCTCAACAAATACTGTCTATGTCACTCTCTCTCTCTCTCCTTCTCTTTCTCGCTTTCTGTACATAGTTTTGTGGCCAGCCACACAAGTCAATATGCCATTGCAGCCATAACAACGCATTTCCGCTTCCGCTCGCTCGGGTCGCACTTCTGTGGCAATAAAAGGCATTTGCTTCTGCCACATTCTGTCGGTTTCTCTCGCCCCATCTCCCTCTAGAATCAGCTTGTGGCTTAATATTGCTCAGCCATAGCCCAAAAAGCATGTTGTATGAAACATAACTAGCATGGTCCGAGCCCCAGTGGCAAAAGTAAATTACGTTATTTTTTTTTTTTTTTTTTATAATGCAGCCAGTTCGGATATTGTAGCAGCAATCGCTGTTAGATGGACTGAAAAATTCACATCAAATTGTATTTAAATATGTTTACCTTCAGGCAGGAGTGGGTTGGATGTTGCATAAAAAATTACATTTTATATGCAGTAAAGAACGTATTTTGTAACCATTTATTAGGGGATATTAAATACATTTTTGATATGAAAAGTATGTAATATTTTTAAAATTTTGTTAGTACCATGGAAAATTTGTTGAGAATTATTTTTATATAAATTCTTTGGCAGACATAAAACCTAAATATGAATGAAGTTCTACAAAATATTTGAAAGTACTCTTCTTTAATATTTCAAGTTATCTCAGCATTTAAAGCAGCTATACTTTTAGATTCTTCAATTAATTAAAAAAGAGAACATAATAATAGTTTTTAGGAAGGTTTTGGACTGACCCCGTATCTGATAAGATTATTATAAAATATATAAATTATTTTGTTTATAGCTATTTCTGGAACATAATTGGAATATATTTTACTCTTCCTGTCCCCGAATTTTACTTTTCTAACTTTCTAGTTTTTTATTTTTACAATGCTATCACTTTCATTTATCTCTCTCTCTTTTTAAGTAATTTCTGAATTATTATTGAGATAACATAAATATACAAAAAATTTAAATTCTAAGAATTAAAAATTATATAGTTGGCACACAATTTTCAAGAGCCTTGCAGAAAAGGTTTTTATTAATTTAATTTTAAATTTAATTTAACAATACCTTAAATTAATACCAAGAATAACTTCTTTAAAATATTGCGCAAATTTCACTCTGAGCTTAAGCACAGGGAAAGCCATTAAGCCAGTAATCTAGTTCTAATTCTTTCTTTCTTTTCTAATGAAATTAAATTAAATTTCTTTGCTTGCGTAATGAGTAAGTAATGAGTAGCAGAGGTGTATATTATACATTTCATTTGTAATTTTAATCCTGCTAATGCACTCAGCATCACCTAAATCATGATAAAATATCTCTGCAATTCTCGCCAGGTTCTGTGCTTTAGTAAATTCCTTATTTTAATTGCTTGATAAATAACTGAGCTGAAAATTAATTACAAATTTTTGTTTTGGGCAATTGTAAGCCAATATCTGGGAATGATGGCAACGGTGGCAATTTGATTTGAATTCAGAGCCCGAGGAAATGCGCAAAAATTGTCAACCGCAATCAATAAGGAATGAGTCAATTACTGGAAGTAAATGCGAATGAGGGGTTTAGATGGTCATTAAAGGGGGAGGAGGCGGAAGCGGGGCAGCTAAAGAGGAAGCAGTCAACGAGCTTCATTAAAATCGGCAGTCGAGAGAATCGCAAGGGGAAATCCAATTAGAGCGTGTAAATGGCAGCAACTAGCACAGATGACAATATTTGTCATCTACGCTACATTTGAGTTACGCCCGTAGCGCCCACCTCAAGCCTAAATCAAGGTGTGAAATGAACGCCAGCTATCCGGCCAGGAAATTGCCGCAAAGGTGTGCGCTTTGTGGTTTTTCAACTCGTTTAGCAGCTCAAATCACTGCGAGTCAATCTCGCATTCGCATTCCCTGATTTTTTTTTTTTTTTGGCTGCCTTTTTAGTATTTTTCCCAGAGTTCATTGTACCTTGATTAACCGGAGACAGGCAAGTGCTAAATAGCAGACCACACGTGGCAAATTCTGTGGAATTTTCTTGGAATTCCCCTTAAATGTTGTTAATTTTCCTACGAATTTGAAAGCCTTGGCTGCTTTGTTTGCTATCCGATAATGGGGTTTGGAATAAGCTTTTGATAAAGACTATCATACAGATATGCATATGTACTATATATATAGCTAGACATGTATATTATACATATGCAAATGTTTTAGTATCTATGGTTGCTTCGGCTTTAGCAGACTTCTATTGAAGTCAACGAAATTGAAAATAGAAAGATACTCTTTTAATTTTATTATACCCTGAACTCATTGAAAATGGGAAATCAGGGTAAATTGGTTTTGTTGAAATGTATGTAACTGGCAGAAGGAGGCGTGGCAGACCCCACATTCTTGATCAGGGCGACGAGCTGAGTCGATTTGGCCCTGTCCGTCTGTCCGTATGTTTGAACGCGTCGATATCAGAAGGTATAAGAGCTAGAGACTTCAAATGTATTAATTTATACAGCGTGGATATCGAGTTTATGACAAAAAATCGATAACTCATCCCGTTATTTTTTTATCGATAAAAAACCTTATCGAAAATCAGTTATAAAATTGTATCTACTACATCTTTAAAGCTGGAGTCTCCAAATTTTAAATGTATACGATTTTTGTTAAAATTTACCCTCCACCTCTATATCTACCCCTTCACCATCACATTTGTAAAAGACGTATTTCAAATACTAGGGACTTGTGCTTTGGCAAATGCATGCACATCCATGTTATAATCATAATCTGAAAGTTTCATGAAAAATGTACATCCACAAGAAAAGTTATAAAGCAATTAAGTTCCCATAGTAAGCCACCAATGCAGTCAATGCGTGTTTATGCGTGCGTACGTATGACTGTGTGTGTTCGTGTATGTGTGCATATGCGAATAATTATTGAAATATCTATATATATGAGCAACTCAAAGGGTTCAGGGGATCTCGTAGTCGGGCAGTCTCGACTAGAGCTTTCTTACTTGTTTTATATGGATTCATTCATTTCTGGCATATATATTTTTTGGAAATCATTTTTATTGTAAAATAATAAGCTATAACATAAATAAGTATTTCTTCTCAACTTTTTAAATATTTCGGATCCTATACAACAAAACAATTTTGTCATATATATTAAAAATGGTGAAAACATGTTTTTAATATATAAATTCATTTATTATTTTTAATTGTAAATTATAAACAACAAATTATATAAACAATGCTAATATGATTTCATTTTGAATATGCTTTATATTTAAATCTAATGCCAACGGCCCTATAAACCAATCAGCCTCTAGCCTTATGTAAGCCTATGACTCTATAGTCCTATATGCACAGTAGAATGCCATATTAAAAACATATAAGTCTATCATATTTAATATATAAATCTACAGAAATTAATAGAAAAAACTTCAGTATTTATTTCAGCAAACTGAAGACAAATTGTTGTCTCGCATGTGCCCCAAACTTTATATACGTCCTCCTTTCCATACTCCTCAAGCAGACATTTACTGTCTTATGCTTAATAGATCGAAATGAAACACTTGTACTTATACAATACATTATTCATTTAATAAGGAATCAAAAAAAAAAAAAAAACTACTGCGTAACGAGTGCCAGTGGCTGGTCATTCAATTTCTAACTACTTCATTATGTAAGAAGGAAGGAGTCCTGAAGCACTTTGACAAGCTCTTGATTAACGAAGTGATAATTGCTGTAGTAGATAGCCAGAGGCTGACACGGCATGAACATAACCAAGCAACTGAGTAGAAGACTAAGAAAATGAAAGTCATTGCAGGTGCTTAAGCAGCTGGAATAATGAAATATAATAGTCTATAGTATATACAAATGTAATCAATTGAATAATAAAATATTGTATTCCAAATATAAAAACTAAATTAAATGTTTATTAATAACTGTTATTGACTATCCAAATACAAGTGAAGCAAATGGAAGCTAAGACAGAGTCAACATTTATATATATATCTATCTAAACGTCGAGTAGGCAATATTTCGATTGATACTCCATCAAATATATATTAAGAGCTTTTATTGTTTGCCCGAACGAAACTGAAGAAAATATAGTCATTATTTCGATATATATATAGATCAACTGAAAATCGCTCAAGCCACCTTTTTACCCATAACATAGTCGATGTCCCCATTGATTACACGCAAATATAGCGCATCTGAGCACGCACAAAGCAAATGTGCTTGAGTTAATATCGAATAGGCTTTAATGAACCAAAAACCAGGCTGCCACAGCATAAATGTTTTTCTAAGCCAGACATGCACAGCAAACAACCACGAACAAAGAAGAGCCGGTAAGCCCCACCTGCCCCACCTGCCCCACCTGCTCCATCCTAAAGAGCACAGGCTCAGCCCATTTTGTGTGTCAGATAAATTCGGAACAATTGAAAATCATTTGACAGCTCGCAACGAGCTCATCAACAACACAAACAAATTCAGGCCTCATAAATTGTGCAAAAATATTAATTGAAAACAAGTAAGAAAGCTCTAGTCGAGACTGCTCGACTACGAGATCCCCTGAACCCTTGGAGCAATAGATATTTCAATAATTTTTCGCGTCTTTCAGCTTACACAAGAAACACGCACACACACACACACACACACACGCACGTACGCACAAACAGGCATACATACACACACACGCATACAGACACAAGCGCATACACACACTCACATATAGTATTTGAAATACGCTTTTTACGAAAGTGAGGGTGAGGGGGTGAATTTAGAGGTGGGGGTACATTTTAACAAAAACCGAAATTGTATAAAATGCATATAAGCATACATTAAAAATTTGGAGACTCTAGCAATAAAGGTAAAGAAGATATAATTTTTTAACTGGTTTTCGATAAGGTTTTTTTTCGATAAAAAAAGATCGGGATGAGTTATCGATTTTTAATGATAAACTTGATATGCGCGCTGTAATTACGGACATTTTAAAAAAAATTTGAAGTCTCTAGCTCTTATATCTTCTGAAATCGACGCGTTCATACATACGGACAGACGGACAGACGGACAGACGGACGGACGGACAGACGGACAGACAGACGGACAGGGCCAAATCAACTCAGCTCGTCGCCCTGATCAAGAATATATATACTTTGTGGGGTCTGCCACGCCTCCTTCTGCCTGTTACATACATTTCAACAAAACCATTATACCCTGATTTCCCATTGAAAATGGGTTCAGGGTATAAATGTGTGTGTGTGTGTGTGTGTGTGTGTGTGTGTGTGTGTGTGTGTGTGTGTGTGTGTGTGTGTGTGTGTGTGTGTGTGTGTGTGTGTGTGTGTGTGTGTGTGTGTGTGTGTGTGTGTGTGTGTGTGTGTGTGTGTGTGTAGAGATTTTGACTTACCAATGAGGGGAAATTTTTCTATGGAATATTTATATTTTTTCTTTAGCTGCAGCTGACA
Source organism: Drosophila mojavensis (assembly GCF_018153725.1). Classification (NCBI taxonomy): domain Eukaryota; kingdom Metazoa; phylum Arthropoda; class Insecta; order Diptera; family Drosophilidae; genus Drosophila; species Drosophila mojavensis. The sequence goes on from NW_025318858.1 coordinate 8,107,494, forward strand.
GTTGCAGTTGCACGCTCAAGTTGCTTTTGGAGTGAGTTTTCGCACTCGTTTGAATTTTGTTGTTGTTTCTTGTCCTTTGTCTTCAGTTTTTCGTTTAGTTTAGTGTTTTTCTTTTAGATTTTGTCTCCGCTTGGCAGCTTCTTGATTTTAGTTGAACGAATTTCTTGCATCTCTCTTCTTTTTTTTTTTTTTGTTTTTTGTTTTTGGTTTTTGACTTCTGCTCTTCGAATAACTAGTTTTTCACATGATTTAACAAGCAAAGCGCAGTTTGAGTGGCAAGTTTTATGCATGGGCTAACTTTTAAATTTAACTAGCACATGCATATTTTATAAGAAAATAGAAAGCGAGAGCGAGATAGTGAGAGCGAGAGAGAATTCCTTCAGATTATGTCAGCAATTGAATTGGTCTATTTCACATAAATATAGATTTAACAATTTATTATGTTCGATAATTTTCGTAAAATTTTTGATTTTCTGCTGTTTTATTGTATTTTACAGTAATTGAAATGTTTTCCAATTGCTCATACGCCATGTAGCACAAGTTGTTATTTCGCACGATTCATTGCTAAAAATAGACAAATACAAAATATTAGCTACAATTTTTGTTTAACAACCACGCCTCGAGCACTGTTTTTATTGAGTCGGAAATATATGTATAAATAAATATATATATATTTTTTCTCACATTTGTTATAGTTTTTTTCATACCAATTTTAGCCGACTGTAATACATTCAATATTATTTGTTAAAGACAACGCCAATTCGACGCATTCTAATGTGTGACAAATAAATTAATGTGCAATAATCACTAAAAGCAAAAAAATATCAATACAGCGCAAAAATTATATATTTAAGAACAGCAACGCTTTAAAAATTAAATAATATAATTTTTTTAATAACAGTTTAAAAAGCACACAAACTATAAAGTTTATACAGTAATTACTTTTCTATGAATAATATATGTATTTTAAGTATATTCACAACTTATATTTTGAAGGTTTTAACAATATTAGTTTTGAAAATTTTCTTATTTTTTAGCACACAAATAATTTTTTTTTTTTTTTTATGAAGTTTCAATTATTCTTCTTCTTCAGTTTTAGTTTTCAATATTTTGTTTTGATTAATTTTATATTTTTATTTCAATTATTATTATATATTAGATCGCAAGTTTAAACACAATTAATTCCATAACAATATTTTTTAATATATATTTATTTCGTAGCATTTAAATAAATATTATCACACACTGCAATTTGATTTCTGAGCAATTCAAAATCTTTATCAAGAAACTGATCAGCGCTGTTAATAGACTCTGCTGTAGCACAGCTCGCGTCCGTAACGTTTGAGTTGCCGCGACAGACTCAAATGCCTGCAGACAAGTCCTCGTCGGCATAGCGGCCACAGCAACACGAATGCAAAACGAAGTCCACGCCGCTTCGACACCTCACCTATGTAGTTATTCGTATAATAACAGTGAGAGCAGCTGCTGCTGCTGCTGGCAACGAAGGAAGCAGCGCTGCTCTGAGAACTTAACAGTGCTGTTAATACTGCTTGAGATTAACAGAACGCTGCACTTATAAGCTATCAGCACTGTTTCAAGAGAACGTTACAGTTCTGAAGCAGCGCAGCACATAGATAACAGCATCATAAACAGCGCTGCTGTGACAGCGTTACAGCGCTGCTCTGCGAACGTTACAGCGCTGCTCTGAGAACGTTACAGTGCTGCTTGTAGATGGCGCACTGTTGTGGTAGGTTTTTCTTTACAGATTGTTTTTGCATTGAACTTGAACTAGTGAGCAAAGTTGTTATTGTTTTGCTTTTTGTTGTTGAGCATTTTGCCGGCTCTGCTGCTAGCATCGCTGCCGACGCAGGCGCTATGCACGAGAAAGACTGAAGTTGTTGGTGATATATTTGAATGAATAATAAAAAGTAGCCGTGCTTAATGAAATTGATTATATTTAAATACAATACTTAAATTTAATAAAATGCATATTGAAGTAAATTAATTCAAATTTAAATAAATTTATTATTATATAGATAGATATGAAATAATTCCTATACTCTTTTCCATTATTTGTAATTTCAGATTTGATAAATTTATAGTTTTGTTATTGCATTTGCATTTTTATATGTCAGAAGTTATTTTAGGATTCAAAGCACAGTAAATTTACAATTGCACAACCGATTTCCAGTTTCATCACGTGGCTATATTTACCAACTCTTAGAAACGCACACATACATACACACATTGTTGCGTGCTCTGTGCAACGTGTGAAACAACAAGTGGCAAGTTTTGCGTGCGGCGGTCAAAATCAATTTGAAACTTGCAACCAGCCCCCAAAATAAGAACGTGCCACGTGGCACGTGTGCTGCAGATCAACACGAGAAATCAGAAAACAAGAAAAAATAGACGGCGAAAATTCAACGTTTTGCTAGATATTTGCCTGCACATTGCGCGTGTCTCGAGGGCGGGCAGTGGCATGGGGGATGGGACGTAATTAATGCAGCCACATGTGCCCCAGGCTCTGCGTGAAAAAGCGCACAAGGTTGAGGCATCAACAACTGACTACCCCAAGGAGGCCAACTCCATTTTGTGGACATTGCAATTAACGCTGAATGGAGGAGGCGTGGCTCAGCACACAGCCAGCAAGTGGAGGAAATCGTATTCGGAAATTCTTGGCATTGGCGCGTGGATCAGAAAGTTCAATAATTTATCTAAATTTACAAATATTCAATAAATAGTAAATGCTTTTTGTATATATTTATAACAGACAGTTAATTACTCATAATAATTGTTATAAAATTACATAATATTTTTTATTTAATTCAATTTTCACATCAACCATTTTTTAATTAATTAATTTATTTATTATTAATCTTATTATATAAAATATTTTTATATTTAATTTTACATTATATGAATATTATTGAATTTATAGTTTAAATATTATTTAAGGTATAACAACTAAATGTATTTATTTTTTAAATTCTTCCCCTCTCTGTAGTTTTTCTATCAGATTTGTTATATGCTCAGCTGGCATTAAATGGTTTCTCTGGTTACGCGTTAAAAGAAAGAGAATGGACTTGCCCGATATGTTGCAAATAGTTTTCTATCGATTGGCAGTTCCATAACTGAAGTCCTTGAGTCAAGTGGACGGCCAACGTGAACTTGACACTGAATACTTAAGAGAAATAAAAATCGCCAATGCCTCAGCTAGAGTCATAACCAATAAGATATATTTATAAATACATATATACATACATTTATATAAATGTGCGCGTGCACAAAAGCTACAAGGAACTCATGGATAGTCGGAAGTGCTTTGGCCAAAGCCTCGACGATTTGCTTGCACACAAGCTCACCAAGGAAATAAAAAGAGGAATCAATTGACCATAGAAAACTGTAAAACTCGGGCTACCAAGTTAGGAGGCGGGGGCTGCCTGCCTGGCATGAGTGTCTGGGAGCTCAGAGTTTTAGAGAGCAAAGTGCTACACATTGTTTGCTCGTTATAAGCCGCAAACTAACCAGGGTATAGTTAACCATGTCTTAAACTATGCAAAGCGAGGGCTGTATTGAAAATGAAAATGATGTGATGCAAAAAATAGTGAGAAATCTACAATGCATATTAATTTATATTAAATATATATATAATAAATTGATATATGATAAAAAAAATATAAAAATTAAATTTATCGCATTCTTTTATTAATTTAAATTTTGGTAATAATAATTTGCAAATTCGTTATTTATTTATTATAAAAATAGAGTAAATATAAATCTATATATTTAAAATAAAATATTCTTAGTATTTTTTTTTTCTTTTTTGTTAATTTTTATGTTGTATATATCAAATTAATATACATATTAAAAAACTAATTTAATATTAATTTGATATATTTTAATATTCTTGTATATTTTGTGGTTAAAATCCTTTCTATATATGTTAACTAATCCTCCAACACTGGACTTCTGCTCTAGCTGCCCTCGCACGCAATATTTGCAAGCTGAAAGTCAAATTGCAATTGAAATGCTTTGTGGTCAAGTTCAAGTGGAAAAGTTGTTATAAGTCGCAATCGGGGTTCGACTTGGGGTTGGGGTTGAATAATAAAAAATGCGAACATGCGAAGCTATGGGCAAATAATTTAAGTATGTAAACGCTTAGCTCAGGGCTCTGTCCCTCTACTGGGCCTGGCCATAAGGAGAAAGGCAACATAGTAAAGAAATGGCCTTGTCTTGACGGGGTGCACAGGAAAAGTTAATTTGTGTCTCTGCGTGACGTGGCGTGAATGCGAGCTTCAATAAATAAGCGAAAGGAAGCGAAGAGGCAGAGTTTTCACACACACAATCACAAATAACCTGACTACGCCCAGCCACACTCATGAGCCGCAGCAGCAGCAGCCACAGCAGCACAAGCAGCTGATAAATTAATAAGTTAATTGATTTTTTGTTCGACAAATTGCAAAAACACAAAATGTTAATTTGTGCCTGGCGAGCTGAAGAGGCGACGACGATGACGACGACGACGACGTAGGAGAGCGTGCAGCAAGCAGTAGGCATCAAATATTGATGAAGTTACAGTCAGCGGAGGCAAGTAAACAGATGCTAACGAAGCTATTATGGCCCTTAAACTAGTTAAAAGGAAATGTGAGAGAGAACAGCACAGCAAGGGAGAGAGAGAGGTAGATAGAGGCAGGTGTGAAATATGAATCGATGGTAAGGTCAATAGTATGCCTCATATCATTACAGCAGGCTTAATGAAAGTTTTGTGGGGTGAATTGAAAATTCCATAAAGTATAATATATATATGGCATAAGAAAAGCAATTAGGAAATATTAAAAGTGACTTAAGATAATTGCGTAGCCTTGAGGCTTAGGATAAAAATGTGAAAGTGAATTTAAGAGGGACTTAGATGAGTGGGAGATAAAATAAATATTATAGAAAATGAAAAGTGTCTCCTAACGATCGATGGGATGATGGCAAAAGTAGATAAAGTCTTTAAGGAGACTTAAATGGAAAAATTGATAAAGTTTAGAAATATTGATAAAGAATTGATAAATTTATTGATAAAATTATTAAGTCATTAAGAGTACATAAAATAGCGTTATAATAAGAGCCGGCATTTAATGGGAGCTTGGCCGCGAATTGCATTGAACATTTCCTAAGCGTGAGTTTAAAAAGGATTTTCATGGAATATAAGAACTACGTAGACGGGTGATAAATACAAAATAAAAGCCTAACTGAAATTTCAAATGTAATGAGAATCGCATAGAAAAACGATTAGATATAACGAGAGTTCCTTTGAGCTTAATTGTTAAGAAGGCAACATAGAGCATACATAACTCCATTTAATGAGTTAACAAACACATGTAAAGAAAGTAAACATTCACATTGGCACTCACATTAAATGTGTTGATCGTTATCTGTTAACGGGAATGGCGTTAACGCCTTTTCGCTTGATTACGGCGCAGACGTCAGAGTCGTAAAACTAAAGTTTGACGCGTGCAAATATTATGGCCAGCTTTCGGGCATTCGCCAACTAATGAATAAATGTGGCCAAAAGGGAAAACAGAGTGCCAAATGTCTGCTCAAACAGTTGCCACGTCAATCGAGGCCAACCTTGAGCAGAACCAGAACCAGAACCAGAAGCAGTCGCAGCAGCAGACAGATTCAAACTTTCTATTGAGCCTAAGGGAACTAGCTGGGCTTTATTTTGGTTCAGCTGTAATGCGGTTATCCACAACTCTCAATGCTCTGGCCATCAATCCAAGCGTGTTAGCTGGCTTTGTGCATACTTTGTGGCATGCCGCATGCCGCTTGCTGCATGCCGCTTGCTGCATGTGGCACGTTTGCTTTCGTTTTTTGCGTCTATTTTTGTTTCCCCCCCTTTGGCTTTTGTTTGCCTTGTGCCATTTTTGCCGCAGTTGCAGCCAGGCAACTAGTTCTTAATTCTCTCTCTCTCTCTCTCTCTCTCTCTCTCTCTCTTAGCATGTTTTTCACCTACTTTACACACACATGCACACACATCTGTCTAACGTCTGTTGGCGGCTGTTTTTCGTTCATTGGCTTTGACGTTGCGTGGCGGCATTTGCGAAAACAAAAGTTGAAAGTCTAATGAACCCCTTGGTAAATTGCGATGCAAAGCGATGCTGTGTTAGCAATGCCGCATAAAGCAAGGCATCATAGACAAACAAAACACATACAGAGACACATGCACATACACACACACACAGATACGTGCTGAAGATATCACAGTATGTGGCTTTGCATTGAACATTTTGTCGCACACGTAAGTTTGTTGGTTTTTGTTTTTTTTTTTTTTTTTTTTTTTGTGCTGACAAAAAATATATCTTGTGAGGTAGAATTATACGATAGTTTGGCTTAAAGAGCTGCGCTGGTGCTCAAACTGGCCTATAAGACATTTTGTTTATTTTCTTTGCTGTATTTTATATTCTTAATACATTTTTAAAACTTATTAACACCTACTTTTAAGGCTATTTTATTTAAAAAAAATAATAATAACGAAATCCAAATAAGTATAAACATTAAATGTGCTAGCTGCATTGCTTAAAATATGTTATTAACATATATCCTTAATTAACTTCAAGCTTACCCAGTTTGTATTTATTTATCCAAGCAACAGCTTTCATTCTCTCACTTGACTTAGCTAAATAATATTTATTTAAAATGCCTGCAGCTTAACATTTGTTGAGAGTTTTTTAAACTCATATAAAGCAACATGTTTATCTGTCAGTGATTTATATAATTACTCCAGACACTCGCATGAAGGCGCAGATAAGGCAACTAGAAAGGGCGCCCGGGCACCTACACACACGGCACACAGGGCACACAAGCACACCAACACCTAAACCTACACACACATCAAGTTTCATCAATCGTCGGGTTAACAACATGATAGGACAAAAAAAGAAAAACCCATATGTCGCGCAGCTACGAACAGGCGTTGCCTCGGCGCCACAGACAGAGACATCAGCATTTAGCCAAATCTGGCCAATTTTTCAGATAACTGCGCTAAAAGTAGCTCGAGTCAATGCAAGAAGAGAAAGAGAACTGACTGATCGACTAGCAGATACTTTAAGCATGGAACAAAGAGGTGATTTGAGCAGTAATATAACTGAGGAAGATTAACTAAGCGGTCGATGTCTTTGATTAGTTTGATTAGTATATGAAACTCTCTCTATCTTTAACTCTATCTCTCTCTCTATCACTTTAAAACATAAGAGTTATCCCAAAATAATTAAAGTAGAGTAAATATATCCCGTGTCCCTTTAGTAGTTAGCTTCTATACGTTTATATACTAATACAGTGACATTCAAGTCTATACGACTTTATACACAACTCTTCAAGTCTCTAACGCAGATTCTAACTAAGACATAATACCCAGCTTATAAATTTTTAACGGGTTCAGCCAGAAGTCAGCAACACAGTCTGGCGGACAGGCGGTGAAGTAGAAAACAGTCAGGGTTACCAGCTGACGGAAGATTTTTATATTTTCCTATGGTTTTTCATATATTAAATGAATGAAATTTTCATAAATGAAATGTCATATGTAAAATATATAGAATATATAGCAGCGATATTAATAAATACAAACATTTATATTGACTTAAAAATATATTAAGTAGATATGAACTGTTTTACATTGTTATTTATTATTAAAACGAAGAAACGAGATATTGAAAAAATTATGTTTAATTTATAATAAAAATATGATAGAAATAAAAAATCTTCTTTACATATGTTTAATAAATAACTGTTAATTTATTATTTTTATACGAATTAAAAAAATACGTATTTATTTAAGAATAAATCTTTTCATATATATAAATTAATTGAAAGGAAAATTAATTTTTGATTTTATTCTTTTTTTTTATTATTCTTTTTTTTTAAATTACACTATTAATAATTATTCATAATAAATACAAATGGCAGCTTTATGTTAAAATATTATTATATTTATTTTTATTAATAAATAAATGTATTATATATTTACCTATTACAAATATATTCTATATATTTATATATTTAGCATATTTTCATAATATTCAATTCCACTGACTGCAGCCCTATTTCTAAATACATAGATCAATAATTTATTAAGCCCAAATAAGTTTTCACTTTCGGCTCCATTGATTCGCATTAAACGCATATTTTGAGTTGAGCGAACAGACGGACGTCGCGACGTCAAGAGTTGCGAATTTATGGCACGAAGTAACAAAGAAGAAGAAGAAAAAGGAAAAAACAAATATTGGATTTTTTGCCAATAGCCGTTCTTCTTTTTTTCCTTTTGGCCATGAAATAATCGCCATTGTCTATGCATATGCGTGTTGGCCATGGTCTATTGGAGAGTTGGCGAGTGAGATTGAGTCATGGCATTGGCCAGACGGAAATTGCAGTCGGTTTTCCCATGAAATGGCAAGCAACGCATGTCAGTCGAAACTCTGATAAAAATAAAAGAAAAAGTAGTAGAACGTGCCATATTCAATTCTTGTTTTTGTTGCGAAGTAGCTGAAAGTGAGCCAAATAGGTTAACTAGGCTTAAATCATAAGCAATCATATGAACTCAGATGCAAATTTCGTTCGATTAAAATGAGTAGATAACTGGCTAAGAAAGGAAATTTAAATTAAACCTTTTCACGCTTTACTGGGAGTACAGAAAGGGCTAAGTGAAGCATTCTGAGACCTTGGAAGTGCCATTCGAACTCAAGCCAGAGATATGAAATGCTGTTTTCTCATATTCAAAATAGCTTCGATGAAGCAATGAATAGTGATATCATATAAAAACTGGATTGTCAACAAAAAGTGAGATTTCAAAGAGTGACTTTCCAAAATTGTGTAAATTTTTTATTACTATTGGCCCTACGGTCTATTGGCCATGCTCTGACCGTAAAGCAATATTTACTTATGAAAAAATTGTAAAATTGTATCGATTCTTGGATAATCTTAGAAGACAATATGCTGAACTGAGTTGAGCAAACATAAAAAATAATTAATAAATTTGTCAAGATATATTTTAAAACAGATTGCAAAAGAAAATTTTCGAAAAACTGGCCAATTTAAATAATAAATTATTGTTATTGTTATGCTGGTTACCTTAGAAGTTAACTATATCAGGTACAGAAGGACATGTACCATTAAAATTAGAACATACGATGCACGAGCACACATTGTTCTGCTGCAAAAGATGAATAGAAGAAAGCAGAGACCATAATGGAAATAATGGAAAAAAACATAAAACACAAAACTAGCCAGAATAGTTTGTGAAAAGGGTTTTCGCATGGCTCAATAAGCAGAAGCCATTTTTAGCTAGAATGAGTAATTATAATTAAAATAAATATGTATATAAATTCATTTTTATACACATATTCCACCATAAGCTTGTTCAAGTTTCTATTTTTACTGTGCTTTGGGGAAATATGAAATATAACTGGAAATAGTTCAAAAATGTCGTTTGGGGAAGCAAATGTAACACGTTAAAGGTCTTCTCATCAGGAATGAGCGTTAAATTGTCTCAGATTTTAAATTAATCAGTTTTCTAGGTAGCATCAAATAATTGAAATTCCATTCTAAATATAATATAAAAATTAATTAATATTAACAATTAACAATACAATACCTCAATACAAATACTTTATTTATAGTATTTATAGTATATATTCTCAATATTCTCAATTAATTTTCAATTGAAATTTCAGACAAATGCCTGAATGTGTTTTTTGGTTCAACTTTATAGTTCTGAGAAAATTGTAATTTCTGTTTTGGCTGTGTCTATAATTTACAATTAACAATATCTGTTTACAGGCGAGACACAGAGGGGCGTGGCTCACACTTTGCCAGCCAAGCAAATAGATAATAATGCTGGAAGGAACTGCTAAGAGTTCGTTGACATCGAATAAAAGTGTGTGTGTGCATTGCATATTAAGACAGTTGCTGCCAAAAAGCAAAGCTCATTTGTATTCATTAAATGTTGTAGTGCCTGAAGCAGCAGAAGTAGAAATTGCTGTTAGTGGCTGCCAAAATCTTTATATAAAATATAGTCACTTTGTCACTTTATCAGGTAAATTAATATAAATCTGATTGAGGTTGGAAATGAAACGAGCTAAAAGCTCTGAAAAAGCAGCTGCGGCAAAATGAAGTTAAGTAATCTGAAATTCAGCTTGAACTTCATTTCATTACTGAAAACTGTGTTGATATTTTTATAAATTAATTTATTTATAATTATATATATATATATATATATATATATATTAATTTATTTTTATAAATATTTTTTAGATACTTTTGTAAAATTTTATCCTAGTTTTCCCTATCGCCACTTGTCCCTGAAAACGGTACAATATGCCGTGCATAGCCATTCCATAAATTGAAAACTTCTAGAACTTGTGTGCCAAAAGGCAATCTTAATGCGAAAACTATTCGCCAATAGAGTTTGGCGTATCTGGGATAGCCCCGCTGAAAAGTTGAAAATTCCACTTAAATTTGATTCGTTTCGACTGAAAAGTTGTTTTGGCCAAATAAATTTTTTTTTTTTTTTTTGGTGATTCGACGCCTTCAAGTAATGCGCTTTGTCAGCGCTGTGATAGTGGGCGTTGCCGTACCTCTAATCGCCTTCAACGCCACGAGGCATGCAACAGATTGAACTTGTCACAATCTCTGGCTGACTGTCTGCTTGATTTGAGCCGGGTTCAATGTGCGGCCAAGGTCCACCAAGTTGTCAAGAAATTCGTTTTGAGTCCCACCAGTGTAAGTCAGAGTTCAAGGGTCGCCAGCAAAAGTGTAAAGAAGTCAAAGCATTTAAATGCTCTAATCTAATTTCCAGATGCAAATGCTCAGCGTTGAGTTAGCGCGAAAAACTGCGGACTGAACTTCTGCTGAAATTTAATAACTAAACATCCGCTTGAAAAGGGACAGTATTTAACAACTAGCTGAAGAATTTCTTTTCATTTCCTTTTCTGTTTTCTTTTTTTTTTTTTTTTTTTTTTTTTTTGCTGAAACATGTCACGTTAGAAAGTGAAAAGTAGCAATAGTAGAAGAAAAGGAAAAGCAGTAATAAAATGACTCTAGAATATGGATGAAAAGCTGGATGGTCTCTGGACCGCAGAGCCTACTCAGGAATTTGAAACACAATAGAATGGAATAAGGAATACAATAATTTTATTTATTTATATGGGACACTATTTTTAATCAATTTTCTGTATACAAAGTGTTATATTTAACATTTTTTAAATTTAAGAGTACAGGAGACATTGTCCTTATCTACTTACATTTTTATTTATAATAAATTCAGCTCTATTCTATATATTTTACATTAAAATCGTATAAATTCACTTCAAAATTCTATGCTACCCACTTTACTCCGCTAGTTTACAGGGTAGCAACAATCGTTGTGCTATGCAAAGCATGTTACTGGAACATTAAATTTGGCGAGAAAATGCCAATCAAAGAATGTGATAAAAGCTACCGAAAAATGTGCGCATAGAAACGTGCATAGGTTTACGAAAGCCTAAGGAATGCATGTATATATATATATATATATATATATATATATTTACTTGAATAAACAAAAGTGCCCAGGTCAAAATGCAAAACTAGTTTAAAAATCTGAAATTATTGACTTGCTTTTGTGCAATTGTGATACGTGCAAGCAGTCAGATTAATCAAGCGGTCAAGGGGGCAAAAAATAAACAACTTCAACAGCAACTTGAATAGCTGCTGCAACGTTTAATGGTCCTTGAGCATCTGCTTAACCTACTCGGCCTCAGTTGTAATTGGCCATCAATAACAGACAAGCACATGCCTTAGAGCGATTTACGAGACAGCGAAGGACCACTGCGAGGATGAGCTGAAGTCAAGAAATAAGACTCGAGTATTTGCAATGCTCCATTTAATCAACAAGTTTTTCGCTGTACGCATGTGTAAGTGTGTGCGAGTGTGTGCAAGTGTGTGGGTGTGCACTTATGTTTGAGAAATAATTCATATCCTGTTGAGTCTTACAATTTCTTAGAATTCATTTGCGTTCCTGTTTTGATTTCCTTTCCATTATTATTGTGTTTGTTCGACGATTCTTGTCATAGCAATGAATTGATTCCATTCTTTTGTATTGTATTCCATTCACTTCTTTTTGTCCTTGTCCTTCTCTTTCTTTTCCTCCTTTGCTGGGCACGATTTTAAATAGCCGCCGCTTTTCATACGATCAAATGCGTCCAACGGATCGTAGTGTGTATAAAAATTTTGATATTTCATCTTACGCGGCGCATTATGGAACACGTAAAACAGAAGTGGGGCCACTATAGACAAATAGCAAGCTGTCCTCAAAATGCCCAATGATTTCCGCAAATGTGTATTGTGCATGGGAAACTTGATCTTTTTCATCTCCTCTCGCTGAAATGAAAGGGGAAATACATATACACATATTTATAATATATGTATATACCATTCTTGATTTTTTTACAGTCAATATGATTGATTACTCACGGATGGTGGCGGCGGCTTACAAGCCTATAAAGAAATGGAAATTATTAATAAATAACATTTTTTGTACAAATTGTTTTTCATGTTTTTTTTTTTTACCATTTTTGGTTTTGACATTTTGTTAAAGTTTTAAGAGTGTCTGTAACGTCCACAAATATATATGAGAACTGAATAATTTGACTTGTTTTAAATGACACCTACAGAAAAACCTACTTAGGCAAGAGATTATTGGTTGAATAAAATAAAAAATGGAAAGAACTTTCATATTCATTTCAAATGTATTATACTTCTTATAGTTAAAATATATAATTATTAATATGGTAAATAAATAAAATTAAACTTATAAGAAAGTATAAATGAAATAATTAATTTATAGAATATATTGATTATAAAATTATATTATTTAATTTACAAATAAAAAGTAAATAAATACGGACAGTCTAATTATTCTCAGCCCAACAACAACAGTCAACAATCAACAGTCAAGTCAATATGATTGATTGTAGCACTTCTTGAAAGCAAATGGCTCATTGTTCCGCAATTATGTGGTGGAGGAGGCAGCAAGCAATTTGTCTCACTTTAGACAGTGAAGCGTTAAATAAACGAAAGCAATTAGTTGAATATTTCCGAGAGAAGCCAAGAGAAAGAGGAAACAGCAGAGAGAACTAAACAAAACTGTGAATTAAGTATATTCTGCAATAATCGAAATGCACAAGCTAAGTTTTAAATAAATGTAAATTTTTATTTCTGTTTTACATTTATGTACATTTTGTAGTAGCTATAAATATAATTAATAATTAACACAATTTACAAAATTTACAAAAATCTAAAACTAAAATAAAATAAAATATTTAGTTTATATGGGAATCATTACGATATTTTAATTTAATAATATAATTATTTAATATATAATTATTATTAATTATAAATATTAATCTAAAAAAATGTTGAAAGTCAACAAAGCCATTTATCGATTATTTAAAATTTTGGCGACTTATTAATTTATATGATTTATCGATTATATGAAGCGATCAATTATTTCTATATTAATTCTGAATTAAAGGTCTGCGAAAGCCATCTCACTCATACAGGTTGAAAAATTCGGCATGACTGGTTAAAGCAACTATCTGTTTGTGCTATCAAGATGAAAACAAACTATTCAGAAACTAGACATACTCACCGCCTTCCCAACGGGTACTGGCCACACACATAAAGAATGGAACAGATAGAAACGCAAGCGCAAAGCTGACAAACGAGAAACAGCTCTTACGATGCTTAACATAACCATTTGTCTTCGGTCTGTGGGCGAGTGGGTAATAAATGTTTGCTGGCTGAGTAAAGAAAAATACGTGGCATACTTGAAGGCGTGCGGCCGACAACATTTCTGCTTACAAGAAATGGAAGCCAAACACAAAAAGCTTGCAAAATATGTGAATTAACAGCTTAGGCAAGTTTTTTAGTTTCTCTTGTTTTTCGCTCTTTGTTGAGCCACTCAGCTATACACTGCCAGTGGGCGTAATAGACAATATGGATTAGTTTGCTTGGGTTAAGGAGAGACGAATTATGTGAAAGACTACTCATCTTAAAAGATGTGAATGTTAACTTAGATGTAGAAATTATATGACTTTCGAAAGAAAGATTCGATTTTATTAAAACAAGTAAAAAAAAAAATTAATCAATTAATTTTAAATTTAGTCTTTGAAAATATATAATTTTATGTAAAACACACAAATCGTGTTTAATAATATATAAAAATGGTTAAATAAAAACTATATCAAATATAATTCTTAATGCTCGTCTATGTTTTAAGTTTTGATAAATCGCTAGAGTCTAAAATTGCTCAAAAGTTGCATTATTTAAGCCAATCCATACATTTGTTAGTGTCTAGAAAAGTTGCTCAAGTGCAAACAAACTCTCCCCGAATTTTCTGCTGCTTATCCTTAGTCTTAGCTTGAGGTGAATTTTCGCACTTGAAGAACCTGAACACGTGCGCGCATAGAAACAAAAACATTTGCATATGAAATGCAGTTGTAATCGCTTTAAAATGCAGCTCTGCTGTTTCATTCTGAGCTCCATGCAAAGTGCGCTGATCTTAAAGCACATTTTCCTTTCAAGTGTTTGGCAACAAATGAGGAAAAGTTGTACGAATTCGAGGCGGAATGAGAATCCAGCTGGAAATAAATTTTACATTTTTACTGACGCCGCACTCTCTCGGTTAAAATTTAACCCAAACCAATTTTGCCACTCTCTCCATCACTCTGCCTCCCACTGCCTCCCTCTCTGTTGTCTCGTCGAATGGTTCGTCGTTGCCAGTTTATTGAAATTTTATGCAATTCTTGCATTTTATAGAAAATGCATGCACTCTGTTAAAGTGGCTGTGTGTGTGTTTGTGTGTGCGTGTGTGTGTGTGTGTGTGTGTGTGTGTGTGTGTGTGTGTGTGTGCGTGTCCTGTGGTTATGCAACATGATTAAAGTTTGTCTTCGATACTCTTCGAATCATTGTTGGCCAACTCATAAGAGGCTTTGCCACCACTACCTCACGCAAACTTGAGCAAATGCATTGTTGGTTAAGCATAATGAAAATGAGAGAACATATTTTAAATATTCTGTGTGCCCCGCGAACATTCGTTGGCCTGTAAATCATTCATTCATTTGCCATCTGCCAAACTTCTCAATGCCCGGCGCTCACAATCACTCAGGCTTGAAATTTAATCTGGCTCCAACTGTTATTACATAATTTCATAATTCAGCACTTATGCCACAGCAGTCGAAACAATAATTACAAAATGAAAATGCGAAATGAAAATGGCAACGGCAATGGGTTGTCACAGCGACAGTTGTTTCGTGGCCTGGCTCGGTAGCTGAAATGCTTTCTTATGAAAATGTAATGAACATGCATAATTCATATATAACCGCTGCACAGATTTATGTGCAGAGTGGGGAGCCGAGTGCATCACCTGGCGAGCTAATGAAAAAATTCAATTATCACGAGATCCCGCTGCACTTAATGGTCGGGGAAAATGTGATATCGTTATCGATATCGATAAGAATAATATCAGAATATATTTGCATACATTTATTTGCAATAAAAATATTATTTTTTTAATTTTTTATGAATCATAAACTTAAATTTACATAAATATATAATAGATTAATAAAAAAAATGTATTCGGTAAAGAAAATCATTTTCATTTTATTTTCTGAAATTAAAGGTGACCAAAAACTAACAAATATAAATTTTTATATATATATTTAATTAATTATAATTGAATTTTAAATTTTAAAGACTTATATTAATTTAATTATATTTAATTTAATTGAAGTTAATTATGTTATAATATTGACTATGTAATAAATATATATTTCTGACAGCTACAAATACTGCTGAATATCTACTATCAGGAATTAAAACTAATGCATATTTAATATATGTATGTATTATTAAAACATACAGTAAAACTTAATACACTTAAGTCAAAATTAAACGACTATTTGTTAAAGTGGAAAATTGTGAGAGCTGAGAGTACAAACGTTATATTTTTACCATAATTCTACTTTTCAGAGTTAACAAAATAAGTCATATTTTTAAGTACACAATATTTCATGAAACTTCTGCTCCTTAAACACAAAAACAATAATTATATTCAATGTCGCTTTTTATGCACAATAAACTTTGACACTGATATCATAAGCCAATAAAGTCAGAGTGCGCAACTCAAGGGCTTATGAAGTGGTTAAGCTACTGTAATTTATTTAACTGTTTTTGAAAGTGATGCGATTAACATGTTGCATTGTTTCAGTAAAATATATAGCTGAAGCATTTAATAGTTCCTTTCAGCATTTACTGAGCAGTTAATTAAAGCTGACTTCCGAGCCAGTTAAGCCCCTTCGGGCCAATACCATGAAATAGTTGGCCAACTTAACTCAACCACAAGCAGCCACGCACAAAATTTGCTCATTTCCACATAAAAACACACAACACACACACACACACACAGTCAAACACCCATGTACATTTTATGTGGGGCAATCCGTTGTGGGCTGCAACAAATCCTACGGTGAGATTTCTGAGATTTCCCTTAGTGCTCGCTCGACGAGCGCAAATATCAAATGGCCTGACACCAGGAAGGCAGCCAGCCACCCAGTCAGCCATCCATCCATCCATCTGCCATGGCTCCATGACTTGTTGGCTGCCTGAAAGGATCGCTCCGTAGTATAGCTGGCAGCTTGCATTGTTTTGGTGCAGCTTGTTTCTTGCTCCTCAAGGGATATCAAGCAGTCACTGCCACTACATGCAGATTTAGTGAAAATGCTATTCAGAATTGCATATGCTCTCTCATGAATGAATAATATAAATGTATTCATCATGCTGCTGCATTATGTGTGTAATTTGCCAGCAAAGAGCGCAGAGAGTCAAAATTTGTTATTTGTATGGCGAGCATTGTAATTGAATAAACTCCATTTACGTTTTATTACTGTTTTGACTTTGTGAAACAAAGCGATTATGAATAAATACTAAGTGATGGATATGAATACTAAATGCATATAGTTATTATTGAGACACAAAAGGTTTGAATATGTGGCCAAAAAAGCTATGCATTAAACATGTTGGAGCTGTGGAACTTCTGATATTGGAATATAGATTAACTTTCTGCTTTTGTGTTTCGCATACTCGTATCTTTCAATAACGCTCTGAGAAAACACTCAGAGAGCAATCGATAGCGTCCGTTCCTCAACGAGATCGTTCCTGATTTTAAATTTATTTCGCTCATTTTTTCCCCGATCGTTCGATTGAGTTCTATGAACCAAAAATTCTTTAGTGTAGATATAGCGAGAGTTGTCTATGCTGAACACTCTCTGACTCTCTCTTGTACGGACGTCAATCGTATCTCCCCTTAGATAATGTTCGTGAATTGAGTGTAGGACGAATAGGCGAGGCTCTAACAAAAACTACAAAGAAGGGAACCTAGAGCTCTTGCTCAGAGCGAGAGCACTTAAATATAATTCGATTCGACTAATTACCCGAACAGAGCGTATTTAATAAAATGAATAACAATTACAAATCAAAGAAACCTTTTAGCTTTAAAGTTCTACTCTTATTGCTATTAATTAATAGTAGAATTCAAAACTGAATATAAAATCTGTCTATATAATAGAAAAATAAATAAGACTTTAATATTTGATAACTGTTTTTTTTTTTTATATATATATATCTTAAATTGTATTAAGTACAAAATTCTTTAATTTTTAAATCATAAATAAATCACATATATAAATCTATACACATATATATTCATATATTTCAATTTAAACATTCAAAATGTAAATATATTTATAGTTATTATTATAGTAAAATTCTACTAGCTCCAAGGAAAAATTAAATGTTTTTTTTTTTTTTAATTTAAATATTTTACTTTAAAAATGAGAAATGTTCAACCAAAATATAATTTTGCTGCCTTTTCAATGCTGAAACGGAAAACTCGGCTTTGCACACCTCTTGCGACACACAAAATCAAATATATGCTGGATTATGTGTGTGTGCGATGTGCTTGTCCACATATGTACATATATGTTCATTTGGCGATACAAACTACGACTGGGCGACACGCCTTTTGTTTGTCGGCGTCAAGGCGAAAATGGGTCTAACCCCTGTGCAAAAAATAAAACTATGCTGCAATTTTGTTGTATGGAGAACATTTCCATGCCGCATTCAAATACGCATTGCACCTGTACGTGTATGCGTGTGTGAGATTGTGTATTTTAGTGTGTTGCATGCCCCTGCTCAGCACATTGCAGCTTGTCGACCTTTGACACGTCCCCTTTTTTCACACACTAAATTGCGAAATTCAATGCTGAGGCTGAATTAAATTTAGTTGAAATTTCAATGCAAATAAAAGTAAATAAAAAATAAATAAAAATAACTTTTTTTATTTATATAATAATTCTTGTCTTTGTTTTTATTAAATATTGATAGTTAAAAATTGTTAGCGCTTTCAATTAAATTTTTAAAATATTTTAATTGAACTAATTGATCTGGCTGATCTCTTGATTGATTGGTAGCTTTTACATTTCGATGTAATTCTCACGATTGCCCTTCTATGTGATTCTCAGAATTGCACTTATAGATGTTTTTCCATGGCTCTGTCTCTTCCTCTTTTTCTATCTTCTATTGTCTTTCTCCTAATATATTTGTTTTGCCATGTTTACCTCTTCCATTTTCAACTTGTTTTCATTAATATTCATTACATTATATTAATTGCCAGACACGGCCTTTTAATAGCTCTCGTTCTAATCCCAAATATCTCCCACATTTTTATCTCTTTCTAGTTTTTGTTGTTATTCTCCTCTCTTAAAATACTCTTCCCACATACAACATATGTATGTCTTTTGTTTACAAGTGCTGGGTTATAATACGTCTCTTAAAATGTTTCGCTGGCGACATAAAAGTTTATAGAGCAAAAGCTTTAAAGTGAAGCCTGAGCCTGGTTGCGCAGCCTTAGAAGGCCAACTATATATACATATGTATATATGTATGTATATGTGTATAAAACACATTTGACTGTCAAGTTAGCCATCAAGTTGATTGTGAAGCGTTAAGCGTTGATTTGAGCTTCATTTAAGTGGCTTCAGACGGGACGGAAACCACAATCAGCATAACAAGGACAGCTGACATGGGGTAAGTCCAAATATTTAGCGAGCAATTTGTTGGCCATGCTCTCTCGGCTGTCCCCTTGTTTTGTCTGAACAGCGTTGACATTGGCTGAGTATGGTTTCGGCTGTAATACGCGTGGCTTGATGAAATATTTTGAAACCTTCGTCTAGAGTGACAAATATTGAAAAATTACTACAAAATATTTCCTAGAAATATAAAAAAAAAAAAACCTATGTTGAAGTATTCAGAGGGAAACAGACGAAGCCTAAAAACTGTCATCATTTACATTTTAAAGAAGTCCCCATGAGCAGCCAAGCCATAAACTGGGATATCTCTTTGTCCTGCTGCTCAATGCGGCGTATGCGTAATATTTCGCGTGTGTGTTTTAGACCTTTGCTTCAATAGGCATTGACTACGACTGCTGCGGCTGTTGCTGCTGCTGCTGCTGATGCTGTCTACAGGTTACACATGGCTACACGCTTCAGGCTTTTGTCATTTAGTGCAGCCGCCTCCTGGTCACATTTCATTCACATTTCGTACACATTTTGTTCACACATAAATCGCATCTGGCATCATTCACACACTGCCAGCCCCACATGAAAGTTATCACATGCCACACGCCGTGCGGGTGTCACAATTTTTGGACACACGCAGTGAGAGAGAGAGTGAGAGCGAGAGAGAGTGAGAGGGAGAGAATGGGGGGAGAGTGAGAGGAACGTCGCATTGTTTGCCATCGACTTGGGCTCGTATTTCTGTCTGTCATATTTCTCCCTCGTGTTTATGATTTTGTTTTGCTCTTTTTAGCCTTTTAGGCGCTCAAATTTGTTGCGTGTCACCAAAAGTTTTCAAGAGCAGCAGCGGCTTTAAGCGCTGAGCGTTTTCTATAAGGATTTTCAATAATTTAAGACTCATTCGAGGCATTTGATATGGGCCGAACATAAACAACGCGTGCTTGATTTATAAATATATAGAAATAGAGGGAGAAAACTTTATCAAGTGTCATTAAAACACTTTGAAGAACTTTTTTAAAAGTTTATCGTTTATTATAAATAATCTTTAAGCAAAATGATGAAAAAGGTTTGCTTCAATCTGCATTGATTTTTGGGACACGACTTTGTCTCGATAAGTGATAATTGAATTAAAGTTAGGGCTCAACTGTGTGTGATATAGAGATGAAAGTGTGCATGTTCATGGAATTTTTTCGGATTTACTATGGAAAGATAAAGTTCAGTTCATCATTTATTCATTTATTTATGTTGATTGAAAGTGCAGAAATATTTTTAAAATGCTAACGAAAACAACTTTAATAATAGAAGACATGAAACAAAATTAATTATTGCCAACTGTGTTTTCTTGATTTGTTGTATTCTTTATTTTAAAAAAGTTTGTATTTTTTATTAAATGAAATATAGTTTCTTTAGTGACACATTAAAAAAAATCTTTATAATATCGTAAAAGCTCCTTTAACATTATTATTATTATTTTTATTTATTTATTTATTTATTTTTTTTTTTTAAATATGTTTGTCTGAATTACTGCTGTTCTAATCTATATTAATTATATTGGTTTGACTCAAAATTTGTTAATATTGATGGACATATATATAAAAATTGGCTTAAAGTCACAACGACGCCAACGCGTAATAGCCAATAAATACTAAACGTACTACGTACATTCAGTGCCTTCAGAATTCGCTCGCAGCAGTGCCTTATAGAAGCAAACATACAACTTGAGTTTAATTTCCACTCCAGTAAATATACCCGCTGGCCATATTCCCCAGTGATAATTCATGCGCTCTGCTTACTGCGCTGTAACTGAGCTGGCCCTACAGTTACCAGCATTACAATGAGCAATTACGTATTCCATAATTAGCATAATAACGACATTCAAATGTAATTGCAGGAATTACAAAAATGGGTGTTTCTTTATTTTGGTGGAAGAGGCCAATTTGCGTTTACACTTTAAGAGTTACATCAATGAGATAAGAAAAAGATAAGCTAACACATACTATACTACATTATTTATACAAATAGTACAGTAGGAAAATGAAATACTAAAATAAATAAATAAATTGAGGGTTGAAATGGCTACTGGAAAAGTAACTAGATCGGCAGCATCCCCAGCATATACTTATATATTAACATATGTATAAAAAAGCTAGCCTGCATTCTATGTTCACAGCTTCTCGCTCAGCTATGTCCATATAAAAACTCCTTTAACGTCTCCTCCAAAGCGCTTGAAGAAGAGAAAAATTCATTACAAAGAGTTCCTCGCATTTATTTTCAAATATTTCATTTTACAATTTATGGCTTATTTTTATTTGGCTCCCACTTAACATAATTTCTGGCTCAGCTAGTGACCAGCGCATAAATCTCGCTCACCACAACAACGAGCTCATTGGGAAGTCTGC
The DNA here is from genome assembly GCF_018153725.1 of Drosophila mojavensis. Taxonomy (NCBI): domain Eukaryota; kingdom Metazoa; phylum Arthropoda; class Insecta; order Diptera; family Drosophilidae; genus Drosophila; species Drosophila mojavensis. The sequence goes on from NW_025318858.1 coordinate 8,129,044, forward strand.
AGCGAAGGCCCAGCACGTGCCCAGCATATAGCATATCGTGTATAGCATATGAGCACCAGCAGCTGCTACCCGCACAACTTAAATAATTAAAATGTGAACAAGACAAAATGAAGAATTCACTCGAAAATATGATATATACATACATATATAGAACACGCATTCGTAGAGTGCGGCGCGTGAGCATTTTTAACCGCAATTTCTGACAAACAAACAAAGAATTTACGCTTACACATGCCTAAAAAATATACAAAATGAGCAAAAAGCCGCGCACGTGCCAAGGGAAATGCATAAATACAGGCAAATTTATATACATACATATATATATATGTATATGTATGAATTTGAATATTACATTTATATAGACATTTATACATATATACACAAATAATAAATGAAGTTCGCACATAAATCTACTTTACGTGCTAGTCCTTAGATCTATATGTGCCGGATTTTAAATTATTTTAGTTATGAATGTGCCGCACATTACGCATACGCCATGTTAACATGACTGCTAATCAGCTGTATAGAGATGTGACAAAAGAAGAAGCTTAGCTGAGGTTTATAGAAATACTTTCACTTAATTAAATTCTAACTAGTAAGGCTCTTCAAGCCTTGGCTGTTAATATTTTATACTATTGTTAATTAATCATAATTAATAAGCATTATTTCTACAGCCTGCTTATTACTAAATATATATACAAAATAAAAAACACTAATAAAAAAAAAATAAATAAATAAATAATAATAATAATAATAATAATATTATTATTATTATTATTATTAATAATTTCTGAAAATATATTTTAAGCTTTTCATTTATATTTTTATAAAAAATTTACAAAAATGATTGAATCTATTTTCTAAAGTATATATATTTTTATATATACATATGTATATATATTTATCAGGACTTCAAGTTTAAAATTCAATTCAATATATTTTGTAAATATATATATATGTAAATACATAAAAAATGTCCAATTTAAAATGAATGCAAGTAATTAAATATATTATGCATATATTTAGTTTTCTATTTGATCACATCCGCACAATATTTACATCAGAGCTACAGCAGCGCAAACATTGATTGCAGCAGTTACACATTTGCTGTGGTTTCACAGCTCTCTAATTATATTTCAACTAACGCTTAAACTTGTTCAAGGCCATGTCAACAATGTCCTTATATAATTTTCCATTCACGGAATCGTGCATTTCATTTTCATTTTCTGTGTTAATTATTGCTAACAATGTTGCGCAAGACATTTTATCCTTTGGCTTTAAATCCACGCAACTGACGTAATCTTTTGCTAGAGTCGCCTGTGCTTTTTACTATTTTTATCTGCAGATAAACGCTGAGGCGAAACGTGATCGAAAACCAGAATTATGGACCTCAAGCCATCATCAGGCAGAAATGAAATTGCTAATTAAGCAGCTAAAAATAAATCATGCACGCTATAATTTACATCTAGTATATCCTGAAAATGTTATTAATATGTCTGCATTTTCAAATTGCTAGCAGAGCACTTCATGTCCAGACCTCAAGTGAGTTTTCATTATTTTTTATCTATCCCAAAAGCACACATCAAATTTTATTCCTTGTGCACTAACTTTCATATAATTTTCATTTGGCTTGCGGCTAAATAGTTGAACGAAACTTTTGTATCAAAGGCCAGACCACATATAATGTAAATAGAAAGAGTCAAATAACTCAACATTGCCCCTGTCCAAGCCAGGTTCAATGCTCGCTCGCCAGAATGAAATAACTCTTTAACCTTTAAATAAGTTGAGTGCAATCAACTTTTGCTCAAAGCAAACCCAACAGCAAAGCATACGATAGAATTTTTGTAATTGGTATTAAAAACGTACACAAAATGACATGCTAATTAATTAAATTATGCAGAAAAACTTTGCAGTAGTACAAATAAAAAATAAAAAATTTAATAAAACAATAAAAAGCTTAAGGCAAAAATTTTATTGCAGTTTCAAGTAAGCAAGGCCCAGGCAAGTTGGCCAGACAAGAAATCATTGGAACAGGTGCTAACGACTTGGGCAACTTCTCAACTCAAGTCAGCCAGGTGAGTCAGGCGGAAAGTGTCCCCCAATCACAGCGTGAATAATGACAAAACTTTGCTGCAGACCAAAACTAATAGAGAAATATTATTAAAAACTAAATAAATCTTGTTGCAGGAGATTTGCAAAAAACTCAAAAATAAATTATAAAATGACAGCAAACGGTAACAAATAAAAGAGATAGGATAAAGCTTTAATTGTATTCTGAGAAAGAAAATATATGAGAAAGAAATTGATAAAAAAAATTGTTTAATTAATAAGTATTTTAAATATGTATATATATAAATATATATATATATATTTTGTTTTTGTTAATTTATTGTAGTTTTGTTGTCTTTAGGGAATTTTTGTATAAATAAAAGGCAAAAACAATGTGTTTTATGTCCAATATCAATCTACTTTAAGTAATCTTATAAAATCCATTTCGACACTTTAACAAGTTTCAATTGAAATTTACACTTTCATCTTTCCAAATTTCAATAAACTATATATAACACAAGATAATGCAGAATTGTGTGCATTTGGCAAAGTTCAGTGAATCCATCGCCAGCCTTCTCATGATGAATGAGCGACAGCTGGCACATGTTAATGACTTAAGTGCGTTAGTGCTGAAAGCTTTGGCCACAATCTGTCTGCTCCGGCTGCCTGGCCGATAGCTCGGCCGTCTGTCAGCCAAGCTGACAGATTGCAAACGAAAGCAGATGTAGCTGAGTCAATCGTTTGGCCAGACTTCGGCTTATTTTTAAAGAGCAAAACCAAAGACACCGAACGGTATTTCAACTAGTATGAGTGAGGGGCACGTGGCGTATGCGCAATATTTTTGCATGTGCCTCAGTCAGCTTAACGAAGTTATTCAGCTCGACTAATTGAATTCTTGTGTTAGCTCTACTGATTTATTCTAATAATAAGCATATATCTGTCCAGAATCCATTAAAACTCTATGAAATTGTGGTATAGATAATTGAAATCTCTTTGGAAAAATATTTGATGGATATAATTTTTAGATAGGTACATATGTATTTCATATAAGCTTCTCAGTATATCTTAAATTGGCCATAAAGTTTCACATTTTGAGTTGAGTCTTCAAATTATTGCTGTAATTAATTAATGCAGCGACATTTGGCAAGTCAGGGTTTCTCTTTTTTTGTCTGCTTTGGCCATTAGATGACTTTTTGCCTTTTGGCCAAAAACCAATTAATTAAATCAGATGTGCAGCTGCTACTAATGCTGCTGCTGCTGCATATGTGCAGCTTTTAAGCTTTACGGCTCATCATATTTAATTTAATGTTTAACTTCTCAATAATCATGCCTAATTGACAAATAAAATAACCAAAATTTCGTGTTGATAAGAATTTGTTTTGCATAACCACATCAAAGCAGTCAGAATCAGAATGAATTTATTAATATGTATGTACATAAAATATGATTTAAATGTATATACTTGAGTTCAGTTATAAATAATACTATAAATGCATTTATATATCATCAATTTTTTATTGGTGTAAGTATACAAAGTAAATATAAATAGCCAAAGAATTAATTTTACAAAAATAATAATAGCAATTCCAATGCCACAAAATTCCTCTACTCTTCAACTTCAAACTTTATGCTAAATTAAATAAAGCTACCGAATTCCAGTAGAGCAAAAACCCAACGCAAACTGGCATCTGCAAAGTGAGCGACATCAACAAAGGAACCGCAAAGTTTGCGCTAAAAACAAAAACAGCAGCAAAGCAAAAGCAAAAACTACTTGGTGGCAGGTTCAAGTTCAAAGCAGAAACAAAGTCAAATTCAAACACACGAAAGAAAAACGCGACACAAGTGAACAGCTTAACGCACAGCGGATGTTAACGAACAGTGCATGTTAACTAACAACTCTGTTAACGGGCAGCACCGCTGCCGGTCAGTGTTGATTGATACAAAATTTCTTCTAATTATTTCCTCCAAGTTATTTTTTCTATATATTTCCCATTTATCTTTTCTTCTCTTCTCTTCTCTTCCCTTCCCTTCCCTTCCCTTCCTCTCCCTTCCCTTCCCTTCCATCACTTCGCCTCACGTCACTAACTGCACGACTGACCCTCACCAGGCTGACTGAAGAAATGCGACAGCTGCTGCCCTTTATATTGGGTGACTTTCACTCAAACAACAAGTCGTTATCAAATGTTGAGCGCGCCACCAGGTAGGAATCGTTCCACTCGAGCCTTGAGTGACCAATAGAAACACTTTCTGCTGCTTCAAGTATTCTAGATTTATTTTTCTCAAATGTAAGTACCAAAGGAACACTGCTGCATACATAGAGACTACTTAAATGATCTTTTGTTATGTAGATAGACAGGAAGACAAACGAAGAGACTTACGGTGAGATAGACAGGGAGACAGAAAGCGAGACAGATATGCAAACAGACATACAAACAGACATATAGGCAAACGAACTCTCATAGTTAAATACTGTTCTGACGTATCCATATATGTTTATTCAATGGAAGTATGATTAGACCGCAGTTTCTTCTATTCTATAGCTTGCCTCTGCCATCTCATACTCCTTTTCGATTGAATTAATTTCAATAGGCTTGACCACTTTCAAATAGGCTAGATCTAGCCATAAATAGGCTAAGCTGGCAACGCTACTGACGGCATGCACTTTTACAGTAGCAGCGCTGCTAACGTCAAACGTTGCCAAGGAAGCAGCGCTGCTGGCGTCAACGGCTGTTTGGCCATAGCCACTGTTAACAGTGCTCGGTTCTTAGCCGAAGCGCTGCTGTTAAAGCTAACAGTTTAAGTGGAAGCTACGTGTAGAAAGTTGCTCATGTTTTTAAACATATATAAATAATATTATAAATATTTTTTTAAATTGAACAATTTTAAAAAAAAAAAATTATTTATACAAAATAAAAATAAAAAATAAAAAAATTACATATTTAAGCCTGACATATTTTGGTTGAGTTAAAATAAATTCTCTTTATAAAAAAATTAAGCAACCCAAAACCGATTGGTATTCGTAAAAAATACTGAAAAGAGTTGTATGTATATGCACATTGCTCTGTTTCTGTTTTTATGTTTTCTTGCTTACTTCCATGGTCCATTTTTCTATTACATCTCAAACTTGTTATTTACGACCCAATGGCGGAGTTACGAGACTTGCTTTACAACCTCATAAAGTAGAAAGTGGCATCAGCTTCCGTTGGGCCAAATCTTTGATGGCTCTGGCGCAAGTTGTAAGCAAGAAAACTAATATGCATATACTATACGTACACATACGTCTGTACACACACTCACACATGTGAACCTGTCTTGCTCAGCCTTAACTGTACATCTGCTGGTTCGCTTCCCGTTATATCTTATTCAATTTGAATTCTTTTTCCATTATTGACATGTGAAATCTATGCGGGCTGCTGACGCTTTTGGCCAGAGACTCTTGTTTGTTTGCTTCTGCTGCTACTCATGGTTCAAAGGCCATCAATTTATCATATTTTGCTGCTCTGCTTCTTGCCTGTTTAGATAATGAACAAAATCAACATTTATGTAGTTGGTTCCCTTCTTGTTGCAGTTGTAATGCGGTTCATTCCATGTTCAGTTAACTGAGGTCAGCTAGCGCCCAAATGTATGCTTGGTTTTTATGCGACTCGCATACAAATTAGCCTGTTTTTTTACACTGTTCGTGTGGGTGTATAAGCATGTATGCATGGGTGTGCACGTGTGGGCGTCTGTAAATGAACAGGTTATATTTGCATGTACATGCATGCACGATTTTCTGTTTTCAGCCATTTGTACTTTTCTTTGCATTTCATTAACTTTAACTGCAGAGATTGATTTTATTTATTTTTATATATTTTTATGATTTTTATTTTAAAGAAATCTAGTAAATTGTATAAATTAATCAATAATTTTCATATAATTTAATGTATAATAAATGTATTTGCTTTCAATTTTTATATTATTATTTTTTTATTATTATTATTTATTTGTTTACTTTATTTTATTTTTTATTTTTTTTGTTTTTATATTTTTTTTTATAATATTCAAAAGAAAAATAAAATGTATTATTTATTTAATGAAAATATTAATTTTATATAATTTATACATATAAAACTTACAAGCGAAGCTGAATAACACAAAAATTCCTTATTTATTGTTATACAAACTATACTGAAGCTTAAAAGTTAGCTCCTATAGATTCTGAGAATAAAAAAAAAACTACCACTAACCAGCCCTTTTGGCAAGCTCTGTCTATTCAGATCAACACATTATATACTTATATACTCAGCTCCGACACCTTCTGCATTTTACATTTTTGCATTTGCAATTTTCAATGCTTTCTGAATTGAAGAAACCATTCAGCAGACAAGCGCCCAATTCCAAATTGCAATTCGGCAGACATAAAAAACACTTGTTAAAGGTTTTATTGCTTGAAGTGAAGCAAGCTTCTCTGCAGGGAATAAAAAAGCTTTAATCAAAATTTGGCGGCGACAGGGCGTTTTCAGTGGGTGATGGCGCTGATATGACACATCAAGTGGTTTATAAACCACAACAAATGTCATAAGAATTTTCGCTGTTGGTTGGCAAAGTCAACAAGATTTAAGCAACATTTTGTTTAGCACATGCAAGCCTCAGACTCAAGTGTCAGTTTCGAATCGCAGCCTTATCCTCAGCCTCAAGCGCCTACCCAAACTCAAGCCTCAACTACAAACCTCAAGTCTTAGCCCAAGTTAAAGCCTCAGGCCTCAAACCTAAGCCTTAACCCAAGCACTAAGCACCTTGCGTCAAACTTCGCCTCAACTTCCAACCTAAAACTCAAGCCTCAAACGTGAACCCAAAGCCCAAAAACTCAACCCAAACTGAAGCGTCAAACCTTAACCTAAGCCTCAGCTACAGCCTCAAACTTCAAACCAAACACAAGCCCCAAACCTCAGCCTCAGACTGTGTCTGGGTTATAGGCTGACACTTGAGCTTGAGCTGAGCTTGGGCTTGTTGCTGAGGTCTGAGGTTGAGTTTGAGCTTTGAGGTTGTGGTATACGACTGAGGTTGGATGAAACTGTAGGGCTTAATCTTGGGCTGTGGTTTGAGGCTTAGGACTGAAGCTGATGCTTGAGTTTGAGGCTGAAGCTTGTGTTTCGTCTGAGACTTAAAGCTTGAGGTTTGAGTCTGAAACTTTAGTTGATGCTGATGCTTGAGAAATAAGACTGCGGCTTAACGAAAAGGGTTGCAGAAAAACATATTCATATTAATCTTTTTTTGTTAATGCTGTTAATCATTTAAATAGTTTTTATGATATTTTATTTATTTATTTATTTTTCTGCGAAATAACAATTTTCATAAATATAAAACATAAGAATATGTTAGATTGAATTCATCTGTTGTTCCACTTGTCCAAAATTCATCAACACTTCAAATGCCCGACTAACCAGAGCTTCATTTCCATTTGTGTGCCATCAATTCCAGGCCATTTGGCTAACCACAGATAAAATAAAATCAAACCCGAATTCAATTCAATTGATTGACAAAGCATGATTGACAGAGCGAACTGAAATGCTTCACCATTTGAGAATTCATTTTAAGTGCTCCCGAAAACCGGAATCAAAAATAAAATTGAATTTCTAGGAATGTAAGATATGCGGTTAAATGAGGTCTGATACGATTGCAGAACTGATTGGGTTTTTGGGGATTAGGTGGAAACGAATCGAATTGAATATATTTGACAAAGTGCAATTGACAAGATAAATGCACTTTGGACCAATTTTAGCATGTGCATTCCAATTGATATAAATCATTGAAAATTTACATGCTTGGCTCGAAGATCCGATTGAAAGCATTTCGGGTTGTAAGCATAAGGCGCTTAAAAGACGTAGAAAGGATAATGCAAAAGTGCAGTAAAAACAACAAACATACAAAAATGAGTAAAGGTGGTGTTCTAGGTTGGAGTAGCCGACTAGCGAATATACTGAATACCCGGAGTAGAGCTGGCTTTTCTATATAATTGAATAACTTTTTTCTATTCGTACTTTCTGAATCAAATTGCAGCTTGTTGCATATATTTTCACAAATTGAAATATAATATACAAATGTCAAATAAGATGTCGTATAAGCTTCATCCAAACCACTGCTAGCTAACAAAAGTCAGCTAAATCGAAACAAAAATATAAAATCAGCAAAATAAAAATGAAAAATACTCTTCAAAACAGTCAAAACCAGAAATTACTTTGAAATCAAATGCTTCATTTGTAATTTCGAAAATTCATCTGCGTCAACGCGAAAGCAGTAAAAAACGCTAATAAAATGAGCAAAAGTGGGAGCGAGAGAGCTGCACAAAATGAGTGTTAGCATAAAAGGATTGATGAAGCTCTTATAAATTAACTGAAAATAAATTGTGGGGTAATATAAAGTGAATAAAATGAAAGACAAAGCACAAGCAAAAAAGAACAAAATATTGAATACAAAATAAATATAAAAAAAAAAAAATTATGTAAAGAAAAAAGGAAGAGGAAAAATAAAGTTAAGAAAAATATAAATTAAATAAAAAAATATTTTATTATTAATTACAAATTAGAATTGCATTTAGCAAGGTAATTTAAGAGCACCATCGGAACGATCAATATATACAAATATACATATATTTAACACATAGTTAAATAATAATAAATAAATAATAAAAAAATTAAAAATTAAAAAATAATAAGATAAATAATAAACGTAAACATAAGTAGCTATACGACGAGAGCTATATCGAAATATCTGTTTTGAATAAATATATATACATATATGTATATATATGTATATATATATATACATATATATATACATATATGTATATATATTTAAGGCCAGAACTAAATCGACTTGAGTATTCATTCTGTTTAGTAATATATTGTACATAAATTAATTTCATATCCCAACACAAACATTTGCCTCTAACATATATTCTAACCAAATCATCATACCCTTTTAACTCATATATTCAAAATACCATTTTACATATATATGTATGTTACATGTGTATACATCAAAACTCCACTGCGGCTCATACCAAATGCCTGACCAAATGCTGCAACGCTTTGCCCAGGCAATAAAACCCAAAAAAGGCCAAACAAATCAGCCCAGCTTATTCATGTGTGTGTGAGGGTGCATTAGAGTGTGACCTTGTGTATGTGTGTGTGCACGCCTGAAGTGTAAGTTGCCAGCGAGCCGGCAGAAAGCAGAGCCACAACGTTGTCGGCCGGAAGCGGAAACTCGCGCGCACACACACACACACACACACACAAGAGGAGCGTACACAAAAACACACACACACACTGACGCCCACGGCAGCAAAAAATAAAACCCTGCAAAGACTCGTGAATTTTTCAAGCAGACTCAAGTTTCGCAAACAACAGAGGGAGAAAAAATACAAAAAGTTAAAGCTGGTGTCAGGCTTAATTGCAAACAATTTCAATGGCCTAAGTATATAATTTTTTGTTTTTAGTAGAATTAATTTAAGCATACATTTCACAGGTGTCTGCCACGTCCTAAGCAACTATTGGCTAAAATTGTCTTGACTTTCATTTCTTATACTGCATGAGAAAAACTTTGTAATTTTCCTTTTCGTTTTTATTGCTATCTCTCGGCTATTTTCTTATGCTCTCTCTCTCTCTCTCTCTTTCTCTCTCTCTCTCTTAATGTCTTTCTATCTGGAACTATATATCTTATGGCTCGTTTGCAGGTATGAGCTATTCAATTACGCTTAGCAAAGCAATGAGTGCAATTAAGTGAAATTATGTATGGTGCGAGTTAAGTGCAAATGACTTGGAGATATTCCCAAGCAGACGGTGAGAAAATTTAGTGCGCATGAAAATGCGGAAGAGGAGGTGCTTGAAGTGTAGATAAAAAGAGGTGTTAATTGGAGCAACTAGCTAGAGGAGAGAAAAAAAAAGGAGAGCGCTGGAGAAGGAGCAACTAGTTGCACTGTGAAGCTCAGCTCCATTAAAATGTAAGAAGACTTTGTTTTCTTTGGTAAACTTAATTTAAACAGTATATATGTATGTGAATATAAATAAAATTAAAATATAAGAACTATTTAAAAATAATATGGAGTTAGAGATAACGAAATAATCACTCAAGCAGCGTTTGGTTTAAAGTAGACTTAAAGAGCATATACCATATATTTCAAAATGGCTGAAAAATATTTAATATTAGTTAAAATATAAGTCTTAGATTTATTAGTTTCTTATGTGTATGTTGAGTTTGGTTTAAATATCAAAAGTTTAAAAAATAAACAAAATAGCTTTATAAACAGAAATTTTAACTATGACTGCTAGCTTCCACTACACTTCCAATATATATAAATTAATAAAGCCAGAGAAAATGATTTCCCATTGATATATTGCAATATATTTCTTTGACAAACTTTGCTCTACAATGCAAGCCAACTTTAATTAATGAGAAGGAACAGACATAAGTAAACACCTTAGCACACATTCACACACACATGCAGTCACTCAACAGAGACAGGAAAAATGTCCATCAAGTAATTACAGTGCTGGTGAATCACAATTTGTATGTAGCACACCATCTGTAATATACCAAAAGCAAATATTATATTAGTGGAGGCGAACTAGCATATATTATATGACCGAACAAAAGTCAATACAAAAAGCAATTCGAAATAAAGCAATAGCAACAAGTGTAAATTATAGATAAATATTATGGCAGCTCACAGTTTTTGTAAGGAACAAGATAACAAACAATAAACAGCAATTAAATTACAAAAAGTGCTGAACAAAAAAAAAAAAAAAAAAAAAAAAAAAAAAAACATAAATGTTAACTTAAATACAAACAAATATACAACAACAAAAAATTAATAAAATAATATTTATGCATGCTCAATAACATAATTATTTTAATACCATAAATTTTTCAACCTGAAAATATTAATTATATCGTTCTAGGATATAATGCTTGTATTATTTTTGCCTATTTTTTGCATGCCATGTGCATAGCTTATTACACGTCCCACACGGCTTATACGCAATTTTGGTTTGCAAATATTTACGCAAGTATACATATGTGAAAAAAAGGAGACGAATTTATACAAAATCCTATTCATATTTGCATAAACAAATAGAACTCGTCGTGGTTTCACTGCGCTGACTTTTCGCATATTTAATTTGCTAAATGAATTTCTTGTTATCTGTTTAGCTACAACTATCTGGAATAACTGGATGGATTATGCTAAGCTCCAATAGCTGAAGTAAACAAGAATATTTTTACATTTGCTTTTATTGAAAAAAGCAAACCATATGCAAGTATAAATAGTTATAGCAGGAAATATGTATATTAAAAAAAAAAAATAAAAAATAAAAATAAAAAATACACATATACATAGTAGGGTTGTCGAATAGTTGAAAAATATCTTTTCGATAATATTTTAAGTTTTGAAAAAATATCAATATGATATTTGATATGCAGCTTTAAAAATATCTATAAATCAATATTTTTATATGTATATATATAATTTTTTTTGTTCATTTTTTTCCACAATAATTTAATAATCCGTCCCAAGAAAACAAAAATAATAAGAATAAGTATTCTTTGTTTATTTTTATTTAAAAAAAAAAAAATAAAGCTATTATAGGCACAAATTACATTTCGCTGTTCCATTTTTCTTAAAGTCTAAATAATTCGTTTTCACAATATTCAATTTTTGTACCCTTCTGCTTGGTTATCACTGAAATATATTACAAATATCTCAAAAAATATTTGGGCAAAGAAAATATATATATTTTTCTAATATATATATATTTTTTATACAAAATATCGATATATTGATATTTTTATATAGCTTTGATTATTGCAGCACTAAAACAATTTTTTACTTTTAATTGTATTCAGCTTATCTTCAAAAATGCTCCTACTAAATAATTGAAGGCGAAAGCCACTCAGATGGACTGTGAAAATCGCTTTACTTAATCCAAATGACAGATTATCGAATTGGGTGTCGGTTTTGCGACACAAATGTCCGCGGTGGAGGCATCACAGAAGCGTCCGACGGGGCAGGTGCCATTCACAGTGGTGGGCGTTGTGGCGCCAAAGCAAAAGGCGAACGTCGTACGTGAGGTGCAGGCAAAAACATTGTTCGCATTGCAGCGGCCGCAGCTGTCGGTGTCGCCGCAGCTGGCTGGCGTTTCGGAGCGTTGAAAACAGATTTGCGGCTTATCCGTGCAGACCAGGCCGTCGGGGCAATTGAAGATTTGATCCTGGCTGGGCGTCTCCCGGCCAAAGCACATCCGGTAGGCAGTCTGATTGATGCAGGCCACATCGTTGCTGGCCTGGCACAAATTACAGCTGCTGTTGGCCAGTTGCAATTGCCAGCCGAAGACAGCCAAAACTGTCAGCTATTGACGAGTGTTCGAGTGTTATTTGTTTGTTGTGCCAAATATTACGTATACGCCCAGCACTTACCACACACAAATAGTCTTTCATCTTTGCGCGAAACTCTGCGAATTACAATTGAATACGAAACTTCACGCGCAGCTTGGTTTTGTACGTTTCTCGACTAGGCAATACCTTGACATAAATGGAATTTATCTCTCAGCTTATCTATGGCACAGCCAGAACTTAGTCAAAATTTGCGATTTGATAAAAGAATAAATAACAAACTATGTACAAACCAAAAAATGGTTAAGGCTTGGCCACGTTTTCTTTCCAAAAATATTTCTTATCTGATATTTACTAAACTATAAACTAAATAATTGTTATTTACCTTAAGTACCCCAATTCTCTAGGTCATTTTTATAGAGCACGAAAAAGTGCTGTACTTATATGCATATATATATGTATATATATGTATATATAGAATATAAAGATTATATAGATTAGCTTCTTAGGAACCACAAATGCATGATATATTCCATCTCGTATCAATCTCGTCAAAATAAATAATTTTTAAATAGTAGAGACAAACATCAGAAGGTCTTTGAATAACTAAACATATCTAGATTCAAATATATTCATTTTTTAAATCATACCTAGCATTTAGAGCATGTATTTTTAAAATTGCCACTCTGCGCCGAGTTCAGCGTATCTCCTAGTCCATCACTCCATACCAGAGCAGCTTTACATATTCTTTCGGCTGTTATCCAACACTGACACAAAAATCTGTTTTCTGCATGCTCTACAGTGCAAAATGAAATCTCAGTATTATGGCCAAAGGCTGCAAACGAATCGCATGGCCAATTGTCCATTCAGAGAGAAAAACTTCGCCACACACTAATCATGGCGAGCTCTACGGGCTTACAGTTGCAATTGGAATGAAGCTGCAACTGTTGCAAATGCTGCAACGCAACGTTGCAAAGGCTGTAACTGTTGCCACAGTTGCAATTATGTAAACACAAAATGAAAAAAGTGATGAGGTAATGCATGATAGACTACAAGATAAGCTATACCTTTACTTAAATTTGCAATTTTTTACTTATTTATGCATAGATGATTTAATTCAAACTATACGGAGAGCAGATTCTAAAATAATAATAATATACATAAGTAAACATATATTATAATATTGAAGCTTGAATATAATATAAAAAATTGTTCAAAATCAGATTAATTTGTGCATAAATCATCAATGCCTTAATCAATTCTATTTCCATTTGAATAATCACATTTGATATCCTGAATTTATCTTGTCTACAAATTTCCATAACTGTAGCATATCCCCTCGTCTAGCCATTCGCACTGGGTATTCGTGCCTGAACAATGGCAAATCCGTTTTTCACTTTGGCGGATGCGCATTGTAAGCGAAACAATTGTGCGTAATGGTAAAATTCCAGTCGCAGGTAACAAAAAATCTCCGCATCTGAATCTAGTTGTGAGCAAATAAAACTCTTATGAAATTTGAAATACAATTGCAAAGTACATAACATTCCATTTGACAACTTGATATGAATCATAGCCATATCTGTCAAATATTAGCAGTTTCATAGATTCAAGTTGCTTTTTAGTTGTTAGGAATTCCGCTAAAGGTTCTAAAAACCAACAGAAAGAAAATTTTATCAGAACTACAGAGACTAAGATAAAGTAAAATAATAAAGTGAAATGCCCAGCTAGGAAATATGTTTATAAAGGAAAAAGTCGATGTTTCAAATATAATAACATAGATTTAAAAGCCGTTAATTCCAATCGAACTTAAATTTAAAATTATTTACATATGTGAACACATATATTTAAAAAAAAAAAAAACAAACAAAAACAAAAATCTTTCGATGGATTCGAGGTATAAAAACTTTTTTCTCTAATGCCTAAGCTTATCTATTATTTGTAATTTTTTAAAAATTAATTTATATATTTAGCCAATGCCCGCTTAGTTTATAAAACTCCTTATTCAACAATATACGTAAAAAAAAAAAAAAAAGCTCATATGCCAGCAGCAATGTTCACAGTTGTCTGCAGAATATCTGCTTCTTGACTGTCTCAGCTTAACTCACGCACAAGCACGAGCAGACACACACACACTAACATACACCCTCATAGTCCATCCAATAATCAAATGCTTTAAGCTGAGCACTTTTCGCCCGCTTATTATTTGGCCCAATAAACGTGGCCTAATAAACGTTTTTTCTCTTTTCATTCTTTCTCCTTCGCTTTGTCGAAATAAATCAATGCATTACTTGACTGCTCGTAAATATACAGAAATCAGGCACTGTACAAGCCCCATGTAAGAGTACTTTTCTGTGCTTGACTGCAATTTCAGTCAAGCTCTGGCCAAAATTTGTCCCCGTTCCCCCCGCTGCAAACTGTCATTAAGTACTTTTGCAACAAGCAGCGCCAACAAAGCCGAAATGTAATTTATGCCTTGCCTGCCTCCGGGAGGCGCCCAATTTGCCCCATCTTTATGTAGGGCAGGCCAATTTGTCAAACTTGCCCAGAGTCGAAATTCTAAAGAGACGACTCGAGTGCTAAATGAACTGAAATACTTGCTGCAGATAGTTAGCAGTCACTGTAATTAGATGCACTTGGTATTTCATTTATTTATTTATTTATTTTTTTTTTGTATTGACCAAGTTAAGCTTTTTGCTACTCACTCAATAAGATTGACTGTAGTCCAGCTTAAGGCAGCGACACACATATATATTTGATAGGCGAAAAATGTTCATTGATGGCCATCATGTTGATGGCCTTCAGTAAGCCCAATGCATACTAAGAGAGGCAGAAGCCGCGCTGGCAATTGGATAAGCTCTCCGAATAAGGCCAGCCGAGACTGTCGTAAAATTTACTGGTAATACAACATACATACATACATACATACATACATACATACATACAACATACACTTGCGTTGAGCAACGGAATTTGTAATCAAAATACACTGCAAAGGCCGCAATATGTAAAATGTTCAAATTTAGACATAATAGCGCGACTCTCAGTTATGCTGTATGGATATATACACATATGTATGTATATATATATACAGACTTACACCCACTTATAATACGGAAATGGATTCAGGGAAATTCAAATGTCATAGAACGCGTTTTACATTTCAAGCCGTAAGGGCAATATTCAATTTTCAAGTATATTAAGCCAAATTAAATTGGTATTTAGCTTCACAGTAAAAAAGGAAAGGTTCATAAAAAAAAGGATTGTTATATGTTTAAGGAAAAGGATTCTTAAATGAGCGAATATCGAATTCGCAGAGAAAACGAGTTGGAGAAAAGACTCTGCATTGGCAATTTGATATTTCAAGCTGGCTATCTATGCTGGCTAAAATCCTCTTAAGTATTTAAGGTAAAGCCTTTAAGGCTCACGCGCTTGAAAACTGTTTAAGATATGTTAAGATATAAAAACTGAAAAGTTAAGACGAGTTGCAACAATATACACACAAATGAGGAGACCTATCAACACTGAAAATCTGAGTGAGTTTGGAATTAACGAGGTAAGTTGAAATTTTTGAGCTTGACTCAGTTTTATTTATATAATCTTATATATATAAAATTGAAAGCCGTGAGCCGTGGTTAAATATATTCAACGCATAGAGCTAGAAATATGAACAAATCAGACAATATATGCAAAATGAATGCAATTTTTATTAGAAAATATTTATAAATAGTAATTTGATTAAAAACGTATTGTTTTTTTTTTATATTATTTATATATATATTTATTTATTTATTATAGTTTTGGAAATTTTAGTTGGAAAACACAAAATCCCTTACAACTTTCAGAATTCTTCTTTTCACTCCATACAATTGAAGGTCTACGTTTAGCTTTTGTATTACGGAATTCAACCAAAATAACCTCAGCTAACTTTCTTACATACCCACGAGCCTATTGTTTCGGTTGTTGTTTTCGTTATCTCATAATTTGCTCTTATTTAGACATTTTGTGAAATTAAGAAATTATTGTGTAACATAAAAGAAAATTTCATGCTCAGTCGATTGCAAAAATTTAAAAAGTTTTCGCGCACTTGACATCTGTCCAGCCCACAGGCAGGATACGCGTGCTACCTAATCCTGCTGCAGCAGCAAACAAAAATAAACAGCCATGAGCAGAGGAGAGGCAGAGCACGTTGGACGTCTAGAAGGATGTGACGCAACGACAGCCCCGATTAGCAATGGCCATGATAGGTCACTTCCCCCGCCCCCCACCTCCTGTGTCATCTGCTCTCATTCCAACTCAAGGACTTTTCGCACACATTTTGCAGCTTAAGTGTTTCACAATTAACTGAAAGCTGTTTGACCATAACTGTAAATGACACTCGAAGCTTAAGACCAGCTGCAGCTCAACTAACTTTAGAGAGAGAGAGAGAGAAAGAGCTAACAATAGATTCACATAAATATTAAGGGAGCTGATGGAACTCTTAAATGGTCATATTCAAATTATTTAATTTTGTTTTCTTTGATGCTCATATTTGACAGCAGCTGTCATGTTGGCTGTCAAGCAGTTAACAATCAGGCTACTAGCAACAGCACAGAAACACACAGGTGATAAAGAGTTGATTGTGATATATATAAAGGGTTTATGTACATTCTGCCTTGGTATTATGTCGAATAAAGGTTCTTGAACTTTGAAGATTCTTAAGCTCAAAGACTGAATACACATATTTTAACATATTTTAAACATTGATTATTAGCTCAATAATGCAAACAAATATAAAAGCTGCAGTCGGAATCCTTTCATGGCTGCCTTTTCAAGCATGTTGCATACCTTCTATATACATCTCTATTCTTTTTTTTTTTTTTTTTTCATTTTGAAATCAATACAAATACATATAAATTTCAAGTATTTAATTCCGATAATCATTGCTTTCTATAATTATTATGAATATATAAAATAAGCAATCTTATAGCCTGCACAAGGCATCCTGCATTTTCTGCATTCGTCATTAAAATCGCCGAGTGCATTTCTTGGAATATGGAAGCAGAGCGTGGAAGCAACGGCAGCAGCGCAGTCGAACATTTTAATTATAAACTTGCTTTTGTACTTTAAGATTATAATTGGAGCTCGTTAGCGATTTATTATTACAAGAAAAGTAAAATAAAATATATCATCATACATACTTCTGGGTTTTTCTGGGTTTTTCTGGGTTCCGCTTTATTTTCATGGCTTTATTTTCACGAAACGTGAAACGTCATACACAGAACATCCAATTTCATATGCAATTCAGTATATTAAATTTTTTTAAAACTTTCCCAATATTTATTAATGAAACAAAAAACCATATAATTTAAAATATTGTAGATTTTTCAATTTAAAAAAAAACTTTTGCAGTAATATACCAATAAATATATGTATATAAATAATCATGGGTGTAGAAATAAGTATATTTAGATATAGATATAGCTACAGGTATGAGTATAGATATACATACATATGTATAGTATATGTAGGTATAGATATAGCTACAGGTGTGAGTATAGATATACATATGTATAGGTATCTATACTTCCCACTCGATTATTTACAGTTGCCTAGCATAAGTATTGTCAGCTCTTTTACGTGCAAATTAAATTTCTCTAGCTCGGGGCATTCCAGCCAAATGTCGTAACCTCAACAAAATTTCCATCATGTTGCAAAAGTTTTCTAATTCCTGCCACAGGCAAATCGAGAAATAAAGAAAATTTGTGCCTGGTTGACGAAGACCAACTTTAACGCGATTCGCCAAAAGCCGCATGTGGCACGCCCCTCAGCACACGCCCCCTTCTAAATATAAAATGCAAGCAGTGCATAAAATTTCAATAAACTTGCAGAACGCCCTGCTATGCCAAAGAAATCGCACGCGAACCACTGACAACTGCAAAAGGATTGCGGTTAACTGAAGGATTTCCGACAAATGTCTGAGAGATATATAAAGTAGATACATACATATATATAATGTATGTATGTAGTATAACAGTGACACGACATCCGATTGCAACTCGTGATGTTTAATAAAACATTTTTGCAATTCTTACAAAATGCTCAGCTTTAACATTCTTAATATGGGTTCAGGGTCTGCTCTATGAAATTTGTATTCTAACGTTCTTATTTTCATTAAATCAATTTGACTTCAGTTATGTGAATTTCCTTAAAGCACAGTTGGTATCTACCCTAAAGTCTAAAGTACAGATTTTCTCAGAATTTCAGCTCACTTTTCCCCCTTTTTGTTTATCAAAAAGCAAAATATAGTTTCAGCTTTTAGAACATTCAAAATGCCATTTTATTTTTTATATTTTCATCCTAGTTACTAAGTCGACTGTTATGCATGCGCTGTAAATATTTATAAGAGAGTGGGTATCTTGCATTTCTACATTCAAAAATTGTTAATATAATTATCTATAAATAATAATTAATAATAAAAATTAAAAAAAAAATACATAAAAAAAATCAGGATATCTTATTCCAATTTAAATTTCTCCTATAAAATGTTATAGCATGATTATATCATACGCCATACTCCCTTATGAATTTACAGGAAGCTGACCTTGCAAATAATTAAATATTTACCATTGCATTATTATTCATGGTTAACATTACATAATGTATATAGCCCACTATAAATATGTCTAGGGTATATACCGTAGCAGAAACTTCTTTTCGAAGAAAATGTTCGACGTTTAATTATAGTTAATAAGCACTCAGTATAGCAATATTTCGCAACTTACTGCTGCTGCTTCTTCTTCTTCTTTCTTCAATACTTTCTGTAACTGATTAAACTGGCAGAAATAGAAGTTAAAGTTGTGAGCTATAAGTCGAAAACAGATTTTACGCTTCACAACTTTTAATGGCAATCAGCTGGCGACTGGAGGGTGAGAGGAGATGAAAGTAGTGATAGAGAGAGCGAGAGAGAGAAAGGGAGGGAGTGAGGACTTTTGATGCCGACCTCAACGGTATTTCGGCATCAAAATGTGCGCATAATGTGGCTCTTTAATAGATTCCATTGCATACATTTTGGACGCGCGCAGGCTGCAGCTGCAGCAGGAGCAGCAGCAGGAGCCGCCAGCGAAAGGCGAAAAAAAAAAAAAATCAACAGAAGCGAAGCAAAAACAACAAAAATGTATGCAACGCCCTCTGAAAAATGGCATCTCATGCAAATTGCCAACGCGTTGCGTGCGATTTGCGGCGCCCCACGCTGCGGCATCACTGCGGCATGTTGCCCAGTTTAATTTATGATGGCGTCAAGGGGCAGTCAGATGGGCTGGGCCCCCTGGCTCGCCTCTCTGGGCTGTGTGTTGTTTTCGTTTCGCTAAAAATTAGTTCGCAATTTGAGGGAAGCTACTGTAAACGTTTCAGTAATTGAGAAAATTGAGATACATTTGCGGATAATTAACTATGAAAGAGACGACAGATTGAGCAGCGGACTATCGATAAGGCCGATTACTGACTCGATTACTAAAGCAGTTTTTGGACATTAGCTGAAGTGGAGGTAAATTAAAAAAAAAAAATGTACCATTAGAAAACCATTTCGAATGTCTTTAAATTTTTAATTCAATCAATTTATAATAGATCCCATGTCTTCTTCGTAATCAAATTTACAAATTTCATAGATTTCCCGTTAGCAATTAATTTTCAATGTCAAGGATTTAATTAAATCAAATTTCAATTTGAAATTTCTCACAATTATCTCAACTTAAATATTAATAGAACTGTCAATCAGTTAACCGAGAGACCATTTGCAACACTTCTGAATTTGATGATTCAATTTGGCTTGGATATCAATTAAAGCTTCCATCTCTGCACACTAAAAGCTTTCTCCACAACGGAGCAAATGCGACATCTAAGCATATTATAGAAAGTCTATGGCAGGATAATGAAAATTTATTGCTTGGTTTTCGTGGGGAACTCGCACCAGCGAACGAACGTAGCGAGTGCAGCAAATTTGTCAAACAATTGGCTCAAAGCCTGGCTACAATTAAAACTAATTATATAAACGCGCGCGTGGAGAGTGAGAGTGTTGAGTGAAACCATTTTCAAATAAATGTCAAAGTGTTAGAATTTTCATAAAGTGCTGTTGCCAACTTATCCAGCTGTCTGTGGGATGGGGCGTACAAGTAACTTTTCTAATGTAAAAGGCAAACAGTGTTGCGACACAATTATTTTAAGGCAAGCCAAAAATGAACTGGTTCCTAATAAACATTTATTTACGTTCGATCTAGCACTTTTGCAGAATAAGACAGCCTTTTTCTATAGTTTCTTTCTGTTAGACTGCTTGCTCTCACAGCTTATGCCATGAATATTAACATTCACTCTCTCTGTATTTCTCCCTGTATTTAGTCTTCCATTTCAACTGGCGCTCTCACTGCCCACTACGCTCACCCTTCAACACGCACACACACTACTATAGCATCTATTTAACAGAATCTTCACTCTCTGGATAAGCGCGGATAACTTATGCGGTCCACTGCACAATATACCTACACACGTTTGCATGTACGTATGTAATTGTATATTTATTGCGCTGCATTTCCAAACATTTACTAAAACATTTACTTATTTACCTATTTGGAAGGGCATATTTTTCTATTATCTATGAGCACAACAGATTTATTTTGGTCTAAGCATAATTATAATAACAATATTCACATTTTTTAAGTCCACATATCTTATACTCGCGATGTTCACTAACTCAATTGCCATTGACTAAATCTCGTTTGAGAAGCCGGCTTTGCTCTTGTGCAAAAAACATAAAAATATAAGGTATATACATACACAACTCCATTTGTATCTCTGTATACAGTCAACGTACTCACACCAGTTGACCTTGCATAAGCACTCTCAGCTGCATGTGAAACTAAGATAACGGGATCAAAAGCATTACACTCCGAGTATGAGGATGAGTTGCCAGTTGCCCGTTAATCTCTCAGCTTTAAAAACGGAATCGAAAGCATGAGCTGACAAGGGTGTTACGAGAAGCAAATAAGTTATCTGTCATGCTCCAAGCATCCGCCCAAAACAACATAAAATACTGAGAGAATTTCTATGAGATGTTACACAGTTATAGGCATACATAACATTTTACAGTTTATAATTTGAATTCTAAGCTCTAACATGTATAAAAAGATGGTAAAACTGTGAACCAGTTTATTTAACACAATTATTGCGCAGCGCTGACAGACGTCTTATGTGATTTTCTAAGTTTTTGCGCCCAACGCATTTCCTAAATGAAATTAATGCAAATGCAACGCGACGCGACTCGTCGCTCCCTGAAAATCTTAAACGGATGGCGCGAGTTTTACACAACCAATTCCTCTGTGTAAGTGTATGTGTGTGTGAATAATGTGTTTATTTTAGCGCTTTTTGTGCAAGTTTTCGTCTGGCTGAGCCTTTTTGTTTGCCTGCCGGAAATTTAAGCCATGTGTATAAAACTATGCCGCAATTTTATTGTGCGAAAAATAATGTGACAAATGTTTATATTCGCTTTCTCTCTCTCTCTCTCTCTCTCTCTGTGTGTGTCTGTGTTGGTTAGTGTATGTGTGCGTGAGTTTATGGGTGCCGGATAAACTTGTTGACCTTTTGCCGCAATTACAGTTTTATACTTAAAGAAAGCTTTGTGCTTTGCTTAAGAATTTTAATTATTTCTAAAATTAAATTCAATTATTAAAATGCCAGTAAAAATGGTAATACAAACGCTTTTTATACACTTTTTCATGCAAATTTAATTATTTAATGAATTACATATTTATGTGCGAGATATTAAATCTGACATATTTTCGCCATGTGTGGTTTGACCGTCGTATCCCTTTGACATATGCATACATATTTCATTTAGGTTTCGCTGCACACTGACTAACACACTTCCCCGAGTTAATTTGTGTACCTTCCTTACATCTCCATAAAGCTCGCTCCTTCTAGCTGCTTGCGCGAATGCAGCGGCTGCTTAAATATCTCCTCCTCTCTCAGATTATGCACGGTGAGTGCGAATGCTGCATCCCTTTTCAGCAGCTGACGCAACGCAGCAACCTATCCTACTCTGACATTGAACTGCACAGCACCAATACCATATTTATGCACACAGCTGCGGATAAGCGCGGATAACTTATATATATGTACATATTTGTAAAAAGCTTTTAATTAAGCTCTCACTCAACATAATCATAAAAGTAAACTTTATATATTTGTGTATACGTATAGAGATGGCTTCTCCTCTAACTTCAGTTTATATAATAATTCATTATATGGACGAAATATATTTTATAGAATTCAAAAAAGAATAATAGAAGACTTTTAATATTTTGATGCTTTTGTTTATATACCCATATACTCATATATAACTTCCAAAGATTATGTTTCGTGGCCAGTACGATAATGATGTCACTGTGTGGAGTCCTCAGGGTCGGCTCTTCCAAGTGGAGTACGCCATGGAGGCAGTGGGTCTCGGCACAGCGTGCGTTGGCTTAAAATCGAAGGATTTCGCCGTTGTCGTAGGTCTCTATAAGCCAGCGAGTGAGATGGGCCTCAGCCAGCCCAAGATCATTCCGATCGATCAGCATGTGGGCATCTGCATAGCGGGCATTACGGCGGATGCTCGCGTCTTGGGTAAATATCTGCGCACCGAGTGCCTGACCTATAAGCATTCGTATAGCACATCCTATCCAATTCCCCGACTGGTCTATAACCTGGGCAACAAGATGCAGATCAGCACCCAGCGCTACGATCGTCGGCCTCATGGCGTTGGTCTCCTGCTAGCGGGCTACGATGACAGCGGAAGTCACATGTACCAGGTAATGCCCTCGGCGAACGTGTTCAGTTGCAAGGCCATGGCTATTGGGAATAGGTCACAGGGCGCCCGCACTTACCTAATGAAGCACCAGGACACTTTGAAGGTGTGCTCCAAAGACGAACTGATCTGCCATGGTATTCAAGCAATGAGCTATGCCGCTTCGATCGATGAGCCATTGAAGCTGTCCATTGGCATTGTGGGCAAAGATCAACCCTTTAAGATACTGAGTCCTGTTGAAAGCATGTCGTATCAGAAGACATGCAAGCCTCCAGATACACCCGACCACTCCTGGTTTCCGGAAGCTCTTAAGGAATTCGACAGCTCTGGGGAGAGTGCAGTGGATAGTGCCGCGGGTCCATCAACTCCGCGAACTGCAACAAATTCACAGCCGAATTTGAGTGTGACGCCAAAGACATCCAAAAATCAAGTCAACAATAAGAAATCCAGTTAAATTTCATGTTTTTGAGAACTTAGTAAATGAAGTTTATTAAAATTTTGCGTTTAACAGCTTACAGACTGCTACTACAAGCAGAGGGATAACATAACTCATTTATCCAGAACGTGGATGAGCAGAGAGAGCAGATAACATATAAACACTGCAGGTTACAGACTGCTACTAAAAAAAGCACATTTATCCGGAGCGCGGATGAAGCCTTTGCCCTTGATCTCTTTCTATACACGCAAGTAGTAATTCCTCTTTAACAGCCTACGAAATGAGTACATTAGTATGTGTGAACTGAAAGCCTACAGCTTGCAGGTTGCAACTGTTGAGAGAGCGATATTTCAGCTCTTTATGCATATAAGACATTGCGCTCATTTGCGAATGTGTGAGTAGGATATGACATTGTCTTATTCGCTGTATTGGTGCATATTGTAAGAAAGCAATTAATCTCATTCGAGAGATCTTCAGGAAACGATTTAGTCAGTGTGCGTCTGTCGTTGAGGTTGGTAGTGTGGCGCTTGTGCCCGAAAATTTCTTGGGAGTATACTCCTTTTCTTTTTCTGTATTTCACAGAATATTTCAATCACAGAAAAAAGCACAGCGAGCAAATGTAAATTTTCATTAAAAAATATCGTATATTTATATAATAGCATATTACATTTTAATTTCTGATCTATGGCCACTTTATAATCTAAATAAAAATTGTAGAACCAACATAACACCAACATTTATATGAGGTCTGTTGAAAGCAATCTAAAAATAAAAACAATTTTATTATACAAAAACTTGATTCGCCACTTAAAGTTTTAAGGCAGCAAAATGTAGTTCAACTGTTATTCGCCAATAAAAATGTCACTTAAATTCTGGAGGTTTGAGAGAACACAGACATTGCAATTTTTGGTTCTAGCTACACATGTTAGCTATAAAACCGCTAAAACGCAACTTTTATTTGGCCATTTAATGAGCCAATTAAAATGTCTGCCTGCATTTGAATAAACACATTTGAGACAGAATCTGCGAAAAACTTTTCGAAAAGCAAAAATGGCTGACTGGCAGACACGCCGACTTGCCCACTCACCGACACGCCGCCATAACACTGTGAAATGATCTTTAAAGCATATGGGTTAATAAAAGTTGAACAAAGTGTTTAAGGCGGCCAAATGGGTAATACGAGAAGGCGGATTTGCGGGCGGGATAGATAGGAGGCAGCAGACAGCAGACAAGAGACAACAGCTGAGAAATGTCCTTGAGCACGCAAATTTACCGTAAAGTTATTTTGGCTGTCTGCTTGTGACTCTGCCTGTGCCTGTGTGTGTCTTTGTCTGTGCTCTGTGAACTGGCATAAGAAAGTCAACCGCAATTTAACAGCAGAGAAGAAGAAGACGTCACGGAAGACTGCAAAGTGAGCAACTCAGTAGTTTCTGATATAGTAAGTTGTTTTTTATTTTAAATTAATGTGTGTTTTTTTTTTTTTTTTTAATTTATCTAAACAATAAAAAGTAAATAAACTGGCTAACTTACAAATAACAACTATAAATTAAATAGCATATATTATCGTTAAATTAAATGATAAATAATGTTGATGAAATGATATCGTCGGAATTTCTTCAAATAATGTATATTATATTTAAATCTAAAATTTTTAGAAAGATATAAATGAAATCATAAAATTTCTTTTACTCAAATATATTTTCTTTAAATTTCACACTTTAAGCTCCACACTTTAATATTTAAAATGTATTCCTACTATCTATATATATCGTTAACACGGTGAGTCCCTTGGGTAGGTCCCCAGAAAATTCGTTCTGATAAATTTGATTTCTAGCTCAGCCGCAATTCCTACTAACCCAAACGCCCAACTGCCACGCCCGCCTATCGATTGAGTGTCAAACTTTTGGCCAGCACTGTCAGTTGCTTAATTCCATGGAGGCTATACGATGTTTGCGGCTAGTGGACTGTCTATGCAGTCTTTTTCTTTTTTGCTTCACTTTTGTTAATATTTGTTCTGTTTTTCGTATACTTCTTCGCAAAGTGAAGTAGGTATATTCATGTCTGTGTGAGAGGTATAGGTGAGACATACTTTATCTTGCAACTAGAGATAAATCAAAAGTAATAATTGTCAAATGGCATCCGAATTATCTCCTCCAAAGAAAAACACAATAAATAAAATAGCCCAGTCATCGATTTTGTAATGCAATCGTTTCTCTTTTTGTTCCTTTGACTGTGAACGAGTAACACGCAGTCTATCATACCAACTCTCACATGCCTATTTGTTTTTGCCTTTGCGCCAAAAAATGGTGCAATCTATTGACAGAGACAGTTCATATGTGACCTGTCTACAAACGAAGAAGAAGACGAAGGCGAATAAAGTTCTATCTGTTATTTTTGGCTATCTTTCCTTACTTTACTTTCATATATTAATATATTTCATACTAAAACGAACGTATTTTGAGGTAAATTAAATTTGTATTAAATGAATGTCCTTTTGGTTCATGAAGCATTGACTTTTCAATTGAGCTCATCAAATATTTACACTTTTCATGTTTACTCACAAAATCGCATAACCAAATAGCAGTGCAGTTCATTCCATTCGATTTAATACATACGGATATATTTAAGCCTATTTGCTGTGCACTTAAGAATACCCTGTATTTACTGTTATATATGAAATGATATAAAATATGAATAAAAATGGAATTAATTCTCCAAATGAATGCAATCAATAAAAAAAAGTTCGGAACAATAATATTTAATAAAAATACGAAAGAGTTAAAAAAAAAAGCTATAATAGTATAAATAAAATAATGTGAATATCCAATGTGAATATGCAAATATGAAAAAATAAAAGTAAATTAAATTCAAAACAAATAAAGAATTACAAAAAATATTTTTTTTTTTTTTTTTATATGTATGCAAGTATTAAGTAAAATTAATACAATTAAAAAAATATATAAAACATAACTAAATTCAGGGTAAGCTTTACAAGGTATTTTCTAGCAGCTGTCTCGTTCTGATTATATTTGTTTATTTATGAGCTGCCCATTTGGTCTGTGCTGCGGATTCATTTAACACAAAATTATGCTGCGGCATATGAATATTCAATGGACCCAAAGGTACAAAGCGACGGACTAAACGAGAAACAAAACCGAAAACAAACAGGAATGTTGAGACGGATGCTACTGACTACGTAATACTACTTCGCGGCTTGAAAACAAATAAATAGTGACAAGTAAATGTAAGTATATATCAAATATATATTTTTAATCATAGGTTAGCCACTTTACAAGAGTAGGACACAAATATGGCATACAGACGGACGGACCTTGCGCGAAATCAATATACTCTTCTCACTCTGCGAAATAGTAAATAAATGATACTTTAATTTATATAGGAAATTGCATACTATCAAAATATTTGACTGTTTGTACAGCTGATCTGTGATCTATGAAGAATTTTCCTCGCTTTAAGAATTAAATAAATTACAGAAAAACAAGAACTTCTTTAGCTTTTAAATACAAAATTAAAAAAAAAATAAAAATAAAAAATAAAAAACAAAACAAAAAAAATTCAGCAACCTGTAATTAAAGAAATTTTTACGTAATCATACTTTAAAAGTCTATATGCAAATAGGAAAAACAGTTAGTCTGTTTTATCTTATCCTTTTTTAAAGGAAGCCATTAAAAGTTCGCCAAGTGCCGTTAAAGTGCTTTGGCAAAGGCTCAATAAAAACGACAAAAAAAAGTTGAAATTTATAATTTAGTAGCGGCTGGATTAAAGCCCCCTTACGGTACGATAGCCGAGTACTTACGCATTTCTCTTGGGTGTACTTCTGGTACATTTTATTAGTGGGGTTGGAAATTAATATATAATAACTGCGACATTTTTTTTTTTTTTTTTTTGAAGACCGCAACAAATTACGCCTAAAAGGCGAAAATTTTTATGAACTTATGTATTTTGTAATATAGATAAAAGAGATTTAAATTTGCTTACATTAAATAAAATACAAATTCATGAATGTTGCGATTTAAAAAGTAAAAATTTTAAATGATATAAAAATAAGTATATATAACAATTTTTAATAGAAAAATAAATATAAATTATAAATATGTATACAAAAATACTAATTTTGCATAACATTTCGTAAATTAAAAAATTAATAATATAAAAAAAGTGAATATATACAATAGAAAAATGTATATAAATATAAAACACTTTTTCTCATTACATAAGTAATTTAATTTTAAAATATAATCAACTTAATACATATATAAAATTTCAACGATAAAATAAATAATAAATAATAATTTTTAATAATAATAAAAAGAAAAGAAAAACAAAATGTACAGTTATTTTTAACTAAAGAAAAATTCACATTTTTAAAAGATTTTTTAGTTTTTTAAGAACAAATCTTTCAAGAGTTACAAATGTGGTTTTCATTTGAATAAGTCAAGTTTTGTTAAAGAAAAATTTACTCACAGAATGAAAATTAATTTATCAGAAAAAGTTTATGAAGGAATCTGAAGCAGCTCGGGGTATTAACGGAAGTAATAAGAAATATTAAAACCAACTTAAAGAACAGGTGAATCTTTGCGATCCGAAATTTATGTGAAATTTAAAACTCGCTCAATTTCAGTTTAATTAAGGTTTGCCCCAGTACTTGACTAGCACCAAACTTTAGCAAAGATTCTGTTATGAGCTGAAAGCTGAAGTACAACCGCTCAAAATGAGTTCACGTGCCGACAACAATTTTCAGATGAGGAGGAAAAGTTCAAATATTTTCAATAGTTAACAGACAATTCAATTGAAATGTGAGCTAAAATATTGAGAAAGTGTTTTAACACAGCCATAGATTGAAGCCGATAGGGCTCAGAGGGGGGTAGGGAGAGGTCTTGTCGTGTTTTTCGAATGGGCAACATGAGCACTTGGCAACGGCGCCAGGCCGCAGCAACAGCAACATCACGTGCCACGAGAGGCTACAACTTAGCTCAAGTTGCAATTGCATCCACTACTTCTTGCTCTTACTCTTCCTCTTCTTCTTAACACTTTCTTTTCCTACACATGTGCAATATTTTGTCATGATTGTGCAAATTGTTATTTTCGGCACGAAATTCAATAAAAATAAAAGCAAAAGAAACGAAAAAAATCAACTGAAAAATATTTCGGTCAATTTTCCTGCACAAGTTTTTTTTTTTTTTTTTTTTTGCTTATTTATATTTGGGAAAACTTTTCCATTTTGGGGCTTACAAGTTTTTTTTGGGTTTTGTGTTATGATGTTTTAATTAAACACTTTGCAAGCTCTAGTTTCTTCGCCCAACCATATTTGTCTTTGTTGCAAAAGTTTATGCAAGTTTCCCTTGGATTGGTCTGCTCGCCACTTATACATACGTAAATATTTGCAATTAAAATAATTGAGTTTTAAGTTGTCTATATTAGAAAAGTTTAGCCAGTGCAGTAAATCATAAAACTTTTCCTCCTTCCCAAACATTTGAGCAAGAAATTTGTGTAGCTTACGTTTTGAGAGAAAGATTTTGGGCCTAACTAAAATTTACTTAGCAAGACGAAAAGGGATTATTGAAATTGAAGTGCGTATGTGGCAAAAACAATTTGCAATTTCACAAAGACTCAGATAAGTATTCTTATTAAAATAGACAAGAAAGCGCGGAATACTCCTATATATAGTAATTTTGTATAAATTAATTTAATTTAGGTTCAGTATCTAGCTCTCCATGGGCATAGATATATTCGGTATATCTTTTTAGGCTTGTTATACCAACGTGAGTAAAAATTCCAAATTATAAATGAATAAATTATTTGAGTTTTCCTTTATTGCAGATTTGAAATAGATTTCGAAATGAAATTCAATAACAATTTAATATTTCAACTATCAATAAATCACATATTTCCATCATGCTTCAAATTGAATCAACATTCAATTCAATCAACATTTTTGTTTATGCAGTAAACTCCCGCTAGGAAAATACATACACAGTCTTGTCTAGCTTTTCAGTTATTTGATTGCTCATGTTACGCATACGCAATGTGGTTCAGCAAATTACCACATAAGCAGAGCGCAACGTCTAAATGTTGAATATTAGCTTAAATAACTTCTCAGCGCACACATGGCGTATGCTTATTATATATATGTATGTATATATATTTGTACCCATTTGATTTTTAAGCCCATGGGAAAAGTAACATCAAAGCTTTCTGTCTTCTATATAAATTTGTTAAAAATAGCAATAGATTCAAATCGATTGATTTGTAAAAAAAAAGTATATATATATGTTGAAAAAAAAAAAAGAGAAAGCATAAGCCACAAACCCATGTTGTTTGCCAATTCTGAATGCTGAAAGGGCGAAAGCAAGAGAAGCGAATATCAAAGCAGTTTTTTTTTTCCTCCCACGCTTTTATTTGTCAAATGCCCCGGGGATTTGGCGTTTGTTGAATGGGTTTTTCTTTACATGGAAATGCATTAAAAATCGGCTTGAAGAAATCGAAGTTTGCCACCGGCGCCGTAGCATGGACTTCTTTTATCTATTATTAGATATAATTCCCGACAGACCAATCACAATGTGCTATTAAAATTTTAAAAATATTTCATGTTTTTTAAGAGTTAAACTTTGAGTTAATTATGTTAAAAATAATAAAAACAAGTTAAATGAAATGAATTGCAAAAATATCAAATTTAAATTTACGTGTTTTCAGTAAAAACACAAAATTATATAATAAATTATATTGAAATAATGATAAAAAAAAAAAAAAAAAAACTTCACAATTAAAAAAATAATAATACTAAAATAATTATTTGGTATCTTCAATTAAATATATTATGCGATGAATATTAGATACCCTACTACCATATACGTGTCCTATCCTATATATGAGGTAATCTTTCTTTTCTTTCTGTTTTTTTATTTTTTTTTTTTTTATCTTAAGAATTATTGGCAATGAAACGTGGGCATAGCTGGCCGGACTGGCAAATAAAATACCCCCATCGGGTTGGTGATACTATTGAAATTATTTTCTTTGTTTAGGTCTTTTAATTTTATGTTGTCTCCCGTTTTTGTTAATGTCTTTAAGAAATAAATAAATAAAATATATAAATAAAAAGCTCTGCACAAGGTTCAGGGTATCAGCTAACCGTTCACATCCGGCTAGAGCACTCTTTCTGCTATTTTATTTACTGGAAAAATATTTACATATGAATGAACTTTGACTAAAAAATACATCAATAACAATTTTTAATATTAATATGAAAAGAGCTTTGCGGCATGTTTTCGGTGTGTGTGTGTGTGAGGTGCGTATGTGAATTTGTATACATGTGTACATGTGTGCGTGTGTGAAAGGGAGTTGAAGAAAATTTCAAGTTGAGAACTTGACAAATATTTATGAATCTTGTTTAGGGTCTTAAGGGAATAAATATGAAATGAGGAAACAAGAGTCAAATAAAAATTAAAATATAATCAATATTTGCAAGGGTTTAAAACAACATAAAACGGTAAACCATTTTGATCTTTTTAAGGCTAATAGAAATAAAATTACAAAATGTGAATATAAAATTTATTGAAAATGAAATTTAGAAAATAAATGAATTAAATAAATTAGTAAATGTTGTAGTGTTGTAATGGGAAAAAAATTTACATATATTAAAAAATATAAATAAATATACATACAAAATATATTATTAAATTTTAGTATAGAAAAAAATATATATTTGTATATTAAAAAATAAATTAAATAATTTCATAATACAAGAAATATATCATCAAAGTATATAAATGTTCTATTCATGTTTTTATAGAAAAAAATATATTTGTTGTATTTTAGTAAATTTTAAGATTCATCACAAATTGTTTAAAAATATATTCATATTTAAGTACAAAAACCTTCATAGTTCTTAAATATTTCATGACTATAAAATCTACTCAGCTGATATAAAATAATTTCCATATTAAATTCCGAACGTAGAGAATATTGATTAAATTTTTTGTTAGATCAGGCTCAAGCACTGATGGTCACACACACACTCACATACCTGCAGCTAGTATGTCTCTGTGTGAGTAGTGCACTCATACACACTTTTTGGCCCACGCATCTCTCATATTTTAATTATACTGGACGAACTGCAAAAATGTATGCAGCAGGGGATAAATAAAAACGCCTGCTGAATATGTTATTGTCTCTGCGTTCATTTAACATTTTACAGTGACAATTTAATTTAAAAAAATAAAGGCAGACAATTAATGTAAACAACGACAAAATATTGCTTTAAATAGCTCAACAGAAAGAGAGAGAGAGAGAGGGAGAGAGAGGAAGACAAAGTGACAGAGTGCGAAAGAGAGCAAAGAATAAACAGCTTAAATGCAACTACCAACATCGACGTTGTAAACATTACAGATTTCCTTTACTCTTCACTGTTTTATTGTTTTCGCATTTCATTTCCATTTGTTTTTCGTTTTTCGTGCTTTGTTTTTGTTGAGTTTTCTTCCTTTTTTTATTGTCGGCTTGCCACACACATTGGCGCAGCGATGCATAACTGACGCGACACCTGAGGGACACACAAAAGGCCAAAGCACGTTGCAGCAAATTTAACAGATTGAAAGGCAAGTCAATAAAACAAAGACTGAACAGAACAAAGAGGGAGAGATGGAGAGAGATGGGGGACAACAAATGATTGAAAAAAAAAAAAAAAAAAAAAACAATCAACAAATGTTCAACAAATACATTCGCGATTGACAGCACATTATAAAGTGCAAACAAAAAGTTGCTCTAACTTAAAGGGAATATACGTAAATATTTGCGTATTTGTAAATGGTATGATAACTTCAATTGGGCTGTTAATATTTTCTAATTTTTTTTTTATACAATTAAGAAAAAAATATAAAAACTACACATATTTACTAAACAAATTTAAAAAACATATAATTATTTCCTACAATATTGTGGTAAAAAAGAGTATATTAATACATAATATTTCATGAAATATTTCTATAAAACCAAAATGACAAAAATAAATAAATAATAAAGTATTTGACTCTTAAAATATACATTTTAATTCTTTTTAAATTAGATACTGTTATGAATCAAGCATTTTAAGGTTGTTTAAACTCTTGTAAATTTTCTTTATTTTAAGTATACAAAAGTCATAAACTATTTAAGGGAGTGAGTGAAGTAAATGTATTATACGTGTAACGTATTATAAGGATATTATTAAGTTTTAATATGTTTTAAATCAATGCTTGAATTTACAATTCAAGAATTATTATTATTATTAACTCTTCGAAGTAATCCTTATGTACTTATAACATTTTATATAATAAATAATCTATTTTTGTATTCCCTTCAGTTCCTGTTTCGATGTCACCTCTTCAGCTTCGAAGACGACGACGAACAGACTTTTATATTTTATTACCTCAATATTTTAGTGAAAGCCAGTAATTCTTTTTGTTATTATCTCCCACTGAGCTATTTAAATCAGGAATAATTAAAAATAAATAAATTTACAATTATATTGCTTTTACGACTTTTCATCGTTATGTTTGTCAACTACGTTTAACATGTCGTAGATATACAAATATAGATACTTATGTATTTGGCCGTGTGAGTCCTTCAGTATAATTTTAAGCTTTTCCATAAACTGAGCCTAATTAATTGCTTCTGAATCATATTTAATCCTCGCTTTTGGTGTAAGATATATACACAGTTGCAATAAATGTAATCGTAATTATCATTAATTCAAACCATATTCTCTCTCAATCTGCAAGGGCATTAATTTTGCATTTTAACCGTTTAATGCACTTTGCGGTTATGAGCCCCACCAAATGCCTGTGTTATTAAATTGTTAATAGTTATAGCGCTTTTCCTCTTTTCATTATTATTTTTTAACTTTGCTGTGACGTTGTGGTTGTAATATGTACCGTTAAATTGACCGTTGGCCACAATACACGTAGGCAGTTTTATTGAGCTTCCTGAATGGTTTATTATCGGACCATTTTAATGGATTTTCAATTGTAATGAATGCCTTTACAATTAATATATATATACATATATATATAATATATATTGTGTGACAAAATGAGTGAAGCAAGAAATAGGTAAGGTAACAAAATAAAACATTTTTAAAAATATATACAAAAGTTTATATTATAATGGTATTATACCTACCTCTGAAATATTAAGTTGAAGACAATATAATATAAAATATTAATAATAATATTTAATAGAGTATTCAAAAATCGATTCGTTAAAATTTTCATATATATATATATTTACATAGAGGCGATGACAGCTTTATGAAACGATAACACAGTTTGATATATCTTTGGAACATAATTAACCTTTGCATTATTTATCCATAGAGTTATTTGGTTTCCAAAAGGGCATTTAGCTGATTTACATGAATTAACCACTTTTACTAAAATCTTAAAAAAGTCTAAATTATACACTAATAATAATAAAAATAGCTTCCAATGTAAAAGTTCGCTCTGATACTGTACCAATCTATATACATATACATATATAATCTATCCTTTAGTGGCAGTTTTGTTCAGACAGTTGAGCCAGAAATGATCTATGGTATTATACAAATGCGGCAAAGCATTGCCAATGCTGTGGTTCTCATCAGTATAGGTCTATAAGAATAAAATATAATTACACTAATTTCATATAACTATAGTATCATATCATACGCACCTGCTCCTCAAAGGGTATATCAGCGCGCTGTAAGAGTTTGGACAACAACAGCGAGTGCTGATAATGCACATTGTCATCGCCCGAGCCATGGATTAGCAAAAAGCCATGAGTTCTGAAATTATCCAAATTGCTGAAGGCGCTGCTCTCATTGTACTTGAGCTCATTGTCGTTCACGGTGGGCAGGCCCATATAGCGTTCCGTATATATCGTATCTAAGTGAAGGAAATTCATTTTAAATATACAATATATACCCATGATGAGCTATCCGTATTACCGTAGTAAAGCCACGAGGTAACTGGCGCCACGGAAACACCGCATTTGAATACTTTCGCATTATCCTTTTCCAGAGTTTTTGCTGTCATATAGCCACCATAACTCCAGCCCCAAATGCCCGTGCGATTGGCATCGATAAACTTGAATTTTTGTTGCAGCAAGTTGGTGACAAAGATTTGATCCTCCACCTCGTGGTCGCCCAAATCATTGTTGACAGAGAACAGCAGCTTTTTGCCCTTATTTCCCGTGCCACGCCCATCGATGGGGCGTAAATGGTATTCCTTGTGGTGACTACAAAGGCATCGTAGCCGACAGTGAATGCATTCGTCACTCGCACCGAATTGGGTCCGCCGTAGACATTAACAATCATGGGATACTTTTTGCTCTCATCGAAATTAGGTGGCAACGCCAACTTGGCAATGCCGATGCTTCCATCTGCCAAGGTGACATTCAGAAAACGATATGTGGGCATCTGTTTAGTGGCCACCTGAGCGCGATAAGCGCTATTCAGCTCCCAGTCCGTAACCTTAGTATGTGTGGCCGATTCCCAGACCTGAGTATAGCTGGGATTGGGACCCGTGCAGCTGAGTGTGTAGTAGGAGAATCCCTTGCTAAATGTCGCAGTGGCAGAACGACACGTGGTCCCGTCTGCATCCACATTATTGCAACTCAGGCAATCGTCGTTGCTAAACACATGATACTGTGCCGGATCACCTGGCAGTGTGGCCTGATAGTAACTGAGCGATATTAGAGAGAAAAAGATATTAAGAGGGAGATCGATATATGAATTTTAATATCTTATACATACGTATATAACACGCATGTATGCATATGTATATAACAAAAAAGTACATCGGAAATTAAAGAGGAGCTCCAGATGAATATTTATGTTTGCTCTATTGACGTCAATAAATATTGATCGATATGATAATATCGGAACGTCAACTTTTCTAAATATACAAAACTGTTGTATATAGATTATCAGTAATTTTGCTTGAATATCGAATGATGATCAACATCGACTATTGACCCTCATTTCTTATGCACTCTAGATTATGATACAATCATATCATAGGAAATGGGAATGCTAATAAGCTTGAATGTGTATGCATTAATTCGTATAAATGTGTTCTAGGTAGGGTTTTGGTATTTTTAAGAGAAGTACTATTAGAGAGCTCAAATTTGTTTTGTTTGTCATAGATTGAAATTGATTAGGATCTGGATAGGATACATTGAAAGTGATCGCAGGTTTGATTCAATGTCTTCTAGCTGTCTTGGGCATAGAAATCTCAATTGGCCTTAATTTTGTACTATTTCCGTTTAATATTGATCAACTAATAACTGACCTCACGAGAAGTATTTAAAACTTGATCAATTGAAAGAGCACTACAAATCAGAATGGATTCATTGACAATGCCCTAGAGAGACTTTATTACATATTTATAGAACTAAGTACCCCTTTTATATATGTAGTTAGAAGTATATACCAAATACTTACAGCTTATCGTTGACCTCATCATAGCCATAGACATTGAGAACTGTGAACTCGCCACGCGATTTCCAGCTATTGAGGCCCGTTTCCAAATTGAGATTCCACACCTGATACCAGTTGTCGATGAAGTAGGCAAAGATGCAGTTCTGGCCATTCTTCAGGCATTTGGGCGTACTCATGGCCACCCAGCCGTCGGGTTCCTCAATCCTTGTCACCTCCTTGCACACGCCCTGTGGAGTGCAGCTCTGCAGCGTCGATAGATTCTGGCGACGATTCATCCAGGTGATGAGCAAATGATTATTATCCGACCAGACTACATTCTGAAGAATGTGATCGGAGCTAACAATGTCGACGGGCGCCACGATGCGTTGCATGATAGGATCGTTGTCGGCCAGATCGAACACCCTTAGGTAGACAGTCGGATTAGGTGTGCCGCTCTTCGGATACTTCAGATGCTCCTCATGTGGATACTGATAGTATTCATTTTCCGTGTCGCCATAGAGGAAATATCTGAAGGTCTCCACATTGGTGTCATTGAAGAAGCCAACGGCCAGTTTAGTGCCATCCGGCGACCACCAGAGGGCGCTGCCGCTGCTCAACACCTCCTCCTCATAGACCCAGTCGGGCACACCGTTATACACGATGCCATCTTTGCCATCCTCGGTGATGGCCACCTCCAGATTCTCGTTGAAATGGATGTGCACATTGTTCTGATAGACATACGCCAGCCGATCCTTGAGCGGCGACCAGGCGCAATACTGCAGCTTCTCGCCCTTGTGTATCTTGATCGCCGAGTTCGTTGCGATGTCATACACATCGTATTGGGCCACATTCGAGTAACGGAACTTCCCAGTCAAATTGTAGCGTACCAATATTTTGGTATTATCCGCAGAGAGCGTAAATGTAGCACCACTATATGTATTCTAAGAACGTATGTATATACGATTATATTTATTATTATTAATTAGTTTAATTTGTTTAATTTGGAATAAATACCAAAAATGTGGATTCCAAGAATACTGTATTTTGCTTTGTGGCTGCATTGTATTTGCGAATCGATCGATCACTAGCCGTATAATAGAATTCCTCGTCTATAATTAAAAGTGTTTTATTATTATTATTATATTATATTATATATACATATTATTATTATTATTTAGAATATGACTATTTTTAACTATTAAATTCAACATAAACATACAACAAATATATTTTTTATTATAATTTATATTTGCATTATAATTTATTTAGAATTTCTAAAAGAGGCTTACAACTTGTTTGTAAAATATTGAAGCTTTTTTTCTGTTTTAATTAAACCCTAAATTAAAACAATGTTTAACCAACGTCAATGAAGGCACCTAGAAACACCTGAATAGTATTTTGATTTAGCTCACAATTGGTCAGCTGGCGTGATTCAAGTATTTGTCAAGCTGTTTGTTATCATGGGGCTTGCTAATAGGAGTTGTGTTGACAATGAATGGAGCAACAATTAATTATTGCGCAATACCTTGATCTACTTCATACTCAAGAACAATTTCTAAGTGCCTTATTTGAGTTAAGAGGCTTAAATATATGTGTCATTTCTGGTATTACAAACTCATGTGCAATACTTAGTTGAGATTATAATTCATGTTTTAAATTTATTTTCATTGTTTATAGTGTGTTTTTTTTTTTTTTTTTTTTTTTAGATCTTTTAAGATTATATTTGCTAGGCTAAAATTATTGTTTGAAATATTTATGGTTCACCTCCATATTTTCTCTATCTATCTCTATCTCTCTCTCTTTATCTATCTTTATCTCCCACAAAAACTGTGTAGCACACATTGTTAGTACTTAAATAAATGAATAACATTAAAGTGTATTGATATTTCACTCTTCATTTCAGCAAACAAATTAACTAGCAATAAACAAACGTGCTCAATAATCAAAGTCAAAAATACTTGAAAAACTTGTTCCAATGACTTGCATAATAAAGGTTTCTATACCCCTTTGATGATAACTAAGTCGTGAAGTATATTAGCATTGTCATAATTATTAACAATGGCAGATCTATTCTTGAACTCCCAGAAACAGCGAATCTATTTCTCCAACTCCCTTTTGTTGGATTCTTTCTAAAAATTATACAAAGACAATTGAAGAACTTTTTTGTGAACAAGTTTTTCAAGAGCAGTTCGCACATGCTATGTAAGGGCTGTACAAACAGCTATAATTTGATAATCAACAATAATTCGATTGCTTGAGTCAAGATATGCTGATAAGATAAGAAGGAACGGAAAGTAGTTCGGCTAGATTATTATTATTTAGGGTCTACAGATATGAAAGTTTTATAGGGTATAACTCGTGATTGCAGGCGACTGAGCTAAAAGAAAGTTAAGAGCAAAAAAGTGGTATATAAATTTATATATAGCTTTAATTTTTTTTTTATAAATTGTTTAATTGAGATATATAAATTTAATTAGGACTACTCATATTTTGTTGAACTTTTATTTATTTATTTTTTGTTTTATTTAATTTTGTTACGTTATATTAATTCTTGCTATATACTTTTATATATATTTATATATTTTAGATTGACTGCAAATTATTCCAAGGTCAACAAATTGATCTTTTTGATATAAACTCTACACACAATAGCATCTATATAGCAACATTAATCAAAGCGATAACTTAGCATAACAGGGAAATGACCTCAACAGAATGAATCTATTCAGCTCACGCGTCATTGTCATTGCGGGGACTCTCCCTGCACGAATGCGACGGCGATAAGCTGCGCTTGAATAGCTTTGTGGGTTAAACCAACAAACAGCATAAATAATACCCCGCCTGATGATAACAAGTGGGAGGAGAAGTAGCAGCAGTAGCAGCAGCAACAATAAGTAGCTCACCTGTTATCCACGTGCCATTGAAGCCGCGCATGCCAGAGGTGCCATAAATGGCACCGAGCAGGTCCCACGGCGTCTTCTCATCATCAGCTGTTGGTAATTTGATGATCGAGGCGTGCGACAAGCCGAACGCGCACAGCAAAAGCAGCGCCAGAACAACATTCATAATTTTACGCCAAAAAAAACTACAGCAACAGCAACAACAATAAGAAACAGACAGAAACAGAAACACGCAAAAACGAAAGTGAGAAAAAAAACGGAAGATAAAAGTGACGACAACGAGCTTCAGGCGCAGCAGCTCGCTGCGACGCAACAACAGAACTTGAACTGAAACCGAAATCAATGTTAACACCCACTTAAATAAAAATGTTAACTAACATTCGCTGCCGCGACTCAATCGAAGAGCCGAGCACCGCTAAAAATACCCGAATTCGATTTGAATTGATAAGTGAATTAGGTTGTTCCACACACAATAAGGAATTACTTATCAATTAATTTTGTCAAAACAATCTTAAGGCGAACTCTGGCAGCTAGTCGACGATTGAATACCCTGTAATGTCTGTTTTTAAAGCAGAGATGATCATTTAATGAAATTGAATATTTGCAATATCTTGCGGTAATATTTTACAATTTACAATTGTTTCATCTTTATAATACCCTGTAGACCTCCACTTATATATAAGTAAATTGTAATATACTATACCATAACATATATACCATAACAATTGTAAATTGTATATATACTATACCATAACTTGATTTATTCCATATTTAAAATGTATTACTGACAATTAACTTCAACTATGTTAACGACGCATGATCAAATGTTTTATGTTATTATGTGCTTATCTCAAAGTTGATTATGATGAATACAAATTGAATAGTCGACCCATAAATACATAATTTATATACACCTATATACATATAGATACATAAATACATAAACATATTATACATTATTATTACACATTCATACATCTATAAATGAATGCGAATTTAACCACCGGTATTGCCGTGCTGCACTGTCGCATACGAACGAGAAATTAACATAAACACAGTGTAAATGAAAGAGAGAGAACGAGATACAGCGCTTATCCACGATTGAGCGATGTTAGATCACGATTAAGTAATAGTAGGTTATGCAAAGCGGTCTGTTAAGTTAACGGTGTGACATCATGAATATGAAACAACACTGTTAGCTATCAATAAACAAAATAAACTTAGCTGAGCGGATGGATTTTATTATTTATATTAAGCATTTACTATGTATAGATTCTAAAATCCAACTAATAATTTTTGCTCTGGCTGTGGTGTTATCTTTTCACCTGCAAAACGCATTAAAAACAATAAGTAACGACTACATTTTTACAGCAATTGGCATTGGCTTTCATTACCATTGTTATCAATAACAACTCTTGCACTTTAATTAATTCCCAACTCGTACCTTAGATAACTCACCTGTTATCCAAGTGCAATTAACTTCTGCTG
Organism: Drosophila mojavensis; assembly: GCF_018153725.1. Classification (NCBI taxonomy): domain Eukaryota; kingdom Metazoa; phylum Arthropoda; class Insecta; order Diptera; family Drosophilidae; genus Drosophila; species Drosophila mojavensis. The sequence continues at coordinate 8,169,546 of NW_025318858.1, forward strand.
CGCTACGCTAAACAATGCTTCAGACAATGTCCAATTCGTCTTCATAAAAGATTTAGCTCCGGTTGCACTTGGGAAAATAAGTGTGAAAACGTACCAAAAATGAATATATAACAAATTATACTATCATTATTAATGACCCTAGCACCACCCTAGTCAATAACTAACTAAATTTAAAGAAACTTGAAATGTGGAAACAATTCTTAACAGCGTAACAAGTTTGATATAATGTCAATTAATACATTAAAGCATATCATAATAATTCAAACTAAATTCTGGAGGTTAGATACCAATATACCCTATGAATAAATAGCAAGAGCATAAAAAAAGAAGAAAGAAATATCAACTATATACATTGACTTGACTAATTAAAGAAATATATTTATTTCAATAAACTAATTATTAAATTTGATTTATTTTATTACTATTATTATTATTATTTATTTATTTTTCGCTGTTTTTTTAGACTTTTTTTTTACATATTTATAATTATAATTGAATTATTTTTAATTTTTATTTATTAATTTTTTTCTTATAGAAACTCAGACATGCAAATTAATAATTTCAGCGAAAAAAAAAAAGCTAGCGGGACTTCACTGTTTTTTGGAAAAGACCCCATGGGTCTATTGAGTTGCTGAACTGCTTTAACATCTTGTACTCCACATTAATAAAGCAGTTTTGTAATAGAAACGGAAATAGTTGAGTTGTAGCACGATATCGAAAAGCTAGACTAAAGGTATTACAAATGAAAGGAACTAAAGATATGCCAAAGTAATCTTGAATGTATAAAAGATAACTTATCTATAAGCCTATCTATAAATATCTTTCAGCTGACATATGGCAGTGGGTTAAGCTTTGACTGTCAAAATTGTTGAGGCTCACAGTTTAAAACCAAAAAGAATTAAAGATATTAAATAGTCTAAAAATAAATCAATTAATGATATTATAGTATATTATAGATATTATAGTATATATAGATCATATGATGATATATAGATATATATATGTATTTCACATTGATTTATAATATTAGATTTCTTTTGTTGATTTATATTGCCACCATATGATCTCTATATAATATATATTTAATTGGTCTTCCAATATAAACATAATATACTTTTTGTTGGTTTTTAATTATAAATTTCTTTTTAATATTTCTTTTTTTTTACAATCTTTATTTAGAGTTATGCTTAGTGTTATAAACAGAGTTTTGTTTTATATTGTTTATTTTAAGAGAGAGTACTGATTAAAACATATAGTACGGACATTCTACCGATTGACCGATACGACATTAATGCAATGACGAAAATTTCATATCATTTTGTCGCCTTAGATTCTACAAATTTCAATTAGATCTTAAATTTGTATTACAATAATTATTAGTATTATTTTCATTTTTATTTCTTTTATTTTATTTTTTTAGACTTATGACAACTAGTTTAAGTGGTAAACATAGAACGCTACCGGGGCTCGGGATATATTGAATTAAAAGATTTCTTTCTATCCATTGCTTCGTCGCGTTTTTACTGTGGCGGCGGTTGCGGCTGTGGTTGCTGCTGTTGCTGCTGCAGGTGCGGCAATTGCATGACACGCGCCAAGATATGCGCCTGCTGCTCCAGGCACTTGGGGAAGAACGTCTGCAGCAGCTCCAGCTTGCGCTCCTCCAGCTCCAAACGTTGTCGCGAGATCTTCGTTTGCTCTGCTAGCAATTGATTCTTACGACGTACTTCCTCCATGTACATGGACTCCAATGAGTCGGCCGCCGGCGGATTGCTGGAGCCAAAGGGTCGCCCTCGCTTGCGTGGCGTCGGTACTGGCGTAGCCACAGCATTGCTGTTGCTGTTGTTGCTGTTGCTGCTGGCAGCTGTCAGTGCTGGCGGCTGCATATGTGCGCCATTGCTGCTGTTTGTTGCCACGCTGATGGTGTTGTTGGTGCTGTTGATGTAGGCAACCGCTGTAATAGCCTGATGATTGATACTGGATGTTGGGGCGCTATTGTTGCTATTGCTGTTGTTGTAGCCGCCTGCATAGCTGGCTGGCTCATAGCCAGACTGAAATTGTTGTTGTTGCTGCTGCTGCTGTTGTTGTTGCTGCTGCTGCTGTTGTTGTTGTTGTTGCTGTTGCTGCAGTTGCTGCGGCGTTTGTAGCTCCAGTAGCTGTGCGGGCTCCGCTGGTGAATACTGTTGCATTCGCTCTTGAAATGGCATTGAGCGATAGTCCTCGTCGTCGTATTCCTGTTTGATATCATCATACTGATCCGTAAACAGTTCCGTATTGAAGCTCATTGAATTGTTGTTGTTACTGTTGCTATTGTTGTTGTTGATATTGTTACTGCTGCTGTTGCTATTGTTGCTGTAATAATTATTGGCCGTTGGCTCAGCTGTTAAATTAAGCACCGACTGTTGCTGCGGGTGTGTTTGCTGCTGTTGTTGTTGTTGGTGTTGCTGCTGCTGTTGTCGCTGTTGCTGTTGCTGCTGTTGCTGTTGCTGCTGTTGCTGTTGCTGTTGCTCGTCGTCGCGTGGCGGCGACACATCTCGATTGTTGAGTAACACCTCTGGTGGCAAGGGCTCTGCATTTTTAGGCCTGTGTAAGTTCTTCAATATGCGATTGATTAAATCATATTTTTTCCAGCGCAAAGGAAAACTCGATGGATCCGTTTGCAGCTGTTTCTTCACCTGACTGAAAGGTACAAGAATTTCCCCGATTTACAGTTTAATCGATACAAATCCAATGATATAAAACCTACCGAAATTTAGCTCTTGTCTGATTAACCTTCATTTGTATTTCCTCTGGCTTTACGTCCACGGCGAAGCGTTCGCGCAGCTCTTCGGACCACTGGCCAAAGTAAACGGTATTTTTACCGGTGCGTGTGAGACGCCAATTGTCCCGGCCCCAGATCTCATAGAGCCGCTCCTCCTCGCTGGGCGTCCAATAACGTCGCGCCTTCTCCTTGGACTTTACCTCCAACTGCTCCTGGTTGCCACACATCGTGGCCTCCGGTTCGACGTCAGCGACGTTCGGATTTAGATTCGGATTTGTGTTCGCAATCACGTTCGCATTTCCAGCGCCGGCCGCAGCACTCCCTCCGCCTAGATTCACAGGCAAATTTTCGTAGTCCATGCGAGCACCAGGCTTGACTTTTATCCTTTTTCGAATTACTATCGAAACAGTTAATAGTTATCAATGCGCTGCATTACCTTAATCCATTTTTAAACTGTTGGGCCACATTTATTATACACCAGCTTCACTTTTTCGCATAGAAAATCAACAACTAGGGATGGCTGCATCTATCGATTGGCATATGCAAAAAATGTCGATAGGTATACTTTCGATTGCTTGTTGGAAATGGTTATGAATGAATTTTAGCTTTGCCGAAGTTAAAACAAGTTGAAACTCTTTTATTTAACTCATTGAGGAAATAACGTATTTTTGATAAGTATTCATTAAATAAATCCTAAATATATTTTAATCATTTATTATATATCGGTAATCTCCCATCAATAACAATTCAATGTACACATACGAGTGTGACCTTCTACTTGGAAGCTATAAAATCCCAGAAAAATATTAACATACTGAAAGTAAAATACATTGCCAATAAAAGTGGTATGATGACCAACATTAAAAATAAATTATTTAAGTAATATGAATGAGTGAAATAGAAATTTTATTAATTAGGAAAATAAAACACAATTTTATATGCATAACGAAAATAGAAATATGTTATATACAAAATATAAGAATTAAATAACTTCAATCCGATATATCGATAGTCATGCACTTGTCAAATTTAACACAACCGGAACCCTTGCACATCCCTATTAGACATGAGCAACATCTGAAACAAATGTACTTGCGAAACAAAATACAAAAAAACCCGCATGATAATTACTTTAGTTGAGCGACATGAGCGATCCCGAGAATGAGTCGAAGAGCAATAAGCGCGGCCCCAAGCACATGCGGTTGCGCTACTATACGTCCTATGAGGAGGCGATGATTGTGAAATTGTGGCGCGAGCATTTGCCCGAAATAACTTCCTACACGGAGAATCTGGTAATATTTCGGGAGATCGCCTTTGGATTACAGCAGCATCGCATAAGGTTGAACAAGCAGGAAGTGCGACGACGTATTAGCAGCTACCGCAACAAGTATTTGTGAGTAAATATAAAAGATTTGAACAAAACGGAGAGTCTGGAAGTTAAACACCCCATCCATTACAGAGTCGAGCGCAGTCGCTATGAGAGCGATCCACAGTATAAATCAGATTGGCGTTTATACCAGCTCGTCGACTGCCTTTTCCAGCCAGCAGCAGCGGCAGGTACCACGCCCCCCATTACTACGGAGCGCAAATTGATTGAGGATTTGGAAGAGAAAATACGCAGGGAAGTTCCTAATTTACCTCGCTTCAATCGTCACGATTGCCGCACAATGAAGTTCGAAATGGATCCGAACAGCTGCCCCTTCTATGAAGATCAAGCGACAGCGCCACAGGTGAAGGCGGAGCTGCACCAAATGCTGGACTCGCCCAAGCAACAAATAAAGACTGAACTGAAGGCCGAAATGGAGCACCTGCAGCCAGCGCAGTCCATACCAACGGAGAAACGTTCACCTCTAATGCCCGCCAATCGCACGCTGGAACCGCAATCGCAGTCACAGCCATCGCCCGTTTCGGAGTTTAGCCAACCCTCGGTGCGTCGTTTGCGTCGTCGTAGTATAATGCCCCGCACTGGTCAAATAACTTTGGCCCAGATCGAGAGATTGCGCAAAGAGAACGAGATACTGGCCGAGCAGCGGGATGCCCATTTGGCGGATTTGGCGTTGAAGGAACGCGAATATCAACAGCTGGAGCAAACATTCGACTTCTGGCTGCATCAGCAGGAGACGTGGATGGCCTACCTGGACACGCGTGGTATTAAATGAATCTTAAAGTTGTCCTTGTTGACAACAAACTATGTTTGAGTTTAAGTAATGAAGTGTATTTAGCTTTAATTATGTATTTTTAATTTTGATCTCCGATTCTCCACTCGGATTTTCCTCTATGAGTCAGCTGATTAAGGAAAAAAAGTTGGCAAATTTATAATTCAGGAGTTACGGAAATCATATGAGTTATAAATATTTTAATTTTTGCAATAAAATTAGGAATCTATGGATATTATGTGAATTATAAATATTTATGAAAATATAATAAACATATTTTTATTTCTGTTATTAAACTAAGAAAGGGATTATATCTATTATTTAACTATGCTTTAAAGTTTAAACCAGCGCGCAGTTGTTTTCTAATCGATATTACACGATTAGTCGGTATTTATTAGTATTTTTGACTATGGTATTTTATTACTTACCTAAATATAGTCACACTGCAGCACTTGTGCACATTGTGATTAGCTAAAAGTATTTTGGTAAATTAAAATGAGTAAACAGTTAATAACAAATACAATACGCTTGCTGCGCGTAGGCAACGGTATTAAATGGCAAACGCCCGCCTTAACATTAGTACGTCAATATGGTGAGTGAAGAGAGAGCGAGAGACAGCAATCAACAACAATGGGATAGGTTTCATAAGAGCCGGCAACAAAAACAAATAAAAAATAAAAAGAGAAACAAATGATATCGATATATCTTATTCTTCCATTAGCCGCACCGCCGAAGCGTTTCTATAAGACGACGAATGTGCTGAGCACAGACTCTGGATATGAGGTGACATTGGATCATCGCAAGCTGAAGACACCCAACGGCACATTGTTTACGGTGAAGAGTGAACCGTTAGCCATTGCTGTGGCCACCGAATTCGATGCCCAGAAGGAACATATCGAACGCTCTCGCATGCACATTTCAGCCCTTTGCTTTACGGCTATTGACAATCCCAATAAGCTGACGAAACCTGATATGGTGAATTATCTGCTAAATTTCATAGCCACTGACACGGTGCTCTTCCAATACGATGTAAGCGATTCAATTGCCGATCGATAAGTTTTTATAATTCCATTAAATTTTCGCGCGCAGAATGAAAAGGATTTGCAGGAACTGCAGCAAAATGAATGGGATCCCGTTATCGATTGGTTTAATCAGCGTTTCGAAACGAATCTGAAGAAAACGATGGACATAACACCACCCCAAGTCAGCGACGAGGATAAAATGAAAATAGCCAAGCATTTTCACTCGTACAACTTGGAAACGCTCCATGGTAGATCTATAAATTCCTTGAGTCTCTGTATTGTTTTTAATAACAATTATTGTTTTTAGGCTACATTTTCGCTGTGGACACGTTGAAATCTATTGTGCTAGCCTGCGCTGTCATTGAGCAAAAGATTACAGTGGAGCGAGCGGTTGCTCTTTCGCGTCTTGAAGAAGAATATCAGCTGAAATTTTGGGGTCGCGTCGAATGGGCGCACGATTTCAGTCAACAGGAGCTACAGGCGCGCTTAGCTGCCGCCGTTCTCTTTGTGCACTTAAACTGTTCCGAAAACTTTATCAAACAAAAGTCGATAATATAAGTTGTTGATATCTAAGAAGAAATATAGCTTTATTGACCACTGTTAAAAATTACTGAAAAAATATCGTTTAGCTGTTCAATTCCAGCGGTCTGTAAGAGTAAGCAAAGTAAGCAGTGGTGCACTGCTTGCACGTATCTAGTATGGCTGCTGGTGATCGTGCAAGCAGTCCTTGCTATATGGCTGTCTCGCTTGCACAACTTTGGCTCCAATTAGAATTTAATTCAAATATTTTTATTTGATTTATACTGTCTATTTCCCGTTTCATATAAGCGGGTGAGTGAGATGGCCACTTGCATTCCATTCAAATACTCATTTACACTCGCCGTGCCGCAGTTTTAACCGTGGTACGGAAACGTCAACGGGGCATAGCGCACATAGTAACGTGCGCAGAAGAAGTGATGTGCAAGCCGTGTGCTTTGGCTTTATTGAAGATAGCTCCCGCGTATCTCCTTTGCGCTCCATCCGCTCTTTCTCAATGCATACTTGTACAGTTACTGTGCTTTGTCTTTTTTTTCATATTTTAGACTGTCACTCTTATCACGCTGTCCGTCACTTATCTATTATTTGCTTTCAGTCTTATCGCCGCTGATCTCCGTGTCGTCGCAGCTTCGCTTTCGACATATCCAGTTGATCTATAAGCAACTACGACAGTTGATTGAGAGAGCTTCCATTGTGAAGTTGAGTTTTAAGTTCTTTTTGTGTGTTGTTTCTTCCTTTTCTTCTTCTTCGTCAGCTTTTGCTGTTTGTATTTCGTGCGCATTTTGTTATTCTATAATAATGTCGAAGAGCGAAGGCACGCCGATTGTGACGTAAGTTTTCGAAGGGATGCAGGCGGCTGGCTGGAGGTCTCGGCAGCAGCAGAAAAGTTTTTGCTGCAAGAGTTTTTGCATTAAGCGAGGGAAAAATTCAAGTAGAAAATCTTAGCAAATTAACATAAAGAGCAGCAAAGTCGCCAAATGAGCTGCTGATTTGTTAAATAGCCGTAAAAGCGCCCGACCGTGGGATCCTCGACAACTGTCAGAGGTGTGAAAAGGCCTCGAAAAAGTTCGCTTGCAAAAGAGCGAGACTTATAGTAGAAGAGTTGCAGCTGTAGTAGTAGATGTAGTAGTAGTAGTAGCTGTAGGTGCTAAGAAAATACTCACTTCACTTCACTTCAGTGTTTTTTATTTTTTATATTTTTTTTCATTTGCACTGCTGCTGATTCTTTCTACTCCTTTTTGTTGCTGCGGCAATTGCGTTGCAAACTTGCAGAGCAAGTAGTTTAGCGCCATTTGCACTTTTCGTAGTAAAAATTACGCGAGCACACACACAAACACACACACACACCCACATACAGCAAACTTATCAACGGCCACATCAGACAGACGTGCACATGTGTGATGAAGTTGGGCGCGAAGGCGTGGCATTAAGTAGTCGCCCGTAGTTTGGGTTAAGTAACAAAACTTCAAATTGAATTTTTCGTTGCAGTTTTCATTTTAGCACCTATCACAAAAAAACTCCCCTCATCCATGCCGCGCTCTCCTATACTCATGCTCGCGCCCTCTTTGTTTTTTTATATTCCCGCTGCTCATTACGCGCTTTGCTGTTGGAGAGTGGGAGAGAGTAGTGTGTGTGTGTGTGTGTGTGTGTGTGTGCATAGTAAGCGTTTACATTGTGTTGGAAAAGTACCGTACTTGGCAGCCGATTTAATTCTCTATTGTTGTTCTATTCCTTTTGCGCTGCAGTAAGTTGCGCCTCTCATGCTAAAAATAAACAAAGAAAACAATGTAGAGTATAAGTGCGATCAGTTGCCTGTATACTATTATTATATTGCTGTCTCTTTCTATTGCAGGCGCTCAAATAATTACGGCTCAACACCAGCGCAGCCGAACGTGGAAACGGGCAATGGCAATGGCAATGGCAACAACAACAATGCGCCAGCGACGCCTTCGCAGATTTTCTGTTTGCATGGCCGCTCCAACAACGTTGAAGTTGAAGGTGAGTCGAAACGAAACGGGGGCGGGGCCGACAGGTGGCTGAGCTGCGCTACGCTGATATACTACGGCACTTTTCGTGTCGCTTTCAATCAGCACCCAAAGCAATTTGCAGTCATTCATAAATTATCAAGAAATCGCAGCAAAGCAAATGCCGAACAAACATTGCAAAAAAATAAAAAAAATAAAAATAGCAAAAGTAGATCAGGGGGACGGGGAGAAGAAATAGGGAGATGGGGTGAGCGGAAAACAACTGTAGAAAATTAGTTTTCACAGCATTTTTCGTCAAGTCGAACTGTATTTGTTGATTGTTGTTCAGTTGAGTTTGAAAATCGAAAATTTTTGCACAATTTTTGTGTTATTACACGGTAATGCGCACTAATTGGCAGACGGCACGGAAATGGAAATGAGCGATGAACGTGTTTATCGACAGACGACAACGACTCTGATGACAACAACAACAACAAAAACAACGAAAATGTTGATGACGAAGTCATCGCCGTGTCTCGAGAAGGTCCTGTTGCCTGGCTTCGGTAAGCAAATATCTTACACCCACACAGACAGACAGAGAGGGAGAGGGAGATAGAGAAAGACAGATAGAGGGACAGTGGTAGAGAGAGAGACAGAGAGAGAGAGAGACAGGTTGTGCAACCAACGCCTTGTCATCAATCAGTTGAAGATTTTTCAACGATTGCAAACTTTGGTCGCAATTCTGCTCGCAAGCAGCAGCAGCAACCGAAGGAGCTGAAGGAGCTAAAGGAGCAACAGCTTCAACAGTAGCAGCAGCAGCAGCAGCAGCTGCGTTTGCGGGTTATAATCAAAATTTATGCTTGGATCGCCGCTTGACTATTGTCATATGCCATAAATTGCGAGAGCTGGGCACATAATTTACGTATGACAACGAGGCCAAAATAAATGAATGGCTCATTTTGAATACCCTGTAATAACAATGCAAATTGACTTCAAGTCTAAAGGGGACTTTGATTATTTCAAGGCTTATGTTCGAGGAGATGGAACGTAGAAAATGCTACCAAAATTTAGTATTTTTTTTTTTCTATTAACATCCTGTAAGAATAACTAATATTCGTATAGATACCCTGTAGGTATATAAGTTATTGAACAACTTGAGGCAAAATTAAAAAAAAAAAAAAAAAAAAAAAAAAGAGGAAGCAAGCAATCCTCGACAGATACCCTGTGAATCTCTAGAAAATATAAAAAATTAAGGATTATTGATAAATACACCATTTAGTTAAATTATATAAAGGTATATTGGCAAATAGGTAAATATCAAATTTTAACTCACTTAATGGATTATGTAAGAGCTTTAACTTAGCTGAAGTCAATAAAAACGTATTTTAATTTTTATCATAAAATGAGAAAACGTCCATCTTTCCAGAGGAATCCAACTTCTAGAGGTAAGATCTGTAAAACTATTCACATAATAACTATCTACATTTCGTAGTTTTCGTCCCGGTAGTGCTTAAAGACTCCATTAATACTACACTAAACTTGATAATTGTTTGAAGAATTACATATTTAAAAATAATATCTCATTTCTTACTGCTATGTGGAGTCCTCACAGAAATAGATAGCGCATACAATAAATACCCGCATTTTACGGGGTATGTCCTGCCGGACATCGTATTCTGTATTCATCCTATTGCTTAACAGTTCATACCCAACTACTGGGTACTTCCTGCTTCTTCCTGCTGTCCTTTTTTTTTTGTGACCAAAACTATGAACTCAGTGCGCCACAGTTATCCCCCAGTTGAGCAGTCCAGCTTCGTTCGCGCTGCTTCGATCAACTCTGAATATTAATTTCCTCTTCAATAAGTCAACACAGTCGATGGCGCCGTATTCAGCGCTCTTCTTCTTTTACTTCTTCTTGGCAGTGCGGTGATTAAATTTATGGGCAGAGGAACGACCTTAAATGACATTACGTCATGTCTAGACAGAGTTCCTCGACTGTCGGGGCCCTACGCCTCTTGGCCAATATCGGCAATCAGCTGATGCAGCTCAATCTGTTGCCTAACCATGTGTAACACCATCTGCAGCTACCGAGCGTTTGCATAACAGCCAAGCTGCCTGAATTAGCCCCAATTACCTATGTGTTACCTGATTGTCACTAACTAATTAGTTAAACGCGAACCAGATGCGACGCCAGCTAACGTCTTTCAGATCTATTGTTATGAAGTGGCGAGTAAAAAGCTCAGGTGTAAGGCGTGAAGACGCATGAGCTAGTCTGGTATACCCTGTAAACTGTGATAGCTGAAGAGAATATGGATTTTATGATTGTTGGACATGATGAGCGATTATCAAAGATAAGCGATTTTATTATTTTTGACAATTGATGAAAGGCGAAAGTTTTATGTAAGTGGTTAAATGACCGTAAACTCGATATGTATAGGCAATTTATTTATTCTTTATATAAGTGATTAATTGATCATTTATATAAGCCATACGCCTTTACGATAAGTGGTCCATTGGGGCGCTGATTAATTTGTTAATTGACCACTTATATAAAGTATACGTACGTTGGAGATATCATTCATTATTATTGTATAGAGAATCATCATAAATAATTGTATATTTTGGTTGCTTATGTTCCCTCAGACTTATTTTTAATCATTCTGTGGTCTTTTACTCCAGCTGCATATGTTGGCTCTCTATGCAATTCTCATAAATTTCAGTTTAGCCTAAAATACTTTCAAACTGTAAAATATATATCTTATGTCTTTGAGGGCATTTTATGCTCGTTATCTTATCATAAGGGAATGATTTCTAGATAAAATGATCTAGAGAACTTTCTGGCTACGTTTGTTCGGCTCGGAGTAGTCCTATAATTTCTATAAATTATATATGTTACCCATCTTTACTTTTAAAGCCAGAATGTCCTTTAATCGTAGCTCTCCAATTGAAAGAACTTCCAATATTTTGACTAAGTACATTTAGCACACTTACATCAGATTAATAAAACCAAATATACCCTCTTTTGAACCCCTCGAGCGAGTATACCAATTAGTTAAGACAATTAAAAGCCAGCCAAGACCCGGGCTTTAGCTGGAGCTCAAGGCAAATACATGCTTATTTTTTTCGATGCATAAATTTGCTGTTAAAATATTTATTTGTAGCATGATTGGAATAATGCGAGGAGGGTTGCCAGATAGTTGAATTATTTAAAGGAAGCGCCACATTGTTGGCATATGGAGAAAGACTCAAGATGAAAGGAAATGGGAGAGATAGAGAGGAGAGAGAGGGAGGGTGTAGCATGAGGGGGAAGAGGTGGGAAGCGACCAATTAAAGATGCAGATGGATTGCAGTTGTTTAAATTGCAAGTATGATGATTTTTATGCATCAGTTGCAACGCTGACGAGAAGGACGAGAACGTGAACGAGACGATGTCGAAGGAGCTGCCAGCTGAAGCGGCAAATTCATTCTGAGCATGTGTGTGTGTGTTGTGCGGGTCTAATAGGTGAACTGTTCATGTGGCATTGGGAATTTCTACCTGTACGTTGTCGACTGTTGGCTGGCTGGGCTGAGCCGGGCTGAGCCGGGCTGGCCCTCGCCTTGGTTATGCACTGGAATTTAATTTCGCTGCCGGCTGCATTGTTACTGTGCCATTGTGCAGTAGGAGTTGAGTCAACCAAAAGAGGAAAAGAGGGAGAGAGTGTGGGGGTGAGAGACTCCGGGACTCTGGCAGACTCGGAAGACTTCTCGGTGACGTCCTTGCACTGAATTCAAATGAAGAAACCGCGCAACGAGCCAACCAGGCAGCCAGCCAGGCAGGCAGCCAGAGAGCTACAAGCATATAGCATATGCACATGCTACCCTTTCGCAGTACAGTGAACAATGGCCAAGTGAAACTGGGAGAGAGTGCAAAGAAAATGCAGCGGAAATGACAAAGCATGAAATACGGCTGCGACAAATGCAATAAAGTATTTAATAGACTGCTCCTGGCCAACGAGCAAGCAACGGGGTGCGAGCGTGCGAGTGCGAATGCGCCTGTCACTGACACCAAAAAACTGGGTAACGGCTGCCCAGGCATTCCCTCCCCCCCACTCGCTCACACACACATGGTAAAATCAGGACATGGGCAACAGGAGCTTGGAGCAAGCATGCAGCTGGGCGAGGCGAGGCGTGGCAACCATAGCAAACAGCGTCGGTGGTCATTATTCACGTACCATGTTAAATAAATTTAAATGCCTGTTTTGTAAATATGTAAACGGCATAACAGATGGCAGAGAGGCAGCAAGGAGACCGGAGACAGAGGACGAGAGAGGCTGCCGGGGTTGGTAGTGGGTGGGGCTGGGATCGAGTGAGCCAGAGTGTGAGTCGAGTTTCCCTGGGGTCAGCTCGTGCATCGCATACGCCAGCTCGGTCCAGCTTATATATTATTTTATATTTCCCTCTCTCGTTTCTTTTTTTAAGATTCTTATGAAAACCAAAAATAAGAAAAGCAAAATTCATGGAATACGTTTTTCCGTTTATCACTTGAGAAGATTCTGCGTTTATTTTAGTGTACCTAAATATTTAAATAGGGTTTGTACTCTAATTAATGAAAGCGAAGGTATGAAATATGCTTTTATGCAGATGAGTCTATATATATTTCGTATTTAAGTTTAATTTAGTATTTTATTTCTGTTTTATATATTTATATATATTCACGTTTAATAGGTGGAAAATATTTTATATATATTATTTAATGCATATTTAATCTATGAAATTAATATTTATTAGCTTTATTTGTATTTATGAAGAAAGAATATTTAATCGAATTTTTAGCACAAGGAATAATAAATAAATTGAAATACTTTTGTTTTAAAACTTAGTTTATTATTTGTTAAAATTTAATTTTTATATTATCATAATATTTTAAATTTATTTTAATAGTTTTAATATTTATTAAATAAGAATATTTAACGAAATTTGTAACAAAAATATATTTTCCACAAAGAATAATGATATAAGTAAATTTTTTATTTATTGTTTTTATCATTTTATTTAATTTAATTTTTGTATTATTATTGTTATATTTATAATATTTATTCAAAAGACGGGAAATTTAAAAATATATTTTTGCAAATTTTGTATTGTTTTCATTTGTTTATTTTTATTTATTTATTTATTTTTTTTATATTTATTCAACAATAAAACTTTGTATTGAATATTTCTGTAGTTAGTAATTTTAATAATCGCCGTTTTTTTTTTGTAATTTTTATTTTTAGTATTCTATGTTATTTTATTTTCATATTATTTATATTATAAATTATATAAATTTATATCTATTTATTTATTATTTTATTTTATTTTTTTTTATAGATTTAATTTTTATATATATTAAATGATTTTAATTAAATATATTCAACTGTTTTTGTTTTGTTTTGCTTTTCTTGCAGTTCGAGATCATTGCCACAGGGCTCGGAGTGAAGGCGTGGACTTGAAAGCACGCCGGAAGCTGATCATTGCTAGCATCTTATGTTTGGTATTCATGATTGCCGAAATCGTGGGTGAGTAGCTAGCGAAAAACGGTATTAAATCTATCTTTGTTGAAGAACCCTTTTTGCACGCTCACAATGTGAAAGGGTATATAGGTTTGGCTGTCTATATGATGAGCTCAAAGTAATATGATCAATTCAAACTAGGGAGCCGAAAAATGTTTACTCTTTCTCTTGGCTTGTTACAAAATGCAAGTTTAAATTATTACAGCTTTTATTAGCTATATATCTAGGGCTCACTCATATACGAGCTCAGCAACGTAGCATGAACAAGTATTAGCTAGCCGGCTATGACTCGCTGCCACATCTTCACCGTTTTTGTCCCTTATTCTGTTCTTAAGTTTTTTTTTCTTTTGCATTTCACTTTGATTTTTCCTCGTCTTTCACTTTTTCATTTTTTGCTCGTTGTTTACTTCAAATTCCCTCAACTAATTTCGCTCACCTCAGAGAGCTGAAAGCAGAGAAAAGCTCGGCTAAAATGTCAGTCAAACAAAAGGCGAAAAAAAGCGAAGAAGCAAAATAAAACGAAGTAATAAAAGGGACGACGAGACGATTAAAAACTGAGCACCGGAAGTGCAACAATATGGCGACCGGAAGGGCTTACTGTCTTCCATCCCTTTCCCGCACACACACACAGAGGGAGAATTGTATGTGAGTGTATGTGTGTGTGTGTGTGTGTGTGTGTGTGTGTGGAGTGGGCTGTTATACAATAAACATTTAATTTTCGAGCGCTACCAATGCGACGCTGTCGTCCGCATTGTCGGCTGTTGCTGTTAATCGCTTTGCAATTACCTACAATGTGCCATCGAAGCCGTTGGCCACATTCACTGGGACAGTGCCACATTCCCCTTGCCCCTTGCCACTCCCCCCTCTTCGCTGAGTGAACTTTTACCTCATTCAGTTTGCTGTTGCTGTTGCCTGTGCCTGGGCCTTTGCCTTTGCTCTTGCTTTTGCCTTTAAATCGAAATTGTTGACTGGCTGAATGCGGCACCTCCTTTTTGCTGTTTTGCTAACCATTTGATGTGAGCTGACTAGAGGGAGTTAGGCAGAGGGGGCGTGGCAACTGTCTTTGTCCATTGCAGTGCTCCCACAGATTGCAAGCTAATTTTTTCGTGTTAGTTCTGTGTGTGTGTGTGTTTTTTTTTATTTGTGTTGCATTTATTTACCCCTTTGCTCAAACTTGTCTCTCTTACTCTTACACTTTGTCTACTGTCCGACAGGTGGCGTTTTGTCGAACAGCTTGGCTATCGCAACGGATGCCGCACACTTGCTAACGGATTTCGCCAGTTTTATGATCTCACTGTTTGCCATCTGGATAGCCGGACGTCCATCCACGCAACGGTATGTATACAGAGCACCCTATTCCTATTCCCTATTCCTCCCCTTCTATCAGGTAAAGGACTTTCGCTGTGCACAGTCTGAGGCCAATCAATAAAATGTTAAACTTTTTTGTGCTCCTACAACTATTTCTTGACACGACGCTCGGCAATCTGCTGGGCTCTGCCGCCAGGCGGAATTTGAAAGTTTAGATCTATGTGACAGCAGTGCAACAAATTATTGAATTGACTAGCGCAGTAGAAGGAAAAGAAATTTAAGGCGAAAGAGATAGATACATAGAGAGAGTAGGAAAGAGAGAAATAGTAAGAGTTTCCTTGCGATGCCTCTTCAAATGGAAATTTAATATAAAATAATATAAAAACTTCAATTTCCTTTGAGAGAGATGAATAATTTTTTGAAGAATGCTTTGAATGAACTTATATTTGTTAGGATTTTTTTTCTTTAATGCTTTGAAATGTTAAAACCAAATTTGTGTATAACAAAATTATGAAATATACAGTCAATTTTTGTTTATTTGTATACATAACAATTCATTATATTTGTTAAAATGACCCCTTTTATATTTCAACTAACATATATATTTATTAAAAGAGATTTAGTTTGTTTAATATAAAAAAAAAAAAAAAAAAAAATTGCAGTATTTATAGCCAAATAAATTTTTTTTTTTTTTTCATTAAAATATTAGTTTGATTTATATTGAAATTGTATAATTATTATTAATTTTTATTGTTGTTTTTAGCTGCAATATAATACATTTATTAATAAAAAATCTTAGTTATATTCTTTTATTATTTTTAATTTACATTAAAAACCAGCCAAACTAAGTAAGGATTTTACAAATAATAAATACATAATTTTCAAAAATATTTAATAGTAAATAAAATGCATAGGGATAGATTTATTATATGCACATTACTCTACTTCTATGTATTAAAAAAAAAAAATAAATAAATAAGTAAACAATAATATTATTTACAAAAATTATTTAAAACATTTTTAAATATCTCTAAACTCAATTCCAAAACTTAAAAAAATCAGTGTGTATTAAGTATAGGTTTTTAATTTTTAGGAGATATTAAACAGTTCTTTAGAATGTTTCATAGAAAACTAATCGTAGTATGAATTTAATTTATTATAGAATAATGCCAATAAGCTGGAAGTTTTCTATGAATCCTAAGACTACTCTATAAACTCCAGCTTTTTCCACATTCGTAATCGAGCTGAATTATTATAATTGTAGCAGAGTTTCTTTTGCGCTGTCCGCAAGGGTATTTAATCTTCAGCAATTCCAAGAAAATTTGGCAACATTTCTGCCACTTGGCTGGTTTCGTGTCCGCATTGAAACTCTTAGCCCCGCCTACAAATACTATCCCAGCCTGTCGCGCTCTCTCTCTCTCTCTCTCTCTCCTCTTGCCTTCATCTAATTAGGCGAAAAGCCTGTTTCCAAATTTTCACTGCTGCAGCAGCAGTTGCTGTTTGTACTTTTGCTGCTGCTGTTTCTGCTGCTTTTGCTATTTCTGCTGCTTCTGCTGCTTCTGCTGCTGTTGCGTATATTTGGCCATTGCACATTTTTCAATTGGTCTTTGGGAACTGCGTAGCTCTTGCAACCGCCCCTGTCCCCGCCCCCGCCTCGGTTGCCTGCATCACCTACTCAAGTCTAAGGCAAGCCCATCGAGTGGGCGCTTGGCATCCATCTTGTTCTCGTTCTGGTTGCGCTTGTGTTTTTAAGGCTGGGCGTGTGTTTTGTGGGTGAGGATGGGAGTGGGGCGCGGGGCGCGGGCACGTTCTGCTCATTCATGCAAAAATCTCACTCACTCGACGACTCGACTGCAGCCACAAAGTGAATAATGAAAAACTTTTGCAATTTCAAGCGTGTTGCATGGTAATTTTGTAAATTTTCTGCCGCTGCCTCAGACTTTGTGCCGTCTCATATTGTTGTTGTTGTTGCCTATGTTGCTTGTGTAGCGGCAGCATGTGCAGCGCCTGGTTGCAAGCCTCAGCCTTATGCGGTACTCAGCTCCAGCGCCAGCTCCGGCTCCAGTTCCCGCTTCTGCTTCTGCTTCTGCTCAGGCTTTTGCTTCATGCGGTTCAGAGCCGTTGCTATTGCCAGACTCGTTCTCGTTCCCGTTCCCATTCCCGTTCTCATTCTCATTCTCTCTCGTTTCCATTGCCGTTGCCAAGTTGACAAGCCTAATTTATCAAAACAAAACACATTTGCACAATTGCAAAGGCAAACGCAGCAGCGCTGAGCACAAACGAACGCCAAACACTGCACAGTGGAATGCAATTATATCCAAGACAGTACGAATCTATTAATTAAGGCATACGATATATATATAATTAAGATAGATTCCAAACAAAACCTTGCAGTAATCAATCCAATAGCTCGCTATACATATATTTTTAATATGTATTAAATTATAGTCTGATTATAACAATATGCATACATAACAGCTCTTCAATCAATTTAATCTATTTTTGTATAATTTTAAAGTGATTTGATATTTTGTCTATACATTTAAGATAAACTAATTTTTTCATTTTGACATTTATTTTAAATAAAATAAAATTTTTACTATTGAGCTAAGAAAAGTTTAATTCAGATGCGTTTAAAATAAAAAATTTTGGAAATCAATAATTAAAAAAAAAATAATAATAATTATAAAAATAAATAGAAAAAAAAAATCATTTATATCTGAAACGCTTAACATAATCTGTGAAATTTAAAATTATAAAAAAATAAAGATTTTTGCAAAATTTTTGATAGCAATTAAATAGTTTTCTATATGGAAAACGAATTTACATTTTAGAATTCGTAGAAAAAAAAAAATGAAAATGTTGATCAAAACTTAAATTATGTAAATAAAAATGGACAAACTATTGTAGGAATCTATTGCGATTTAATAATAAATTATATATTAAATATATATTTTATATATTTTCAATCAATACCATCAAGTATTTTCTCCTTTAAAATTCTCCCTTAAAAAGTTTATTCAATGTTTATCCCTCACTCAATTGTAACTTTATTAATGACAATCGTAGTGAAGTTATATAATGCCTAATTGATCCTCATTGAGAGCTCTGCGAAACTTCACAATTGTTCATCATTTCTATAATTACATGAATGACGTACGTGATGCTGCATTTATTTTATGCTCTTGTTGACCTGGACTGATTTTGTTTATCAGTGGAAAGGTGTAATGCAATTAGCAGCACAATGATAACTGCTACACACGCGCTCAAACTATGATAATTCTATATCTTTCTATATATACCCTGTAAACTAGGGTTCGTTGAAGCAATTTATTACTAGTAAGACTCACTCATTGCATGCTTTGTTTAAAAACAATCTAAACTAAAGCAATGCTATTTAATAAGTGATTTATGTAATATTGAACAAGTTTTTTAGAATATGGGAAAACTCTATTTTAATTAATTAAAGAAGAGTATTTAAAAAAATAATATATAGTTTTTCTCGTTAACTTCAAAAATTAATTACTCGGGCTGTATAAAAAATATATATATACATATTCAAGTCAAATCCAAATAATATATATATATATATATATACAGATTACAAATCGAAAGACTTGATTTGAATTATGCAACTATTAAGGCTTGTAGCTAACTTTTTTCATATACAGTGAGTGAAATAAATATTCAGTTTTATATTTTTTTATATATTACAACCTTGAGCTATCGATATATGGCAGCTAGAGCGTTAACAGGCAAAGCCTGTGTAATACAGGGTAACTACTAGTCGTTAATATGTGCTGCTGTTGCCTGCTTGCTTTTCTACTTTTTTTTTTTTTTTTTTTTTTTTTGTGACAAGTTTCTGTTGGTTTTTGGCCAGCATCCAGACCAGTGTGCCCAGCGCATGAGGTGGTTAGCAACGCTCCCAGCAGCATTAACAACAGCAGCCAATCCTCCAGTCGCGCCTTTGGCGCCTTCAGCAGCAACAACAACAAGAAGAGAAACCGTAACCAGAGAGGCGGCAGGCGGTCATTAAGCAAATGGCTGCACTTGCAATTGCAAGGGGCTACCAAACACACACACACGCACATACATATATATATATAGAACTATATAGTGGCCATACACATTGACACAAACTGCAGAGGGTTCGTAGGGGCTTTTGCGACGGATGTTTGCTGGAAATTAAATTGTATTATTATGGCGAGACATTCGTTGCTTGCATTGTTGTTGTTGCTGTTGTTGTTGTAGCTGGCTGCCGGTGTGTGTCGCATTAGTTAGCAGCTTCAAAAAACAGGGGAAAAATAACACTGAAAAATACAGCAACGACACAGCGAGTTGGCAGGCTGGCAAAATTGTTGGCATTGCCATTATTTCAATTTTATAACGAGCTCGGCGCCGTCCCCTCAGCGCGGACGTTGCTTTAATTGAACGAACGTCGCCCTCGACCAGGTGTTGACTTTGAACCTACCAAAAATACAAAAACTACAAAAAGTACAACAAATACAAAAACAACAAAAAACAAAAAAGTAACATAACGAAAAATGAGAAAACACACATGCAATGCGCTCATTACATTAGGGAATACCAGCAACAGTCGAGAGCACACAGACCCCGTCCAGAACCAGCCCAGCCCAGCCCAGCCCAGTTCACTCCTCTCCCCTCGTTCCGCTCACTGTTCGCACGGCGCGCCCCTAAAAAGCCGAGACACTCAAATTAAAATGGCATTTGACAAATTTTGGGGGCGCATTTATCAACTTATGTTAATTTTATGCCGCCCAGCGGTTCAGCCTAGCCTGGCTTCACTTACCTGAGGTGCACCTAGCCGCCTAACCTTGCCCATATCATCAGCTAAGCGAAGTGTGTGAAGCATGTTTATGGAAATTGCCTTCTCATTTGATTTAATGTTATGATTTTCACACAACTACTATCTAGTATCTATTCCTCTTGTCATTTTTAATTAGTTTTTTTCAATTGAGGAAAGTTTCCATGTTAAGTTCTAATATAATTTAATAATTAAGTTAGTTATGCGCTATGATTTATTGTGTATTTACCAACGAGACTTGGTGAGTGATAAATATATTATATATTTTCGCAATCCTAAATCCTGTAAGTGCTATATTGATGTTAAGGAATATCAGAAACGAAGTTTATTATCTACGATTGAGTTCTGGCTACATATTTTAACAAATTAAATTAAACTTATTTAGCCTTTTCTTTGTATAATTCATAATTCATAATTTATGGACATACGGAAAATATAAAAATTTGGCATCTACTGCTTAGCAGATCTGTTTGCTTGGTCCTCTGTTCGTCTATTTATTTTATTTATTTATTTATCTCTTTATCTTCTCGATAACTCGCCTCAATCTCTTATCGATAAATATCACTCTTTGATATTCATTGGATATGCTTGGATTTGTGGCTGTTGTTGAATTGAAGCGTGTTAATTGCGTATTAGGCATGGTTGATTGATTACCTTTCGTTGGAATTAACGTATTTGCTATGCCTAACACATTTGAAATAAATCTCAACAAGAAATTTAATAATGCTAAGTTATAACAAAATTATATATAATAAAAACTAAATAAACATTTGCTTTCTAAAGATAATGTGTGGTGACTAATTTTATTTTCCTTAAGCATATCTATATATTAGATAGGGTTGTTGAAAATATATTAAAATATCAATATATAGATTTATTTTGTTAACAAAAATTATATTTATATCGGAATAAATACTTAAATTATGAATCATTTACGTTTTGTTCAAATTTTATAAGTATCTTTATTACACTCTGAAAGTTTAATATTCGTTTGACTTGAGCATTATTACATACCCCTATCTCCGCTAAATAATAATTGAAGAGTTTCTAGAAATTATCATCTCTGAATATTTTAGTTACAAGTTTTTGGTTTTATCTTTGACAGGATGTCATTTGGCTGGTATCGAGCTGAGGTAATTGGCGCCATGGCCTCCGTCTTCATGATCTGGGTGATAACTGGCATACTCGTTTGGCTGGCAATTGGACGACTCATTAGCGGCGACTTTGATGTGGATGCCAAGATCATGTTGATCACATCGGGCCTGGCAATTTTGGTGAATGTCATGTAAGTAGGATGCCATGAAGCAGTGGCCTAAACTGTCTAAACTGTCTATGCCCCGACCCGTTGTCTGTTTGTCTATTTGTCTGCTTGCATTTTGGCTGTGGCTCCCTTGGGCAGTTTTCCAATTGCAATTGCCGCAATCAACTTGTCCCGTGCCCGGGCCTGGTCATGGGCCAGCAAATGGGTCAACAATGCAACTCGGTCCTGGCAATGGCATTCCTCTCGATGCCATATCTTCTTAGCCAAGTCGAGCCATGCCATATTCCCCCCATCCCCCTCTGACCCGTTCAAGTCGTGCCAGTTGTTGCGGTAACTTTCTCCACATTTTAGCGACAACTTTTCCATCCGCAAGTTTCGAATTTTTTTGCGTCAACAAAAGGCAAAAGCGACGCCAGCAATGACTGCGACGATGGCGACAGAATTTTTGTTTTTGCCTGTGTTTGTGTTGGGCCAGTCCCAAGGTGCAGCCGAAGCACTTCGCATGCTTTTTCCATGCCTTTTCCCTTTCCACTTTTCTATTTTCTTTTCGTTTTGGGCAGAGTACAATAACTTTGCGATGTGATTTACCTGCCTTAAAAGTTCTACTTAATTGAATTAACAGAATTTTGAAGAATTTCGGGATTTCAATTCATTTAGTCGCAATTTTATTGATTGTCAAAAATATTTATTTCATTAAATAATTAATTTGCTTTAAGAAAATTAATCATTAATTAATATATAGTTGTTATATTTAGTTTAAATATTGTTAGAAATATTATTACTTTAACTTTAATATTTTTAAATATTTATCAAATCTATTAATTAATTTATTATTTATTTTAAAATTTAATTTTATATAGATAATATACAATTAATTAGTATGTTTTCTTTTTATAAAATAAGAAATTTAAGTTTTTTGTTTAAGTGTAAATAAATGTATAATATTAATTCGAATATTTCTTAATTCATTTAATAATATTCCATTGCTAGTTTTATTTATTTAAAAACAAAATATTTTGTTTTAACATTTCCTCATATTTTTTACCAGTTGTTCTGCATATCCAAAAGTGCATATCTATTTTTCTTTTTTATTTATTATAGTAATCTTTATTTATTTTTGTTTCAATTAATTATTATTTTCAAGGATATTTTTTATTTTAAGTTTTTTTTTTTTTTTCGGTTTCTTAACTTTTTAACTTCATTTTGCCAACTCTTATATAGTTAGCTCATAATCTTCATTCTTTAGCTCTTCCAAGTTCCATTCCCATATCGCGTTCCTCAATCGATTGTTCCACTCCCATTTGGTCTTTTTCATTCGATGGCCTTTGCTCAAGCAGAGTATTTGAGCTTCGGCTGCATTCTTGGATGCTTTGCGCTTTGTTTTGATTGCATCGTATGCAGCACCTGCAACTGTAGCAGCCATAGTTGCGACTGCTGCCCCTCCCCTCAATCCCCTCGATCCCCTCATAGAGAACGTCTTTATGCCGCTTGGCCGCCCTCTGCTCTCAGCTCGTTCATGTGGCTGTCGAAGCATAGTTTTTGGCGCATAAATCGAATCGTTTCAATGCTCGGCACATGCTCGAGCGTGTGTATGTGTGTGTGTGTGTTTGTGTTTATGTATGTGTTTTTGTGTGCGCGGCGACCCGCCGCTGCATGCCCTTTCGCTTCTGCTTGCTGTTGTTGTTGTTCTTGTTGTTGTTGCTGCTGCTGGTAGTAGCGCAAATTTTCCAGTTGACGTTGGCATTTTCAGTGTTTGCCACTTGAATTGTTTGATTACGTGAATTGATTGTGAAAAACGTGCAGCGGCAGCAACAGCAACTTTTTCCCAATCCCCTCGCGTTACCACGTCCTCCTGCTCACCCTCTTCCTCCTTTTTTTTTGTTCAACTAAGGGGCGTGGCACGAGTCCAGCAACGGTCCGGCTTCGGTGAAGTGCTGAGGGACTGGGGGAACGGGCCACGGGGAGGTCATCAGCAAAAGAAAGTCAAGTCAAGTCAAGCTGAGGCCTGACTTGTCGCAACGTGTTTGGCTGCACGTCGAACAGCGAAATTAAATGGTCACCTTTTACTGTTATGCGATCTTGAAAGCTCCTTTCCATTGTCGTTGTTGCTGTTACATAGTGAGTGCTGTATGTGAATGGCTGGAGTATAGGGTCTGCTAGTTGCAATTATTGTTATTATACCTATAAATACTTGAGAGCCGGGGCATGCTATTGAATAACAGGTATATAAGTGATGGAGTTGTTCATGCTTAGGATAGAAAACAGGCTTAGGATAGAATACCTTCACATCATCCATACATCTATTCTGGACTCTTGTATCTTGTATCTTGTATCTCGTATCTTGTATCTCGTATCTTGTGTCTTGTATATTGTATCTTGTATATTGTATCTTGTATTTTGTATCTTGTATCTTGTATCTTGTATCTTGTATCTTGTATCTTGTATATTGTATATTGTATCTTGTATCTTGTATCTTGTATCTTGTATCTTGTATCTTGTATCTTGTATCTTGTATCTTGTATCTTGTATCTTGTATCTTGTATCTTGTATCTTGTATCTTGTATCTTGTATCTTGTATCTTGTATCTTGTATCTTGTATCTTGTATCTTGTATCTTGTATCTTGTATCTTGTATCTTGTATCTTGTATCTTGTATCTTGTATCTTGTATCTTGTATCTTGTATCTTGTATCTTGTATCTTGTATCTTGTATCTTGTATCTTGTATCTTGTATATTGTATCTTGTATCTTGTATCTTGTATCTTGTATCTTGTATCTTGTATCTTGTATCTTGTATCTTGTATCTTGTATCTTGTATCTTGTATCTTGTATCTTGTATCTTGTATCTTGTATCTTGAATCTTGTATCTTGTATCTTGTATCTTTTTGTATCTTGTATCTTGTATCTTGTATCTTGTATCTTGTATCTTGTATCTTGTATCTTGTATCTTGTATCTTGTATCTTGTATCTTGTATCTTGTGTCTTCTCTCTTCTTTTTTTCATTTCTATCGTCTTTATTCCATTTCTCCTTAATTAAAGAATGTCTCATAGTGAAGCCATAAAATTATTATACTTGTCCTAGCATATAGTGCCATTGGCTGTTTTTTGAAGGTTTCTGAAGTTTCATTCCGAGAGTTAGACGAGTTTTAAGTTCAATTAGCGAATGCCCGGCACTGTAGGCAAGAACTTTTGCGTGAAGCTTTGTTAGGTTTAGCTGCAGCCAGCAGCTATGCGTGGCAGCTTTAAGTGGTACTGTCGACGATTCCACATCGTTAAAAACGGCCATTAGGAACGCACCCACACACATCTACTCACACACACACACTCGCACACATGCAAACAAAAGAGTGGCCAGTGCCGCAAATGGCAGGTGGGACATTAGCGAAAACAGCTGAAATATGAGAAGGATGAGTTGCAGTCGGGGCTACTGTGCCATAGCAAGAAAGAGTGAGAAGAAAGATGTGAGAGTGTGAGAAAGAGACAGGGAGAGAGAGAGAGAGAGAGAGAGAAAGAGAGAGCTGCGCCAATTTAGCACTTAGCGTTTGCCATAGCCGTGTGGAAAAGTTGGAATCACAATTTGATTTAAAAGCAAACATTTTGTTGTTTTTTTGTTTTTCATAATTAATTAAGACTTTAAATCAGTTAAGAATTGAAGAAAGACTTTTGGGAGAACATTTAACATATGTATATACAATTTTCTTATATTTACATTAGTTTGCATAAGCTTCTTCAAATATTTTATATTTTATTTTAAATTCTAATCTATTTGGAATATTGTTCTTTTAAATAGAATAGAACTTATCCCTTGACTTGATTCATAGGGCGTGTAATACACTCAAATAATTCCTTTGAAGTTCCTTTTCTCGACTATTTAGAATATAAAAAATGATCGTAAATTACTCAATTCTTATCGGCAGATAAATAAATAAATAAAGCTTCAAAAATTCGTATTGAAGTGATCTATTTTGAGCTATTTTCTGCTTCTCTCTTGATTCTACATTGATATTTATTTCTATAAATAAGATTATAGCTGAATAAATTCATATATTGTGCCGCACTTTGATTTTGTTTTTCCGTCCACTTTGATGCTGCTGCTTCTCAATTCGTATTATAAATAAATAAAACCCAGAACACTTTTGCCGCTCAATGAACAGTTTTTCAATTCAATTTGCAAATCGATAAAAGTTTCTTTTTCAACTGCAGCGTTTTAAGTTCAACTTTTTTGTTTGTAATTTATGCGGTAAATGAAAGTAATTAACTGGCATTTAAAATAAATGACTCGGGCCTTAAGTGCATTTACATATAGATAGAGGAGAAGGTGGTGGAGGAGGAGTGGAGTAGAGAGAGAAAGAGAGGGGGTGGGCTGAGTCAATGAGATTGTTTTTGTTGAATCTGTTCAATGAATCTCTTTCGGGTGTTTTGCTAGCCTGATTTCCAGCATGTGTGGCCGCTACAGTCCGGGGCGCATAAATAACAACACAACACACTCGGTTGTAAAATGCGCGCATTAAGAGTAGCGTAATAAACGTGGATGCCACATGGTGGTGGGGCGACAGCTTAACGAGCTGCTCAGACGCTTTGACATGGACACACACACACATATGCACACATGCACACATATACACCAACAGGTCACATACGAGACGAGGGCATCCTGTAGAGGTAGGGTACAGGGGTAGGCCGGGGGAATGGATGGTGCCATCTAGTGTGCCATCCAGCCAAGATATGCGCTAATATTTATGTTCCTGTCAATTAAATCAGGACATGTTGCCAGGCGCTGGCATTGCCAACGGCAGCAGCTAGCTTCTAGCTAGCTGTCCTGGTTAGCGCCGTTGCTGGCGCCGGTCTTTGGCCGTGGTCGTCGTCGTCGTCGTTGTCGTAGTCGTGCTCGTGGTCGTGGTCGTGGCCGTGGCTCTAGTGTGTCGGCGTTGTCATGGCTGCTGTCGTTTGTTGGCCACTAACGAGGCGAGTAAAGATGCCGCAAAATCAAGGGAAATGCTTCATTGCGCACTACAAATTACGGCGGACGCAGTTGGAACAACAGTGGGGCGCCAAATGGTTAGAGCGAGACAGATGACTGGGCAGGAGCAGCAGCAGCAGCAGGAGCAGCAGCAGGAGAGCGGTAGAAGCAGCAGCAGGAGCACAAGTAACACAAGCAATAGCATTGACATTTTTTTCGCTCGAGGACACACACGCTGCTCGCAGCATTTTTTGGCGCGTTGAAAATGCCTTGGCAATCGGATGTTCAAAGTCAAAAAGCGTATGTGCTCGGCATTGAATACAGCTTGCAGTCGCGCTACAGTCAAGCCTCGCTCATGCGGTCGCATCTGCTACTGCTTCTGCTCCTGCTCTCGCTCCTGCTCCTGCTACTGTTGTTGACCGTGACGGGTGGTAGCCACGGGCAGCCACAGGCAGCACGAGCAGTCGCAGCATCTGTCCCAGCATTGCCAAGAGTAACTAAAGACCTGCCCTGTACAATTTATTTAGTAGCCATCAACGCGCCAAGCTGTGACCAAGCTCTGCACCAAGTGGCAGTAAAGTCTTTGTTTTGGTGTGTATATATACATATATATATATATATATATTTTTTTTTTTATTTATTGTGTTTTTCTTTTTTGACAAATTATGGCCGCAGCGTTGCCGCGTGTTAGAAATTGAAAATGAAATTGACTTGTCAGGCTAACAAGCTCAGGCTCAGCAGCCACTCGCAACTCTCAAGTGGCAAACGAAATTATACAGAAATGTTTTCTGATATAGACAGAAATTGCAGAAAAATAGAAACAATTTTCAAATAAGAAGGGAAAAGTTCTTAAAGATATTTATATATGAAACTTTTGTAATTAAAGTTTTTTTTCCATCAGGCATTTCGTACATAGATAGAAAGCAATAAGACATAAAGTTCGGTAAATTGATAAGCCTATTGTTTCATTTATGGTGTGAACGAGTATTATGTAGTTAGATATGCCTGACTGCTATCCTCTTACTAGTTAAATATGGAAATGTCAACTTGAATATACCTCAGTTAAATATATTAAATTACAATTGGCACTTGAGACAAAGATGGGAAAATTTTGTCATTTCGACATTTGAATCTCATCCCGAGCTATGGCATATTTTTATAGCTTTCTGCTCTGAAGAATATGACGGCAATAAAATTTAAGCTTGCGCTATGCGAGTGAAATGTTTCTGAATCGTATATATTGTATATAGAGAGACATATAAATGTACATATATAAAAACAATAAATTAAAAAATTATTATATATATCTAAATTATAATACATTTAATTGTTATATTATAGTATATTAAATATTTAATGCTATAATCTAAAACTCAATGGACATTTTTTTTTCTTTTTTTAAGTTTAGTTACACATTTAAAAAAATATATATATATATGTTATAATATAGTAATATACGCCAAAAATATTCGTGAAAACATAATGAAATTATTTAAACTTATTCTCTATACTTCTTTATCTTTACAAATGTGAAAAATTCCAAAGTTTTACTGATTTCCTTCAGAGCAACTTTTACTAATCCCATGTTTCAGCTACATCCTCAACATATCTGTGCGTGATGTATTTTATATTCAGTTTTCTTGTTTTGACGTTTCGTTATTCACTTTCGAATCCCAAAAGTCATTTATTTTGATTGTGAAATGGAATATCTTTGGGTCAACTGTGACGTCACGTCAATTAGCCGCAAACAACATTGTTCACGCTGTTTATTGTGGGTGTGTGAATGTGTTTGTCTGTGTGGGTGTGTGTGTGTGTGTGTCATTGGCCTGTGCGTAATTTATGCCAGTTTATTTATTGATGCCCGCCCGGCACTGGAGTTGTATTGTTTCCAAAAAGCCGGCTAAGTGCAGCTATAGACACGCTGTCAGCGTGTGAGCGAGAGAGAGAGTGAGAGAGGGTGAACGAGAGAGAGAGAGAGAGAGAGAGAGAGAGAGGCAGAGGCAGTGAGGCAGTGAGGGCAGGCAATTTTGTCGTTTCGGGCTTCTTTTTTTTTTGGTATGGCCACGCCTCTGGGCCCTTTCTCCTCCGCCCCAAATAGAAAACCCATAAATCTGCAATGTCGGAGCATTTAAAATGAATAAAAAGTCAATGTGCCGAGCTATTAACTGCCTGATGCATGCCGGCAACCAGCCAAACAACCAACTGGGACTGAGAGAGCAAGAGAGAGAGAGAGAGTGTGTGGATGTGTGTGTGTGTGATGTGGTGTGTCTGTGGTAGTCTGCCTGTCTGCCTGTGGGTGGCTGCTAGTCAACCGGTTGCCATTTTCGACAATACATTTGTATTTGCATGCAGCGGTGCATCCGGATCCCACAGCAGCGGGTCGAACGGACGGAGCTAGTTGAATGGGCGGTCGAGCGGCCTGCACACCTTCCGGTACACAGTACACCAATATTACGGCCGTACAGTGGCACGCGCAACTCATGCAATTATTCAAAACTCTCAAAAAATACACGAGAGAGAAGTTTGAGAAGTTTTTGGTTAGTTATGGATATATTCATTATTAGGATAACAAACTTCTTAATACTCGCATATGATAATAGAATACTAGTTATTTTGTAGAGTGCAAGTTATTTCCATTTAATATTATCCATATCCATTTTTCGATTTCTATTTAATATGATCAGTAAAATTGTTCTATGTGAACTAGCTAACTTTCAAAAACACTTAATAAAATATTAAACAAAACTCACAAAAATACTAAAAATACTAAATAAAATACAAAATGAAATACTGAATAAAAATACTAAATAAAAAAACTGGTTTCCATTTAATATGAATCAGTACAATTTCTTCATGCTCAATTTGTAACATTCTAACTGCAAACTAGTTCATTTTCAGAAAATACTAAATCAAAATTGAAATCCTATTTTTTAGAACTAGTTCCCATTCAATATAAACAAGCAGTTAAGCTGTTTTACTGTAATTTTTGTAACCTGAAGCATTTCAGGTTTGCAGCTTCCCTTCTAGCAATCAGTTTCAACCGCTTAGTCCCACTGTGCACAGTGTGTTTGCTAGCTGCAGTAGCATTAAAATGCTGAAATAAAATGCCAAACAATGCAAAAGCTTCGGCCGCATAGCCAAATAAAGGTTTTTCTCTTTTGTTTTGTGTGGATGGTTCTTGTTTTTGTTTTTGCGGCCGGAGTCCCGTGGCCGTATAGCTGGCAGGCAGTATGCCCACCTGCCACCAGAGTGGGCTGCAGAGTGGTGCCACGGGCCATCGGACTGCTACATTTTCAAGTATATTAAATATTTGTGATAACGTTTTCAATTTCTCTTACCATTTCCTGTCTCGCTCACTCACTCACCCGCTCACCCGCTCCGTTTTGTGTCTCCTTTTAGCATGGGTGTGCAGCTGCAGCATGGGCACTCGCACGGCCTGGGCGGTGGGCATGGTCACAGTCATGGCAACTCAAAGGCCAGCAAGAAGAAGGCGAAGAAGCATAAGAGATCCGTTTCACATGCAAATGCCACATCGACACCATGTGCCGCCTCGCCCACCAGACGCATCGAGGGCGGCGTTGCCTTCGATCCGGAGGATGCAGAGCTACCTGGCGCTGGTCTGCCCACCTACTCGTATCAGAACTCCAAGCTTGTGGATCCCAATCTGGATCTGGAAATAGCTGCCGTATTGGCGGAAACGGCTCCCGGCTCCCATCATCATGGCGGTCAGGTGGGACGTGAAGCCGTCAACATGAATGTGCGGGCGGCTCTCATACACGTAATTGGCGATGTTATCCAGAGCGTCGGCGTCTTTGTGGCCGCCGGCGTCATTTACTTTTGGCCCGAATACGCCATTGTCGATCCGATTTGTACGTTCGTCTTCTCCATCATTGTCCTGTTTACCACATTTACCATTATGAAGGATGCGCTGCTGGTGAGTGCAATTTAAATACGAATTTCAACTTCAATTGAAGTTGAAACTCGGCAATTTCTGCTATTCATTTTAAAAAGAAATTATAGAGCTTCAAGTTCATTTGAAAATTTTTAGATAAAATTAAAAAATCTAATCTATGAAGTCAAAACTAATTTAAGCTCTAATATAAACTTAAGCTAAAGCTTACCAATTTAGAAGCTCACAAAATTAAATTGGTAAAAAAGAAAAAATAAATAAATAAAAGAATTGATATATGATAATAAAAAATAATGTATGATGTATAATAAAATATACATTTAAACAATGCATAACTTGCTTAGGCATTCCTAAGATTTTACATAAATTTTATAAGCATTAAGCATAGAGAGAATTCATGAGAAATGTTTTTTTTTTTTTTGGATTCATTAATAATTATAATTTGATATTCCATTCAGTTACTACTTCTTTAAATGTAACTAATTGCGGATAGTTTAATATGAATTCTAATTTGAACCATTTATTATTTTGAAGTTTTATAATTTGAATTTAAGTTTTAATTATAAATGCAATAATTCACTTTTTTTGTTTATACTAATTTCTGTTTTCAGGTTCTCATGGAGGGCACTCCAAATTATATGCACTATGCCGAGGTCTTGCAAATATTCCAAAGCATTGAAGGCGTTGAGCGCGTTCACAATTTGCGCATCTGGGCGCTGAGCATTAATAAAGTAGCGCTATCTGCGCATTTGGCAATTGGTGAGTAGCCCCAGGGACTCCAAATGTACAAACCACTGGGCGCTGTACAAAGTGTCGGTGGAGGCGTGGCGTGGGACGGTAGCGGGTGGTAGAGGAGGCGGCGCACTGTGTGTACTGGGTGTGGCGATGGGAGTGAGAGTGTTGGAACTGGTTACATGTGTTTTTAACGTGGTGTTGTGTGTGTGCGCGTGTGTGAGTTTATGTGTGCGTGTGTGTGTGTGGGTTTGTGTGTGTGTGTGCTCTGCATGGTAATTATCCCAATGGATTCGGTGGTGTTGTTGTTGCTGCTGTTGCTACTACTGCTGCTGCTGCTGGCTGCTGCTGCTGTCCGTCGGGTTAGGCGCATCTCTTCATGTCCATGGCAAACGCGCGCAATTAGCTTAATTATTTTTGAAATGGCTTTTTAAGCGTGGCCAATTTCGACGTGGCACCCATCAATGTTATCAACAAACGTTGCTCCACAACTCTCTTTCTGTCTGTCTACTCATGCTAACTTACACTCTCTCTCTCTTTCCCCCTCTCTCTGGCTGTCCACTAGGTGCCAATGCAAACCCAAAACAAATATTAGACGCAGCCACTTCAGCGGTTCATTTGCGTTACAATTTCTTTGAGACGACCCTACAGATCGAGGACTATACGGCCGAAATGGAGAATTGCGTACAGTGCACGGTGCCAGAGAAATAATAATAATTCAATGAATTTCATTTAGTTTTTGCCAAGGTTGCGAAGTTGTTGGACGAAAGAAGAAAGAAAGAAAAAACAAAAATACTGTGTACATTCGCCTATAAAATGTATCTGTATCTATGAGATAAGCCCTAAATGCATTTACCTTATTCACCTGCACTCACAATGCAAACAGACTGAGGGACAGACGAACGAACGAACGGACGGACGGACAGACGGACAGGAATGCCCATCATTTGGCCAGATAATGTACCTAAAAATAATGCAATTCATTTTCCATCACGTCACATAATATTAACATTGTTAACATAGCACAGTGGTGCAAAAAAGTACAAGGAATCTTCAATGTATCGGCCAAATAAATAAAAGAAAAATTAAATAAATAAAAACTCATATAAAGTGTTGTTAATTAAATGAAATTGAAGCGCTGTAGTTCGCTTTTCAACTTAAAATTGTTATTTTTTAAGTATTGTGCCACAAAAAATGTTTGCCATATTATTTTCAATTTTAATTTGAAGTGAAAAATGTGTATACAAATACAAATTTATATATTCGGAAGTGTGGAAAAGCTCCAAAAGAAAATATGCAGCTATTATTTAAAAATATGATTAAATATATATAAAACATATTAATTTGAAATATAGAAATATAGAAATATTAAATCTCATATAGGTCAACTTTTTATAGATATTCATATACATATATTCATATATTATTTTCATTGAAAATATGAAAAAAATATTAATTTTTAATAAAATATATAAATAGATTATATGCCATTATTATAAGTGAAATTTTTATATAGATTTATAGATATTCAAATATATTTATATACATGTATATTTATATCAAAAATTTTACTTATGATATGGGATATAATATATGTAATATATTTAGTTAGTTTTAGTATATGAGATTATAACCAAATTCTCGGGTAATTAATTTGTTCTTTTTTACTTAAGGTATTACTTTTTCAGTTTATAATTCATATTTTCTCGGTAAATTTATACAACTGCATCAATTAATTACAGCATTTAAAAATTAGAGTACTATTATTTTTTTTAAATATTTTTTTTAAATATTATATTATATTAAATTATTAGAATATGACTTACACTATTTAAAAAAGTTTTCGAGTAGGAAGTGTACAAAAATTTTAAATTGAAATTAGTTCACTTAGATATATAATATATATATATATATTTTTTTTTTGCCAGTTGGATTGATTATACATATGATTATGCATACATATTTTTCTAGTGTATATCATATTTATATCATAATCTACAATATTCATATATATACATATACATATATGTCTAAATTATCTAAATTAAATCTAAATTATTTTGTTCCCTAGAAAATTGAGTAAGTCCCATTAAGCTGTAATCTTTTGCCTGGTATCTCAGCTATATATGTATGTATTTTTAAGCTTATTTTTTTATACGTTTACATATACTGGTATATATACGTGTGTATATGTTTTATATATCAACGTTGACCCACTATTCGCATAGAGAGACTAGCCACACTGTACACACGGAAATTGTCTGCTCGGAAAATGTTGCATCAGTTCGATGCATTTGGCGATATGCAAACACGCATAAAAGTTATTAAGCTGCCGCCGGCCGTTGCACAAAAATTGCATCAGACAGGAGCCGTTGTTGTTGTTGTTGTAGCTCCAAAATGCCTCTCCTACTACTACTACTACGA
Organism: Drosophila mojavensis; assembly: GCF_018153725.1. Taxonomy (NCBI): domain Eukaryota; kingdom Metazoa; phylum Arthropoda; class Insecta; order Diptera; family Drosophilidae; genus Drosophila; species Drosophila mojavensis. Next base: position 8,202,932 of record NW_025318858.1, read on the forward strand.
CTACTATTACAACTGCAAACATATATAGTAGTGTATGTGTATTGTGAGCAGAGCCCCCAGCTCTGCTAATGCCAATTTATGAAGCGGGCAGTGGGCAGCTAAGGCCGCAAGCTGCATTAAGCTGGCCACAGCGAGGACCCTCACCTGGGCCCAGGTAACAAAAAAGCCCATGCATAATTTGATATGCGGCCGTTGCGTAAGCGACAGATGCCGCTACATTGCTACGGACTGCGACTGCGACTGCGACGTCGACGTCGCGACGTCAGCATTTGCCGGCGGCACATTTGCCGGCTGCGACGCCGACGTCTGCGTGGGCGTTGAACGTCTAATCGGCGTCAATTTGTTGACAGCTTGTGCATGTCTGGGAGCATGGCCAGCGGTGGTTGGACAAATCTTCAGCGAAAACCACCTCATGACTTGGCTTAACTAACTTGTTGTCTTGGCCAAAACAACAATAGCAACAACAACAACAACAGCAACAACAATTATAAGTAGCCGAAATCGCACCTACAGTCGAGTCGGATGAGGCAACACAGTTGGCGCAGGCGCAGCTGACAGAGTGCTAAAAAATAACGGGAGAGAACGAATGAGAGTGAGAGCGAGAGCGAGAGAGAGCGCTCACTAAAGGAATTTAGTTCATGGTAGCGAATGTTGCGGCTTTTTGTTGCTGTTGTTGTTCTTCTTCTTCTTGATGCCACTTACCACTTGACCTGCAGTCGGCAATTGATGCACATGGCATGCCATAAATGTAAGCTAAGCTTTAACTTATTAAACCAAACAGACACGCATACTCACACACACACACACACACGCACATGCATACACGTGTGCTGAGGCACTCCTTAATTCTCAGTTGAACTAACCTTGACCTGGCCTACGTTAAGTGCTTTTTATATTAACTACTTTGCAGCTGGCTTCCACTCAATGACATTTCATTTGGTTTAACCTCTAGTAAATGCTTTGAATTAGCAGCTCTAGTAGAGCTAATTAGCATTAGCCATCGTCATTATGGCCAGACTTGGTTGAACACCCCTTACACGTGGTGCAACAGCTCGAAAGCTAAGCAAATACAAATTGCAAAGGACTTGAAATTATACGTGTTTATTAATATTGGTGAGTAGATGGAGTATAGAATGAGTGTATAGTATATAGAGTTTCGAGTGTATAAGCAAGGGAGTATACATGGAGTGTATAACATAGACACAGTATTTAGTAGTGTATAATATCATATAATATAATATCATATAATAATAATAATATCAAATATCAATAGTAAAGAGACCGTGAAGACTCACAAAAATTAGATAATAGATTCACTTAAACCAATGCACAAGGATTAGCAAAAAAAAAAAAAAAAAAAAAAAAAAAATATATATATATATGTATATATATATATACATATATTTAAATATCTTATATACACTTATGTACATAAAAATATATTCAAGTTGGACTCTTTGGCTATTCTTATAATGCAGAGGCATAAAAGGCTTTTAGGTGAACATTCAGATAAATTGAAAATAGATATCATAAAATGTTTGTAAATTTGACTAAAAAGTAATTATAACTTAAGTTGCTTTCTCTTAAGTTGGCCCAAAGAAAGTGGATTATAACTAGCTAACTGGAAGTTTCAGCTCGATTTGCATTTTCGCGCTAGGGCTTATAAATGAATATAGTTAACAAGTAAAAGTATAGCTATAAGTAAAAGTATAGCTATTGACCAAAAGAAACTTTTCGGTGCGCTACTAGAACTATGGACATCATTTTCAGTTTGATGCTAGATGCAGGATGAAACAGATATGACTTACAGGTATAGGTTGAGTTAAGGAAAGTTTTCAGTAAGCTGCCAGAACCAGCAACGCTTAAATCTTAAGATTAAAGAAGTATGAATTGATAAACATATCCTACCTATTAAAATATTAAATATATAATAATAAAACATAAAATATAAGATAATAAATAGAAATATAAAGATAATAAATAAATAAATAAAATAGCTATAATTTCTGTACGATATACGCATAAATTGTCAATTTTTGAGATGAATTTTGATGGTTTTCAATTAGATTGATCCGTGGATGGATTGAGCATTAATGATTGATTAACGACGTTGTTAACAGCGAGTCGCAATTTCAGATTTTTGCGCATTTTCGTTTACTTTATGCATTTATAATTTTCGGCAATTTTCTTGTCATTTCTTGTTGCTGTTGCTTTTGTTGCTGTTGTTGCTTAACTGATGCAAAGTTCGAACTGGCGCAAAGTTTTTAATGAGCAGCGACGACAGTGGACGTCAGCAGAGCAGTCAACGGCGCTGTCGACGCCAACTGCGCTGCTGCTCTGCTTGTGAGCAAGTTGCGAATAAAAGTCTCGCTTAAATTGTTGCTAAGATGCAAGGCAAGCGGATAAGAACATTTCGCAAACTGGAAAATACGCAAAATCCCAACTGCGAAATGCTGCGAAAATGGGCAAAAATCTAAAGCTAAAAAAATAATAAAATAAATAAAATAAAACAACAACAAAATTGGCAAACAGAAACGCTTGAAAGTTTTTGGCGCATTGTTTTCACTGTTAAATTTTCCATGTAATTGTGCCTTGCGCTGATACCAGGTTGAGTTCCTCTGACCTTGCCCGCCCCAGCATCGATTTCTTGAATATTCATCTCAGACACTGTGGAGTGGGAATAAGCTTTATATACACAAGTTTATTGAAGTTTTCTGTTTGTCAGCTATATTTAGATTTATATATTTTCTCTTATTTTTTATTAGTTTTTTTTAGTCTTATGAAAAGCAATCATAGTCTTATGGCTTACATTTGATTGAGGTATGACAGCAATAATGTTAAGTATACGCAGCAAGTAATTGTAGAGGTGAGTAACAGGATAAGCTAAGTATGATTGACTTGGAGATACTCTGAACTTTTGCGTGGAGCTGCTGAATCGAGTCGGTAATGCTTAACTAAAGTATCAGACGAAATATTTACGATTACGGGATTTAAAAGTTAAATTCTTTGTCTTAAGCTATTAACATTGTTGGACAATTCTAGAGTCGTCCTTATTAAAAATATATAATATGATATGAGATCAGGCATGGCTCCATCTGATTTTTTCATACTGTTCGAAAAGCACTTAATATTTTAAACTTTCCTTAAGAGATTTATGACTTAAGTATACCTCATGTATGTATCTATGTGATCCATTATAAATTCACAAATTGGGCAATATATATTTTTGGGGACACATATCCAAATATATAGTTTCCCAATATACCAATTCCTATAAAATATTTATTTTCATTAAACATTCATAGTTTAAAATCTTTTACGGACATTCATGCAACTTCTCTCACTATTAAATGTAAACAAATTCACTTTCCAAACATCACAAGACTTGTTATTTCTGCGAAGGATTTCATAAAATCTTGCTCGCATCATTATTTTCAGTTTCCGAACTTGCTTTGCCTAGAAAAGTTTTGCTATTGAATTCTTAGAAAAACAGTTCTAATCAGCTTAAAAGTTTCGTTAATAGGAAATGCTTTAGAAGTTCACAGTATATCTGTAATTTATATATTTGCCTGATTAAATATTAATCGAGTGCTATGAATGCAGATAATGTTACCAAATTAGTCTAGCATAAATTACTGAGAATGAACAATTTTTTTTACGTATTCAAAAATATAAAAATATAAAATTAGTTTATTTTGACTCTATATGGCTATAATTTACCGTGAAATGCTGAATAAATGCGCTGCGTGAATCTGACTTGTCGGTATTATGGCTTGGCTTTCTTCAACGTCTCTGTATCCATATATTACTTGCATATATATACATATATGTGTATATCACTTTTCATAGCACGCATTTTCCATTTTCTCCTAGCCAAACATAACTTGTCTTCCTGCTTCATTTATAGCCAGAGATATTTGCATTGCCAAATCTCTCGAATATGCAAGAAAATCTTGTTCAAGCCTTGATGAGTTTATAAGAACCGCACTTAAAGCAACAAATGCAGATATGTGGGTGCGTGTGTGTGTGTGTGACTGAGAGTGTGTATGTGTGTGTCTGTGTATAAAGCAGCTGCAACGCATGCATTGCATTTGTGTTGCATTCCACATTCCCAGTGGCCTTTGCTCGCTGCTACACACACACACACACATGCACACTGACACACCCACACATACACTGATACCCAGGCGTCCTTTACAGTTGTCACGGCTTCCTTTTATAGACAAATATTGCGCTGGCATGTGCCTGGCGGCCAAACAGAACACGCTTGTGACTGTATCTGTGCCTCTCTCTCTGTGTGTGTGTGTGTGTGTGTATATCTGTGTTTGTGTGTGTCGTATATAAGTTGTTTATTTTTATTTTTTCATTTTTTGTGTTTTTGAATGCCACTCGTTCCTTTTGGGCCTTCTGGGCGCATTTCGCCCAGCGGCTCTCTTTACACTGCATGGAAATGTCGCGGCTTTGCTTCTTTTGCTTTTTGTTGTATTTGTGCTGCCGTTGGATGTTGTCTGCGCCGATGCTGCTGCTGCTGTTGCTGTCGCTGCTGTTGCTGCTGTTGTTATATTTCATGCCAGTGGTCAGTTACGGGTCTGGTCCATGGGCTATTGGCGTTCGGTTATATTGAAAAATTTGAATGCTAGTAAAAACTTTTAATTGTCGCTGGTCAACGACGTCGACGTCGACGCTGGCAGTACGCTCCACAGTTGTAAATGTTGCTGTTGCTATTGTTGTTGGGCCGGGACATTTAAATGCCGCCGTTGCCTGTTATTGTTAACAATATTTTTCAATGCAATTTTCCCTTGATTAAAATATGCAATGCAATGTTTTCCGGCTCTGCTTGCCCACGCCTCCAACTTCTATCTCACAATTCTCTCTCGTATTCTCTTAAATTATGTGCAAAAATATAATTCCAACGCTTTATAAAATTGCTCGAAAGCGGCTTAAAAAGTTGCCAATTTTATTTAATCAGTCGCCACGAACTGACAGCTGCCCTCCGCTTGATGGCATTCGTATTAAAATATATATGTATATATGTACATTTATTTTTTATTTCGAAATGAAAATCCTTAAGCTGGAATGGGGTCAGTTTTGAATTGCTGCTGTGTCATGCTTGTCAAAACTCTCCATGATTGTGCCTGTCGATAAATTGTGTAAAATTTGTTTTGCTTCCACATTGATTGCTTAAACAAGATAACAAACTTCAATCCAGTTGTGTTTTCATGTTTACCTGATTGTAAGTGGTAAGCAATATTATAAGCTGAACTATTGCTTAAGCTGAAATTATCTAGACTTCTGTGGGAATGAGCTACAGAAATGGCACAGCCAAAGCTTAAATATATATTTCATTGCTAAAGAAAACATAACTATGTTTTTGGTAAGCTTACATGAACTGAAGGGTTAAAATTCTACAGAGTTGATAAAAATAATTCTGTTTTATATTATTTTTTAATTTTTAGCATTTCGTCAAATATTATTTACATATTTTGAATAATCCATACATTTTTAAATTTTTATTACTTATCCTTTTTTCATTAAAAAAAATAATTTTATTATTTTTAATTATATATTTGTTTTGCGAAAAAATATATATATTTTAATTTTTTATGTTAACCGAGCATATCTAACAGTAATTTTTTAATTAAATTTATATATTATATATTTAATTTCTTATTATATTTTTCATAATATTTTTTTTATTCCAAAAAATATGTTTTTTTAAAACTAATTATTACTTACGTTTTATTTTTTTTATATTTTTGTTTGATTATGTATATTTATTATTTTTTTTTAGCATATTTGTATTTTATTGCTAAAATATTTAAAATAAATACAGTAAAATTTATTTACTACTCATATTAATATATAATAATTTATATTATATGGAATACAAATACATTTTAAAAGTTTTAGTATTAATATATTTTGTTTTTCAATCTTGAAGATGTAAAATTTTTTAGCTAGCTCAATCATTTCATATCGTGAAGCTTCATGTCATCTTAGTTGTTTTCATAGCAATCAGCTTTTGTCGCTCCCATTTCGATATGAAATTAAAGTTTGTTTCCACAAAGGCAGCGACATGCCTATGGCAATGAATTATTTAGACTTTAATCCGAGTGCTTTTTTGGCGAGGATCGATGGCCAACGCAGTGGGCACAGTAATGCCTTCAAGACGATGCCAGGCAACTGCGACAGTAGCAGCAGGAGCAGCAGGAGCAGGAGCAACAAGAACAACAAGAATTTCGGCCAAGTTTTCTAGTTGTGCTTAGGAAATGGCACAATAAACAGTGAACGCATATAAAAGGACATTCGAGTTCATTTGTTCGGCGCGTTGCGGCGCTGCTGTTTGGGCGGTGGGCGTGACTGAAGTTGAATTGCTGCATTGTTTGTTGCTGTTGTTGTTGGTTTTTGTTTTGTTGTTGTTGTTGTTGTTGTTGTTAAAAACAATGCCACAACGACGTCGCCATCGCCGTTGCCATCGTCGTCGGCGGCACCGAAAAATAGCTGCAACAAACTTTTGCAAAACTATACAATTGCATAAAATTGTAAAAAATTTATAGGGAATACATGCGCTCCGGGGATATACACTATATACATATACATATATACGTAGGCAACTGGAATGCGCCAGTGTCTGAAAACGAAAAAAGATGAAGAAGAAAATTTAGCGCACTGTGCGGGGATTGAAAGTGAATAAAAAAGTAGAAAAGGACAGATATGATGCCACATAGCCGACTAAAGGAGAGTGCTGCAAAAACTTTATATAGAGTACCTGCTCCGATTGCTATCAAGCTTCACAGTTTATTGCGTCTGGCAGGACATCATTAGGGAGAATTAAAAAAAAAAAAAAAAAAAAAAAGGACAATTTGTATTTTAAAGAGACATATTTATTCATATAAAATTTTTTAACATTACAACATTCAGAAAATATTTATAATATTTATTTAAATAATCTAGATAACATTCATAAAAATGAATTGTGTGTGTGTGTTTTTTTTTTTTTTTAGATTTTTCTTGTTTTTAAATGAAAACAGAATTTATATAATTCCAGTTTTCTTTTCATATTTTTAAAATATTTAATTACATTTTATTAATGTTTAATTATTCAGATGTATACTTTTATTTTTATCATTCATTAATTCACTTGATATACTACATATATTTATAAATGTAAATATATATTCCCTTAAAAATAAATAAATCCAACAATTGACTATGTTTAAAATATAATATTAAAAAGTATTCTAGATTGGAGAATCTTACTCATTTAGTTCCTTAGACTTTTTTTTTTTATAGACGCACAGTCAATTCGCATTTTCTTTAAAGTACTCACAAAATAAACTTTATTTTTATTTTCATGTAAACATTTCAAGACATTTTGAAGGTTGTTCATCTCGAATTACCTCAATGTTCGTGACTACCTCGATTCGTAAACTTTTTGCCCTTTGTTTTTTCTTTTTCTGGTTTTTTTTTTTTTTTAGCTTGGTGTAGAGCACATGCGAAAAACTGCAAATGAACTTGGATGCCGACGGCTGCAACGGTTCACGTGCTAGTTTTATAGACCCCACCACAAATACCCCCGAGCTCCAATTCCTGCTGCTGCTGTTGCTGCTACTTTCTGCTTCTGCTGCTCGCATTGCCCAAGCTTAGACTTAGCCACCGCATATTGTCGCTTAGCTGGCTAGCTGGGAGTGGGCACATTGCAGCTGAGAACCTCTGCTTTGCATGGCAGAACTCAGAAACGAAAAAAACAGAATAGAAGTACTATATATAACGCCTCGCACGTTAAGCCAATATTTTGTGGGCAGCCCCAAGGCTAACGCTGCTTAAAGTTATTCAAAGCTTTGCGGGGTTTTTTCATTTTATTTTTATTTCATTTCGGTTAGCGAGTTTTTTTTTTTATGCCATTGCTAAGTTTACTGTGGACAGTCAGCAAAAAACAATTAACCCACTCAACCTGAACTCCGGCCGGCCCACTCCAAACCACCAAGCACCCACGAATACCCTGCATATGCTTCTCCAGCAGCTAGGATGTAACCTTAGAGCTGACCGTTCAGTTGCTGCTGCCGCATTGACTGGCCACAGATTTTCTAGTTTTTATTCCACATTCCCCTCTGGGGCATAGTGAAGTTGGTGGTGCGATGGCGGCAACCCGCTTAGTCCGCGAGCACTTTACAATACGCTTTCGCTTTTAGCCCGTTCCTACTTTTTTCAGGTTTATTTTTTGTTTTTTCAATGCACAATATGCGGGCGATTCGTGGTTCGCTTCAACTTGGCCCTTTTGGACTGTTAAACACCCAGTCATCCACCCACCCACACACACAGCGCTCGCCCACATGCAATACACGCACATAAATTGTGCACCGCTGACGTGGTGTCAACCATACGGCCGCTGCCAGCCAGAGGGCCAGATACAAGAAAAGTGCAACTGCAGCCACCGGATGCACAGGCAGCTCCTCTTGACTGCTTCTGGTCTTTTGGTTAACTGCCAGTCAGCGGGCATCGCGGGGGTGGGGTAGCTGGGTATACTATAATGACTTTGTCATAGAGTTGACAGTGTGGAGCGTGAAGCGCGTGTGTGCCGCAAGACAATATATAACATGTCCAAATTGTCTTTTAAAAACTAGTTACAGCTCAACTTACAGCTTACTGACTTAAAGTATAAACTATATAAGTATAAGTATAAGTATAAGTATAAGTATAAGTATAAGTATAAGTATAAGTATAAGTATAAGTATAAGTATAAGTATAAGTATAAGTATAAGTATAAGTATAAGTATAAGTATAAGTATAAGTATAAGTATAAGTATAAGTATAAGTATAAGTATAAGTATAAGTATAAGTATAAGTATAAGTATAAGTATAAGTATAAGTATAAGTATAAGTATAAGTATAAGTATAAGTATAAGTATAAGTATAAGTATAAGTATAAGTATAAGTATAAGTATAAGTATAAGTATAAGTAGTATAAGTATAAGTATAAGTATAAGTATAAGTATAAGTATATAAGTATAAGTATAAAGTATAAGTATAAGTATAAGTATAAGTATAAGTATAAAGTATAAGTATAAGTATAAGTATAAGTATAAGTATAAGTATAAAGTATAAGTATAAGTATAAGTATAAGTATAAGTATAAGTATAAGTATAAGTATAAGTATAAGTATAAGTATAAGTATAAGTATAAGTATAAGTATAAGTATAAGTATAAGTATAAGTATAAAGTATAAGTATAAAGTATAAGTATAAGTATAAGTATAAGTATAAGTATAAGTATAAGTATAAGTATAAGTATAAGTATAAGTATAAGTATAAGTATAAGTATAAGTATAAGTATAAGTATAAGTATAAGTATATATAAGTATAAGTATAAGTATAAGTATAAGTATAAGTATAAGTATAAGTATAAGTATAAGTATAAGTATAAGTATAAGTATATAAGTATAAGTATAAGTATAAGTATAAGTATAAGTATAAGTATAAGTATAAGTATAAGTATAAAAGTATAAGTATATAAGTATAAGTATAAGTATAAGTATAAGTATAAAGTATAAGTATAAGTATAAGTATATATATAAGTATAAGTATAAGTATAAGTATAAGTATAAGTATAAGTATAAGTATAAGTATAAGTATAAGTATAAGTATAAGTATAAGTATAAGTATAAGTATAAGTATAAGTATAATACTTGTATACTTGTAATATAATAATTATATAATATAAATATTTAAAACGTTCGTGACAAAATCTAATCAACCCACCTCGCATTTATTTCTCACTATTAAACATTCAATGTGAATATCTAAATTATAATTATAGTAATTAGATCGATGTAATTAATTTATTTCCGATGTTCAGCCCAGTTTGTAATTCATTTCAAGTATTTTGGTTGAGGTTTTAATGATATAATCTTAAGTTAAGTGCTTTAGTTTGATTTTAATTTACCACAATTTATTTCCACTTAATTATATGCATACAGTCAATCTAAAGTCCCCCGTCCCCAACTGCCGCTCGTAAGCTGCTTGTAACGGTTCTTCTATATCCGTAATAGCCCATGTCTTTTGTTTAAAATTCATTGATTAATATCATGCCTCATTTGTGCTTGTGCTTCATTTGCCAGGCGTTTCTCTCTAACAGGCACACGCACACATACATATACAAACATGTACATATATATTAATTTTGTATCTGTATCTGCTGGCGTATCCGTATCTGTATCTGTCATTCTAATGAGCTTATATGCCATATTGTAAGTAATTTAAATTGAGCCCACTTGTACAGCACTTGTGCACAAAATGAACTCGAAATGCACTTGCCGTACCAGCCCCTTCCTGGCGCTTCTCAACTGTGTAAGGGTTGCATGTGGCATGTAGCATGCAGCATGTGCCATGTGTGTGTGTGTGTGTGTGTGGCGGCTGCTGCTGCCGCCGTCTGCGCTCGTTCAACTAAATGAATAAACTTTTTCCGTGCATACTCTTTTGGCGGTAAATAGTGTTAAAGTTCACACATTTGATTTGTTTTTTCTTTTCTTTTGCTATTTTCTTTTTTATATTTTCCCTTTTCTCTTTTCTATTTCTGCATTTGTTTGTTTTGTTGTTTTGCTATTTCTGGTTTTACATGCAGCTCCCCTGTTGCGTTCCACACTTGTCTGTTGACTGTTTTTTAGTATTCACAAATTTTTTGACAACATTTGTGTTCCTCTTTCGTAGAAATAGTTTTTCCATTATGCCATTCGGTTTGGGGGCGGGCTGGAGCGCGTCTGGCTGCGTGCTTGAGGGGCGTGGCACATACATATATATATAAAGTAACCGAAACAACAAAAGTGTAAATTAGCTTTTGGCTGTTGTTGACGTTGTTGGTTTTTGGCTCTCAGCTCTGGCTGCGGATCTCAAGCTGCTCTCTCTCTCTCTCTCTCTCTCTCTCTCTCTCTTTTACTCGCAGGGTTGGCTGTAGCTGGAAAAAGTTTGTCATTTGGTTTTAATAAAAACACTTACACACTCGCACATGAACACTTGAATACACACGCACACACACTCGCACGCTCGCACCCACACTTGCATTCACGCTCTTGCAGCACTTCATTTGCGCGCTACATGAAGAAAAGTTAACTGAAGAGCTTTTCGGTTCATAGGGCTGATGACGATGACGACGATGATGATGATGATGATGACGATGTTGATGGTGTTGCTGAGGTGCAGTGGGGTCAGGAGCAGCGCTGCGGGGTATCCCTGTTTATTTTTTGGCTGCTTCTGCTCTTGACACGCCAACCGAAAAGCGTCTCAAAGTTTATTTAGAAATTAAAATTTTTGGTCCGCCAGGCTTAAAAGATGCATCACTGCATTCCGCTATGGCTTTAACTATGGCTATGGTTATGCCTGAAAGGCATCGCCAGGCAGGGCACAGCCAAGCCAAGCACTTCTACAGATTGCTTTCAGCAGCATTCAAATTCCCAGCTGCTGCTTCCGTTTTCTCTAATTTTTTGAGCAATGTTTGCTAAAATACTTGAAACGAATTAATTGTTTTTTTTTTTCTTATATATGTATGTATGTTTTCGTATGTATACATATACACATATGATCATACATATTTCTTAATTAAAAATTATTCAATTTAAATTTCGTATTTTAGCTGTTTGTAATGGCATTAAATTGAATAGCGTCGCATTCTAAAATTTATGAATTGGAAAATATTTTTTATTTAATAACAAGGCTATGAAAATAGCAAAGGCTATGAATCCTCAAAGCAGAAAATATGTGAATTATCTTCATAATTTGTTGTTCTAAGGGAAGAACTTATGAAGTACGAATTACGAATTATGATATAGTTGGAGTGAAAGAGTTGAGTTTTATATAGCGAAACAAAATTTATTTTATACATTAATAATAAATATGAATACATTAATCTAAAACTTCATCATTGGCTTGAACCAGCTTTTAGAGCGCTTTTGCTACTCAAATGTAGAAACCTCTCAAGCGAGCCCTTTAAATGCTTCAATAGCTTCTACAGGCAAAGAAAAATATTCAGCTCGTTCAGTTTTGAGGCTCGGGATGCCAAATAAAATGGTTAGATGCCAAATCTGGGCTGCAAACTGGATAAGCTGAAGGATAATTATAAAAAAGAAGGAAGTCAAGTAATATGATATTTTTTCAATAACGAGTATGAAACGCTTAAAGGCTTTCTATTAATGTTCGATAAACTAATCGATAATAACCCTAGGAAAGAAGAAAAAAAAAAAATAATATAAATTAAATAAATTAATAAAACAAAACCTTTGAATCTTTATAAGCAAGCAAGCAAGGTCGGATCAAGGCAAGGCTTTGATATATTTTAATTGCAACTTCGATTTTAGACTCCGAAAAGAACTTACAGAAATTCCTCGGATAATATATTAATACTGAAAAGTAGCGAATTAAAGTCACGGAATGTATAAGACAAACTTTTTACTTGATAGAGCTCCACAGATTTAGATTTCGACTTTCGAAAAGCCAAGTTAAACAAGGAGTTGCTGGATCTGGATCTGCCTGTGGCTTTACATGCTTATGGTCATTAGTCAGCTGTAATTGAAATTGCATAATCATAAGCTCACTCCGAGTCAAATTCGGACAGTTATGCTGTTAAACTGCCAATTAGTGAGACAGGATTTGCAAAGAGGGGCGTAACGAGATGAATAGGCATTGAAGTGGACTACTTACACTCACACACACACGGGCACAAGCACAGGCAGCAAGAGCACAGACAAATCACGGCTGTAAATAGACAACCAAAAAGACGTCCGACGTTTTGGTCAGCTACAGTAACATCAATTGCCGGACAGACACCCACAGAGACAAAGAGAGTTGGAGTGGGAGTAGGTGGGCGGGGGAGTGGGTACTGTGCATAGGCAGACAGCACGCCGCAACAACAATAGACTAGGGACATGTTAGTCAGACACAAACAGATCCAGTTAAAGCACACACAAACAGCTCCACAAAACTGAAGTTCCAGCTGTAGAAATACGAGCTATGTATGTATATACCATGGCCGATGGCCGGCCACTGAGAGGAGTGCCAAATGAAGATTATTATCGTTTTGCTGCCGGGCAGAATTCACACTTTGATATACACTTGTATAAGGAGCACACACACACGCACACACACACACACAGTCATTGACTCGAACCGTATTCATTATAATTGGTGGGCGTGGCTGTGGTATATATATACACGTTTGTTTGTTTTGCCTGTTTATTGCGCTCTTAAAGGCCTATTCATGTCCGACATGCAGAGCAGCATGAAAACACTTGAGCTGCTGTCGCGCTGCACAAGCGCTAATTAAACAAAAAGCATTTCACTTTCTTTTTTCTTTTATATAATTATTTTGTTTGTTATCATTGCTACTACACATTTGAACTGGAAATTTGAACAATTGTTTTTGTCATTAGCAACAGGGAGCAGGCACGGATGTCCTTTGTTAAGTTGGCTGCACTTGTATATGCGCTGCAGTCGTAGAAGTAACTTGTGACTATCGATAACTGATGATTTTGATAGTAAATATGTTAACAAACGATAGAGGATAAATAGCAAAAGAATAGAATAGATTATTTGATTGAAATTCATAACATTACAATGTTTAAAATTAAAGATTAAATCTCATCGAAAAATTGAATCCATATACTAACAGAGCTTAACTCAACTCATCTACTGAGCTTATATTTAAATTTAAGCATCTGACTGAAAGTTGTTAAGGTGTTTCAAGAGTACGAGCTTATCGATAACCGTTAGTACGACTATAGTTAATTATTAAGATTTGCTATTGACAAAAGTTAATCCACATCCTAGCCGAGCTTCAGCTAAACTCATCTACTTAGATCTTATCTTTTAAAGGAGGAAAATTGGGAGTATAATTTGCATAGAGGGCCCTTTGTCAAGGCTCGGCAATATCTTAACCAAATGCAGAAATAGACACATACCAACACACTCTCATACACACGCACACACACATGTACACACAAATGTATATAAAAACTTGTTATATATTTCTATTTGCTCCGCTGGAGCATTGAGAGCTAATGTCTTTCAACTTTTCATTTGACCGAATATGCCGCACTCATGCCCTGTAATTCACAATTTGAGCATAGACGAATGCTTGGCCAGCTTGAACATGCAACATTTGCCAGAGGGGCTCACATATATATATACACACATACACGCACGGACACAAAAGGCGACATAAAATAAAAACGTGTGCGGCACATATGTATGCATGTCTACCTCTCCTTCCCTCTCACTCACTCTCTGCCACTGTTACCCTCTCGCATCCCCTCTCCCTTTGCTTGTACTAGTGCCTGGTCACATGATGCAGTCAAACCGACAATATGGAGTACATACTTGTGTAAAACAAGTTATTCCATTTTGAGGTTTCTGAATAATTAATGCCACTAAAAATGTTCACATCGTCCATTTGTTGTTGCCGTTAAATTGCATATATATTGCATTTATATTGCACACATGCATCGCATGCACCGCAGCTAGTGATGCGAGCATTAGTGCACACACAATCCACGTTTCTGATATGAATTTGATTTTAATAAACAATCATGTGCTAAGTGCTGCGATTTAAACCCCTGCTTTTCCCTCCACAAAGTTAATTAAGATTAGTTAGTTTTATGCTCGAATTTATTGAGCGCTTTGTGGCATTAGCTGGAAGCTCAATACCATCAATAAATCAAATCCTTCATGGTGCAGACCGAGATTTTGGGATTAAAAACGTATTGATGCATTCTGTGCTGATCTTGTAAAAGAAAAATTCTACCAACAATATGTCCAATTAAAACAACAATAAAAAAATTACAGATAATCGCTATTTATATTTTAAATATTTTAAAAATATATTTATTTATTGTAATATTATATAATATATTAAACACATAAATAACTTTTAATTAATATAATTACTTTGGTATTGTTTGATATAGGCCATGATAATAAGCAGCCAAATTATGTAACTATAGTATTTTTAAAATATTTATTTTATTATGTTTTATTGTTATATTTATTATATTTTATTAGTTATTATATTTCATGAATCTCCTATGAATATTTATAATAAATAGAAGTCAAAGTGAAAAGGTAAGTTGGCATGCTGGTATATTTTAGAAACAGTTTATAGCAATTTACATATAACAAACTTTTAGTGATTCATGGGGTAGAAATCCTACCGAATTTAATTAAATTTTTATTTAACTTCACTTTTACAATTTAATTAAAATACTATTTTTTGCGATTCGTAATTTTTCATTAAATTATATTTATTGAGTAGAATATTATGTATAATATTTTAAATCTTATGTTAAATTTTTTCTTTATTAATATATCATTTCAAAGACTTTTAGATAGTTAAGTTGTTTGACAGGATACTTGTATAGCTCTACGATTTATAGTTAGTCTTGAATAAAACTACTTAAAAAACAACACTACTTAAAAAAATAAGATGCATTTATCTTGTCATAGTATAGTAGCCAGCTAAAGATAATATATATAATATATAAAGTATAAATTATTCTTAGTTGAAATTTCAATTATGGGATGAAAACTAATTAATTTATAATTTATAATAATTAATTTATAATATTTTTTTCAATTATAAAATGAGAGTTTTTTATTGTATAATGAATTATCTATTGTTTTATTTATTAAATGATTATTAAGGATTTTTAATTTAAAATTACAACATTGAACATTGAAAAATTCACTTCATCGCAGTGTAAAAATTCACAATAATCCACAGATTTATTTTATTTGCCATCACTATTCAGTAGGTGTTCGGGGTGTACACATACATAATACATACATACACATTGAGGGCATCATGATGAGTATGCAATATATCCTATAAATATAAATATATATACATACTTCTGTTTATATACATATATGTAAGTAGGAGTGTGTATACATAATGCATACATTATTATGCATTGTACTGCGTTTTACACAAGTGTTCTTTGTGTGCGACACTTCGTAGCTCTTGCTTTTTTTCTTCAAACAGAAGTGCATTGCAGTTTTATGGAAAGAATACTTTGCCTTTGATCAGCAGCCATAAGCAATGGTCGTTGGCATTGTAATAATTTCCAGCTCCTTGACAACTTCAGGGAACCTGGCCCAATTCAATTTGGTGCCATAGACTATAGAAAGACGGACAGGCAGGCAGGCAGTCAGTCAGCTACTTAAGTTTTATGAAGCGTCGATATGGCCGTGGCGAGTGACTATCCATAAATGGACACAAGAGGCTGAGGAAAATTGGCGCCAATGCAACTTAATCTCTGTGTCCTGCCATGACAAATCGTCCTTATCGTTTTACGAACGTCAAAAACAACAACAGAAACAGAAAAGAATTAAGAAACAAGTGGCATAGCCGGGAGTTGCGATTGTACGGACCATGATATATCCTGTAGAAAGGCGTGGGAGAAAGGGAGAGTTTGAA
Organism: Drosophila mojavensis; assembly: GCF_018153725.1. NCBI lineage: Eukaryota > Metazoa > Arthropoda > Insecta > Diptera > Drosophilidae > Drosophila > Drosophila mojavensis. The sequence goes on from NW_025318858.1 coordinate 8,219,390, forward strand.
AAAAAAAAATATATATATTTAAAAATTATTAAAAATAAAAATGATGTATACTTAAAATATATATAAAAAAAAAAAATTAATAAATAAAAATAAAAAATATAAAATTTAATATGTATAAAATTATTGTTATATTAAAGAAGCTCTTATATACATATATATATAAAACTTGAAAAAAAAAAAAAATTAATTAAATTATTATATATTTTTTTTTTTAAATGTATATTGCGAATATTTTTTTTTATACTATACAAAAATAATAATATGACAATGTCTTGTAAAATTAATTAAAAAAAAAAATATTTTATAAAATATATTTATATAATATCTGTACAGAATATATATATGTATTACCAAATTCATTATTTTTTATTGAAGTAATATTCTGATTCTAGTCTGAAGCTTCCAATTGCGAAAGTTTCTTAGACTTCCAACGAGTTTTTCGAGTGACTAAAAAAGAGTTTTGCTTGTTGAACTGTTAACGGTTTTTTGTTGTCAGTCGCTCTTGCTCTGAATAAAATCAGCTTAACATTTAATAACAGTTTATTAAACTTTGCAACTATTTGGTTCTTTTGCTTGTTTCTTGCTCGTAAAAAACTTCCGGTAAATGCTTTAAACAATTCAAAGACAAAATAGTCTTTAGCTACTATATCTATAGATAAATGTTTTATATATTATATATAAGAGAAATGATTATGCATATACAAAAGCTGTTTTATCTCATAGATGTATCCACATTTTTAATAGTTGGCTGTCTTTTTTTATAGGGTATACAAAATGAATAGACTGAAGCCAAAATGAAAGACTGAAAGCAAAGCAAAAAAAAAAAAAAAAAAAAAAAAAAACAAACAAACAAGTTATAAAAATATATAAAAAACCAGAAGAGCAATTCACACGCACAACAACAACAACAACAACAACAACGGCAACAATAACAAAATGCAGATAAAAGATGTTTGCTTGTTGTCTTTTGTTGTTGTCTTTTTATGACTTCAATTAACTGTGGCACAGGTTCAGGTCCAGCTAAGGGTCCAGCCTCAATATGTGTGTGGGTGGGTGTGCTGATTGTGTACGTGTGTGTGTGCGGGTGTGAGTGTCTTGATTGTGTGTGCGTGTGTATTGAAGATTTGCGTTCATAATTTTTTATCTCTGCTGGCTGCGTGAGCTCTAGTTGTTGTGCTTTCATTGTTGTTGCTTTTTGTTGTTGTTGTTGTCTTTTGGCATGCATCATTAGTTAGCTTAATGTAGTGTAGCAGGCAACACGACCACGCCCACTTTTTTTTTTTTTTTGCCTAGAATATGGGCAGCTGAGCTAGTGGGCTGCCGGCCATCAGGCAGCTTCAAGTATTTATGTGTGTGTGTGTGTGGGCTTTGCTATGGCTACTATAGATAGCAATCACATATATCCACATACATATACATGCACCAACACACATGCCAAGAAAAACGGGCAATCAATTGCCAAAATTGAACAGTCTTAACGTTTCGCTGCGAATGCTTTGAGATAATCGCCGCAAAAACTGCGCCACTTAGAGCCAATGGATGAACAGCATTCCCAAGCCAATAACTCGATCCTAACTTTCAACTCACACCCGTACCGCCCCTCTCCCCACCCGCCCACACACACGCTGTTAGCCTTGGCAACGTTTGTCTATCCCAACCAGGGTCCATTCCTAGCCAGCGAGGCGTTCTTGGCGGCCTTTTGTGTGTTTGACGTTTATGTTAACATGTGTGTTGTCTGACGATGCGTGTATCTCTGTCTCACTTGCTGACACTGTGTGGGTGTGTGTGCGTGCCAGAGTCGTGCATGGAGGAGCCATGCTTGTCGCAGCTTTTGCAAACCATCCGCTTTATGCGCACACCGTCCGCCTGGCTCTCAGCTTCCCTATCTCTGTTTCTCCCCGTGCTCCTTTGCCACGGCATCATTCTCTCTGTGTGTGTGTGTGTGTCTCGCTTGCGTGACATTGTCTTCGCATGTGCCACAGTGCCGCAAATGAAGCTATTAAGTGTGCAAATATTGAGCTCACATCAAAAATTCAACACATTGATGGGGCCACGCTCATAATAAATCGAAATTGAAAACGAAATCATATTCAAATCACATCCGCAGCCCCCACGAATATTGAAAGATAAATGAAAATAAATATTTATAAAAGTATGCTTATGAATTTCTTTATTCAATTTCTTCAGGTATTGTTATTTAATTTAATTTAATTCATTCTTATTTATAGGTAATTCGATTGTCTACATCATTTAAGATGATAAAAAAAAAGTATAAAATATTTTTAGAGCTGTTATCTCTGAGGTAAGTAACATATTTCAAAATCATTTGTATTTTCTAATATAACAATAAACAAAAATCCAAATTAAAAAAAAAAAATAATAATAATAAATAAATTAAAAATAAATGTATAAAAATTATACATCCACAACACAATAACTTTTTTAGTACAATTATTAATATTTAAATAAGAAAGAAAGAAAAACGTTAAAAAAAAAAAAAATTCATTATATATAAACTGACGTATAAATGAACAAAAATAAAACTAAATTGCTCTCCACTTTATCTATGAAATAAAATGCAGAAAATTGAGAAAATATTAAAAATAAAATTCAAATTTAAAGATAAAATTAAAATAAATAATATATATACATATATATAAATAAAGTGAAATAAAAATAATAAATAATCGAATACATAATTGATATTATATTAATTATATTTTTTAAATATTTCATGTTTACATTTCGAGTAATTTTTTTTCTTTGTAAATTTTGAGTAAATAAATATTTAAAACCTCTTTTTGTTTTTAGCATGAAGTACATATTTGCTTCGGCAAAAAAATAAAATAAATAAATAAAATAAAATAAAAAATTAAATAAAAAAAAGTAAACAATAGAAAAGTAAACTAATTATAGTTTATTTATAAACTCTATTCTTAGGAGTAAAAATTTCTGTTATTCTGCACAATATTTAAAATATACATTATACATATGATAATAAATACCATATTATATTAATTGATATCTATAATAATATAATATAATATAATATAATATTATTATTATTATTATTAAAATTTAATCAATATTAAGTATACGCATTGCGGTTCCACTGTGCTTTTCTGTGGGCCTCTGTTTAACTTTTCTCCAGCGTTCACGCTGTTGTTGCTTTTGTTCTTGTTGTTGTTGCTTCTGTCGTACGCCTGTTTGCGCGGAACTGCGGGTGTGTGGGCGTTGGTAGGCGGGCGGGCGCAGGGATAGCGTGCGCCATAAAAAAGCGCTCGAGGTTGTTAAATTGACAACGTTAAACACTTTGTTTGGCATTTTCTGCATTATTAGGCGAAACTGGCATCTGTCGCTGTAATTGATGCTCCAACAAACAGAGCGAGAGAGAGCGGGAGAGAGAGAGAGAGAGAGAGAGAGCGAGAGCTTCCCCTATGGCCTGGCCCATGACTGCCGCTGCTGTAATCCCCGCTGTTGACTGTTATCGCGACCCAAAAGTCACAAACAAGCCCGAGCACTGATTTAAATGGCTCAAAAGTTAAGTTATCGTAATGCTAAGCGGATTAGCTATACGAGAAATTGCGACTCTTTCATATGGTTGACAATCTTGTGACCTGTTGGCGTGGGAGGCATGACACCCAGACGAGTGGGCGTGTCTATAGTATAAGTAAATATTTCAGTTGATTTCACTGACAATTTGAAATGATATTATATTATGGAAAGTTTTAATCCCTTTAAGTGGCTGCCAAACGGCCGGAAATTACTCTGAACTGAAGCCAAGTCAAGTCAAGTGTAGTGAAGTAAAGTAAAGTGAACTGCTGTTGCTGTTGTTGTTGCTGCTGTCCGCTGCTTGTTTAATGCATAAATTCGATTAAATGCCAAAAAGGTTAAATCTCAGCCAGAGCAGAGGACAGAGACAGAAATAGAGTAAGAGGCGAAGGCGAAGAGTGAGCGTGTGGCACGCCTTATCCTTAAATTAGGCACGAGCGCACGTAAAGCTGTTGAATGTCATGTCAAAGGGCACTCAAGATGCGAGCACAAGAGACGCTCGTAAACTTCAGTTATTCTCCATCACTGCCTCACCCACCCTCGTCTACTCTGCACATATATTTTTATTCTTCTCTGCAACTCCTGACTGTCCTCCGCCTTCACTTTTTTATGACAAAGGCAAAGGATTATTTGCCTGTGCCTCTGCAAATCGCATAAAATGCAAAACGTATTAAAATTGACAATAAAGCGGCTTTTTTTATGTTTTTTTATATGCACGAAGGCAACGGCAGATTCACCTTTAACAGATAGAGAGAGAGAGAGAGAGAGAGAGTGAGAGATGAAGATTGTGAGTGGAGTGAGTTAAGAATTCGCTTAAAAATGTTTAAAAGGGAAAGAGAAACATTTTAAAGCTCGTTATGCATCTTTTAGTGGTCTGCAGAAGGTTCCTGTTTATTTGCCACTTAATTTACCACAGTCTGTTGCAGCATCGCTTCTTGTTCTCAATTGCCGTAGCCACTGAAGTACAAAATATCCGCTCAACTGCAACTTATAACAATCTTCTCCACACACACACACACACGTATGCATAAACACGTGTTTGGCTGTTATTATTGTTGCTCCTGTTAGTCCTGTACATCGCACTCAAGCCTCAGATTTAACACACACACCCACACCCACAGCCAACCGCTGCAGCTGCCTGCCTTCCATCTCTCTCGCCGTCACACACACACACACACACACACACTCTTTATGTAAATTTTTCATCTAGGTTTTTTTTCTTTCTTAAATGCTCTGTCTTACTTAGGGTATGTAATGTATTTTTCTTATCCTGCTTTACGACCAGGCATGTGTCGTTAATCTTTAGTTTAACTTTGCGCAATTAACAAAAAAATAAATAACACTGATAATTAACCAGCTCAGCAGGCAAAACAATGCTGCGAATTGACATTTAAAATTAAGAAATGCTGCTGCCTGGGGAAGAGCAAAAGGTAACTTGAAGAGAGTTCGATAAATGATATAATAGATGATATAATTTATTGTGAATTCAATTTTACAGTACATAAAGCGATCAATATAAGAATATATTAAATGTAAAAAAACAAAATTATAAAATTTAAAAATAAATAAAATAAAATAGAAATAATTTTTTATAAAAACTATAATATTGATGAAAAAATTATAAAATTTACAAATAAATAAAAATTAAATAAAAATTAATTTGTATATGTACTTGGGTATATGTTAATTGATATACATATATCTTAATGTAAATGCACAACAATATAATAATAGAAGTATCTAAATATATAATATTTTATATTAATTTATATAAACCAATGAATTTTTAAATAAATCTTTATAAATTTAATCATTCAAAATAAATTTATGATATATAGCTCACATTTATTTAAAATATTTCCATATTATATTATATATAATTATTTAACAGATTGAATATTTAATATATAAAATAAAATAATTTTGTAAAAGTTTTTAAATTCATAGTTTAACTTAAAAAAACTGTTTTATTCATTTTTTTTTTTTTTTTAACTTAATGTAAACTAGTTTAAAATAATTGCGAACTTTGCCATCCTTTTCAAAACTCGAAGCATTTGTCTATTGTAGAAACTAAGCAAAAATAAAGTTTTACAATATAAAATCTTTCCCTACAATATAGCCCGAAGCTTATAAAAAGCGTTGGCCATAAAACAATCGCAAACTGAGTTGAAGTACAAACATTTAATTTTAATGATCAAGTTTTTATGTTAAGTTGCAGCTCTTGGTTATTTGTAGAGCATTCGAGCTTCGTTCAGTTTGATGTATTTATAAATATATATATATTTTTTTTTTGTTGCTACTTTTGTTATTTTCTGTTTTTGTTTATGCTATTGAGCATTCTTACTTGCTCAGTTTGTATTTTTGTGTGAGTTATTACGGCAACTTTCAAAGCATAAAAATTTCTTACTACTTGGCTCCAACGAAGCATAAAAACTTATGACTTGTCTATTCGACAGACACAGCAACAGCAGCACGCACACACAGACACACACGGCCACGGACACGGACATGGACACGGAGACGGACAGACAGACATATGAGCTGCGGGGCCTCGTGCTGCATGCGCGCTGCACTTTGTTTGTTTGTGCCGGTAATATTTCCTTAAATCGAGTAAACAAGTGGAATTCAACAAAGCGGAAACGGAAGCACAATGCGTAGCTCTGCTAGTGTGTGTTGTGAGTTACCTAAGCACACATACACATACACATACGTATCTCATACGCGATGTTGTCTCAAATATGGCGGCAAATATACTTTGCTGCTCAGCTGTAGCAGCAGACGTTGCTCCTCTCTCAACACAAACTTCACCCTCTGCACTTGCTCTGCTTCTTCTTGCTCTTAGTGCCTGCCTTGCTTTGCCTTCGCTTCGCTTGGCTTTCTGTTGTTTTTCTTGGAAATTGCTGTTAAAAATAACAAAGCTCCTTGCCAGTTGCTTGCTTCACGTTTTGCTTGCCAAGTTACTTCCTTCCTCTGCTTACATCTCTCTCTCTCTCTCTCTCTCTCTCTCTCTCTCTCTCTCTGTCTATCTATCTATCTCTCTCGTTTGCTCTCAGCTTGCTGTTTGTCTTAGTTATGCCAGCTACACCCACTCAGCCTCTGCCCCAATTGAAATTGAGACGCGACGCTTGGCAATTGTATTTATTTGCTCTGCTAAATGGCATAATCGAAGCCGTAGTCGTAGTCGTTCCGTTGCCGTTGCCGTAGCCGTAGTCGACCCCGCCAACAATTCACTTGTGATGGTTGACAGGCTTTGTGGTGCAGAGATTTTCGAAATGCCAACATCAAAAGAGGAACAAACAAAACTATGTGTATACACACACACACACACACACACACTCACACATCTCAGACTCTCATTTCTTATAGAGCCTCCTTTTATTTACCTTATTAGTGCAGAGGTTTTTCTAAGAAAATAAAAGAGAAAAAGGTTCCCGGGCATCAGATGGATGTCAAGCGCCCTGCGCTTCACTTGACTTATAAACACTCTTTGCTCTCTTCAATCCAACAAATATTGACTGTAAACAATTACTTAGCCAAAGATTTACTTTATTTATTATAACTTTAAGCAATAGAAGGCCAAACTTGTCAATTGGCCATCACAATTCAGCTTTGGCTCAAGCTCTGAGTGGAATCAGTTTACTTCTAACATTTTCTCAGTTTGTTTAAAATTATGTTGAAGTGCTGGGCATAGTTGGTCATGAGAACATGGTGCTTAAAGTATGCTAACTATTCGTTTTATATATTTGACAATTAAAGAATGTCCCAAGAGAGGTCTTTGAATTAGTAAGACAGTTATATTACAAAGAGCTGACTACTGACTAGAAGAAAGGTATCACATGTATTTTCTTAAGCCGAAGGCCTCAGCTGTCAGTGCTTAAAATTAACTAAGCTCTAACTTTATTATTATCTAACTTGCTAATAAATAAATTTAAACAAATAAAATTTTTTTTGTACAAATTAGTTTATTTTGTTAAAAAAATAAATGTGCGATTTTGAGTGGAAATAAACTTTTAAATTATTGTAAGATACCCTTCACAAAAAAAAAAATCTGTAGTTATAACAAAGAGTGAAATAAATATAAATTGAAATTTAAAAATTTTGTGGAAATTGAATCTAGTTGTATATTAATTAAAATATTTAAGTGATAAATGAAAATAAGCAAATGGTATCTACAACATGTATAATACGTAAAATTTTTGTTTAAATATTTAACTTAATATTATTATTATTACATTGATAAATTTGTAAATTTAAATATTAATTTTGATTAACTTAATTTGTAAATTTTATGTAAAATATGCTATAAATGTCATTTTGTCATTTAATTTTTTTAGCTTATTTTTTATTATTTATTAATTTTAATTTTATTTATTATTATTATTATTTTTTATTATAAGAATTATTTATTGTAGCTTATTGCCTATGATTCTATAGCGCAGTCATCACTGAATCGTAACTTATATATGGGCTTGAAGCCAGTCAATCTGATATCTAATTATTTACATTATAATTTATTTATTTTAATTAATTTATTTTTTTGTTTGTTTTTTTATTATTTTAATTAAACCGGCTTTTTACTACCTAATTGGCAGCTTAACAAGTTGAACATAATTTAATTTTGTAATAATAACAAATATGTTCAGCTGTTAAAAAAAAAAAAAAAAAGAAAAAAGAAAAATTTTTTTTTTTTGTATATTATTTAAACAGGTTTTTTACTACCTAATTGGCAGCTTAACAAGTTGAACATAAAGACACAATTACTTTCACACAAAGAAAAAAGAAAAGAAAAGAAAAAACAAATTGCTGCGCTGAAAAGTATGCTATGATTTTGTTGACAAACAAATTCTAGCTGGCTTTTGCTAATTGAAATCTATACACATGTATGTATCTGTATGATGATATCAATTAACTATATTTGTTATCAATGCTTGACAATCATTGCAAATCTTCGATTGCCAATGCAATGCTCAACAACTTTTATGAATATATCAAACATTGGTTTGTTGGAACACAACAGCTTGATATATTAATTAAAATTGTTAAGCATTACATGGACAATCAAAGATTTGCAAAGATTCCTTAGCCATTTCCTAAGTTGACAAATTTTTTGACACGCAATTTATTTATTTATTTTTTTTTTTTTTTTTTTGCCAAACTTCAAAGCTTTTAGAAGAAGAAGAAAATAGAGATGCAGGAGCAGAAAACATAGATGGCATTTATTAAATTCCGCTTGGCTGGGCGTGGCGTGGCTTGGCTTGATTTCGCTTTTGGCTTCGCAGCATTTTGGAAAATTCTCAACAAAATTTTCAGCAGCTGTAGAAAGTTGTTCTGGCATTTTTAGAATGTTTGTCTCTTGTCTTTATATTATGCAAACGAAGAGAGTGACAAAACTTGAAATTGTTGCAATTTGTATATCATATATATGTATGTATGGATATGTATATATATGTGTATATATTATCTAACTTTAACGTCTTCAAAGACAAAAACTTACGCTCAAATTGTTTGTCATCAAATTATGTGGCCAAATGTTGTCATTGTTGTTGTTGTTGTTGTTGTTGTTGCTGCTGCTGCTGCTGCTGACCCTGGCCACAAAAATGGGCATCATTAAAATGCTGTTACCGGACGCAGAGCATTCGCTTGACCCCTGAACTCAACTGAACTGGACCGGACCTGTTCCGCTGCTCCCCCTCTACCACCCTGCGCCGTGCTCCTGAGCTCTGACCGCAACAGGATTGCTCAGGCATACCCTTTTTTAATTTGCAACATGTCATTGGCAGAAAGACAAGCAAAAAGGACGTGGCCCATCGATGAGAGCTTGGCTAACCAAAAACACAAAAAACAAAAATGAGGGCAGAAGAAAACTAAAGCGAAGCCATGCATACTGCAAGCGAGAGGGAGAGAGATAGCGAGAGAAACGCCCCTCGCCATACGCTTTGTTGCGCCTTTTGTTAGGCTTTGGCCGAATAACCGAAGCAAAAACCAAAATTAGCAGCCGCAGCAGCAGCAAAAAAAAAAAAAAAAAAAAAAGGAAAATAAAAATACACTTACAAAAAACGTGTAAGAAAGTAAGAAAAGGCGCAGGCAAAATAGCCGGGAAAATTACAGACACAGAGAGAGAGAGAGAGAGAGAGAGAGAGAGGGCAAATCAACAACTACTTCGAAAGTCTAGACCTTGGCCAACTGAAGAACTTGGTCCTAAGAATCAAAGAGGGAAAAAATAGAAAAGCTACGCAAAGACATTTTGACCTTTGCAAACATTTGCAGAACCTTAACAAAAAAGAGTTAACTTGTCTAATATAAGCAAGTCTTAGTGCTTAACACAAATATTTAGTTGTCTTTCTGCATCGAAACTCAAAGGGAATGAAGAATAGCAATTAAGGATTGATATACTTATACAGTGGTTCTCATATTTATAACCCATCCAGAAGCTTAAGCTTTCAAACAATTTTAACAAAATTTTTATAATTTAAAAAAAAAAAATTTTACTGTATTTTATTGACAGAAGCAGTTCAATAGAATTTACCGCAAATTGTGTTCCATTCAAAGAAAACTAAGAAAGAGCCGTTTACTTTGGCTGTTTGCTCGCATATTTGTTTGCATTTTTGTGTATCATAATTAAAGCCCACAACAAATTTGACTTTATGAAGTGCGGACGGAGCAAGCTTTTGGATTTACAAACATTGTAATTAAGTAAATTTCGATAATTTTTCAGAAACGCCACTTGGAAAATAATTATCTGATTATGAAAAGGGCCGCATTTTTTCACTTTTCCAGTCCGGAGAGTCTATTTCGAGTAGTTCACTAAACTTGCACAGTTAGGAAAGAGCTTGCAAAAGTATATACTAACTATCTTATCATAATACTAATAATATTATAGAAATACATTTTTTGTAAGATATGTGTATTTTGAGGAAATTACAGATGATTTCCGTAATTAGTTCCAAGATTATTATGAAAGTAAAAACGTTCTCTACTTCTATTATCTGAATATCTTATATGAATATTGAAATATTCAGTATTTTATCTTTGATGAAAAGAAAGTATTTGGTATTTCATAAAAGAATATAAAGGCTTTGATTGAATTTAATATACCTATAAGTATATAGAGTATGTATGTATATAGAGTATGTAGAGCTCAAAGGCTTTCAGCTTACGCAGTTTATAAATTTGTTTATCTTTGTTAAGGTCTCGCTTGTCTGCTTGAATTGTATAATGATGGAGCCACCCTCGCCACACACACACACACACACACACACACACACACACACACACACAAACAATGTGTTAGACGATGAGAGGAGTACAAAAAAAGCCAAACAAGAGCTGGAGAAAGGTGAAGAGGCGGCGCTTGTCAGATAGGTAGAGTGGAGTCGAGTCGAGTAGAGTGGAGTAGAGTGGAGTAGAGTGGAGTGCCGCCCCAGAATGTCATACAAATGACCCATATTAAATTTATTACGGCACTGGGAGCAGCACAATGAAATTCAATAGCTGAAAACCTAATGGCAAACAAAACAAATCGCCGACGCCTACGACTACGTATATATATATATATGTACATATATATGCATATATATGTAGCTACATACATTATATTGTCGTACATAGATTGAGAGAGAGAGAGAGAGAGAGAGAGAGAGAGAGAGAGTGGGAGAGCTGAGAGTTGGGGGCAACTGTATCAAAAGCAGCTTAAAGGCGCCCCTGTATGTGTGTGTGGGTGGGGGTGGGTACAACTTTTTGCATTGGTTGTCGTTATGCTGTCATCATGGCAGCTTTACCAAATTGATTTATAATCCTGTCTCGAATGTCCTTAGAAGCAGCTGAAGTACCAGCCGAAGCCCAAGTAGCAGCAGAAGAGCACGAGGAAGAGGAAGAGCAGAAGAAAATGAGCAAGTCGAAGTTGAAGCTGTAGAAGTTGTCAACGCGTCGCTTTCTAAAAATCGAGACGAGTTGCTTCGCTTTTGTTTTTCTTATTCTCACTTTTTCATCTTCTTCTTCTGTTTGTTTCGAATTTTGTAATGAAATTTTTTGCCAATTATTTTGCAATTAAATTGCGTAACAATTAATGGACGCAATACAGGTTGTTGTTGTTGCTGTTGTTGTTGTGCTTGCTTTTGTTTTTGCCCTGTTTACTTACCTCAGCAGCACGTGCTGCGGCCCCATTATCCGGCAGCTAATTAAGAAACGTGAGACAAATGACAAGCGCTCAAATATTGTTGGCTCAGAGCTTAACGGACGGAACAAACGCGACAGCAGCAAACTAGATACAGATGTAACAATAAATCCATATGAATAGATGGATAGATCGACAGTTTGAATGATAGACTGTCAGATATGCTATAAAAGGTTAACTGCGTTAGTGTGTTCCATTTACTTTATCAAAGTACTTAGATTAAAATTGACTGAGTTGAGGGTTTGACAGCACATCAAATATCTATTTTTAATTCAAGAGGGTATTTACTACTAATCTCAAAGTTGAGTTTGATGTTCTATGCTATTTAGTAATTCGCCAAGTCAAGCCAAAGTTCGATCGACCTTCAGTTGGTCTATATTTGAATATTGATCAAGCAATCTAAGAGTTAACTTAATTTCTCTTATGGCTTATGCATTAATACACTTTGGAAATTTCCTGGTAAGCTTATATGAATCCTATGCTTTTCCTTAATTATAGTTAAGCCGATGTAGAGACATGTATTAAAACAAGCAGAAGTTAATAAGGGAGGTTCCAACAAAAAAAAAAAAAAATCTGTAAAATTTTTTGGAACAAAATGGCAATAGACAAAAAGTGGGCTTTATTATTAACTTCTACTTCCTTTGATAGATCCCACCCGAATTTGAGATATCCTTTAATTCCTTGTGTTCTGTAGGTCTCTGTTTAGATATATATTTTATATTTTAGTTGCTAATTAGTCGACCTTAAAATAAACTTTAACCTATTTTTTGTCACAATCTCTCAATGCAATTCATTTTCGCAATCTTTCTTCGGCAATTCGACTTGAGGATACCATTAATTTATTAAAATATTCTATAATAAATATTCATAGTAATGCCAATTAAAAGTTCATTAATTATTTCACGTATGTAACATCCTTACTAATTCTGTTTTAATACTTAAAATTCTAATTACACAAGCTACTCGACTTGAAGATATCCTAACATTATACAAAAATCAAAAGTAAAATATTATTTAAAATATACAACTATTCCTTTTTAGTATTATATACTCAATATATTTTATATACTATATATATATATACATATTTAAATATTAATTTCCTCTACTGTTAGATACCTTTTATAGCATTTCCAATTGCTCCAATATTTTGCATTTGATAAGCTTTCTTAGTGTTGGTTGTTGGTTGTCCTGCTAAACTACTCATTTATTTCCTGTGTATAGGGCATCTGTCCAATGAAACTCGTAAATATGTCGAACATAAATAAATAAAAGATTTTTATGTATGTGTCTGCACAAGAGAGAATCGACTTAAGACAACGCCAGAAATTTATTAATTATCAGCTGGACTTTAGTGTCGACCTAGATGCTACCCACACACGCACAGCCACACACACTCAGCCACAATTCTACACACCCACACAAGTCTATTTCAATATAGATGTACAGAGAATTTTGCAATCAGAGCCGCTTGATTGGCATTTAAAGCTCTTTAGGAAATCTGTGTGGCCGTTGAAGGAGCCACGCTCTCTGCTCGGCTCGGCTCGGCTCGCCTCATCTCGTCTGGCTGACAGCAAAAATCGAAGTCTGGTGGCTACATTGAGCCACAGCTGAGCTCCTTAACGCTGCTTCACAGTCTGACATAATCCATGCAATTGTAAATTTAATAAGAGCAAAAGAGAGAGGGAGAGCTGGATAGATGGATAGATGGAGCGAGAGAGAAAACGTTCAGAGCAGCTTTCTGGACAGCTCAACAGCTGAGATTTGTGCAGGACGAGAAGAATGAGCTGGAGAGGCAGCAGCAGATGAAAAGGCAACCAAAGTGAAACGGAAAAGCAAGTAGTCAAGGCAATTAAGCACACAGAAAAGCGCAGTGAAATCTTAAGTAGCTACACACACACACATTCACATATCCATACACACACACACACACATCTATTTATATAAGAAATGAAAGCTTTCAAGTGGCGATAGTTTGTACTACGCCTACAAATGAAGGTCAGAAGCTAAAGTTTCTTTTTTGGGGCCCAAAACTTATTGTGGCAACTGTATCGATGCCAACAGCCCAGTGTTGACCCCACATCAGAAATGAAATAGAAATTAGATTTTAGACAAACTTTTGCCCAAATAATTATCGACGGATTAAAGAACTTTTCAATCAATAAGTTTTCAAATAGCTCTTAACGATATGTAAATATAGTAAACATAATTTGAGTACAAAGTTTAGTTTAGTATAGTGCTAATGCTGATTATCATTATACCCTGTAACGATATAGTGTATCATCAAAAGAAAATTCATATTATTAAGAATAATAATATATAAGATTAAATATTTTAAAAAATACCATAGTATAGGGTATGTATAACACAAATGAAAATGAATTCCATTTAACAAAGGGAGGGTGATCCAAAGGGAAGTTGATATATATGTATGTATGCATGTATTCAATGTATTCGATGTATTGAATATATTCTATATATACCTAGATAACTAACTAGGTATTCTAGGATACATCTATAGGGTATATATACATATATATAGCTCTCCTTAGTTTATATTGTGTTAAATGTATATATTCCAAGTATTTTATGTATTCTAGGTATTCTACATATTCTATATGTATTCTACACATTCTCTATATTTATATATCATCTCTCTGGGTGTGCCATGAAATCCAAGTGTCAAATGCCAAAGTAAACTTTGCTACCATAACTGTTATAATATCATATAAGGAACTACATAGTTCTAGAGAGCACTCATACGTCAATAATTCTCATTTCAAATACAGGAAGAAACAAAATAACACATTATTGAAATTTTTCAAGTTTCTAAAGACAATTATTAATTCGGAAAGAATCGAGCCTGGAACTCAAACTTAAATCATGTCTACAGATGAGTTAAATTATGTTTGCGAAAAGTTGGGTAGCTTTCAGTGCATGGACAATCAGCTGGAATCGGCCAGAGAATACGCTCACTGGCTGCTCTCCAACATGGAGCTGAGCTGGCGGGGCCGCCTGATACCCGGATTGCTGGGATATTTGCGTGAGCCGGGACCGCACCGTTCGCCGCGCCAATGCGTGAAGGCGCTGCGAGTGCTGCACGAGTTGACGACGCACTGCACCAAGGTCGATCTGAAGCGTCTGGTTCTGACTACCGATTTGCTCCCGCTAATGCGCGAAATGTTGCAGATGCACAGATTGCGTGGCACCATCAAAAGCTGCTGCCTGGCGCTGTTGAGCAACATCCTCGTCTCCGGCTGGCGCATGCGGGACGCTGTCGTGGAGTCGGGTCTGCTCGCCGAGCTGCTGCAGATACTGACGCATCGACGGCGGGGCCAGCAGCCGGTGCAGCAATGCTACAAGGGTCAGGTGCTCTGGCTGCTCTATCAGGTGTTGCGCTACAAGGTGCCGGGACCCGCACTGACGGCCATACAGAAGATTGCCGTGGCGCTGCCCGCACTGCTGCATCACTCACAGGACGTGGAGCTGCTGGTGCCGGCGCTGCAGATGGCCCGCCTCATCTCCGAGTACCACTCGACCATGCTGCCAGCCATGGTCGAAACGAAGCTGTTGAGTCGCGTCGTCCGATTTGTGCTCAGTCCTTTGCCAGAGATTCAGCGTGAGGCGCTCTTTGTGGTGGCCAATGTGTGCCTGGAGTACCGGCGACGCCAGTCACTGTTTCGTTTTCCCAAGAGCATCCTGCTGCATGTTCACGGCCTGGTGCTGGGTGGGAGGCCAGAGATACGTGTGCTGGTGCTGCAGCTGATGGGCGGCATTATCGACAACAGGTGCATCAAGCTGGAGCATTTCGTCGAGCTGGGCTTGCTCAAGAAGATCGTTTACTGCGCCAGCAAGCAGGAAAAGGATGCTGCAGTGCGTCTGGCCGCCGGCTGGACTCTGGTCAGTCTCGCTTTGCATCTGTGCCGCTGCTACTTGGATTATTTTATCGACTGCGGCGCGCTGCATGCCATCTGTGAGCTGCTGCACCTGGAGCTGCCTGTGCAGCTGCTGCGCAACATACTCGTCGTGCTCTTTCTGCTGGGCGAGAAGCATTGCTACAGCAAACAGTGTCTGCTGTACGTCATGTGGCAGTGCAACATTTGGCCACAGATCCAATCGCTGCAGGGCAGCAACAATGCTGCCGTTAGAACGCTCTGCACGCTTCTCACCTCGCGTCATGCCATGGAGTTGATTTGGCCCGAGGCGCGCATCTATATGAGAATGTAATTTTATGCAAAATGTAATGAACCTTTATACTTGCGGCATATCAATTTAGTTAATTTGTATCGCTCCTCCGTCACTCAAAAGCAAAACCGATCAGTAAGGCAGCAGCGAGCAAACTTAGTAAGGAAATTTACTAACAACAGCTGCTCTAAGCAGGCACAGCAAAACAGGAGCAGCAGTAACGAAATTAATTTGCTCTCTCACAGAGCTCTCAACTTACATAGAAAGAATGCTGAAGTAAAATAACGGAAGACGAGTTACCCCTCCCGCTCACTAACACAGCACGCTCATTTCTTAAGCCGAATTGTACCTGCAGCCTGCCCACAAACAACAAAGCTCAGTCTGTAATGTAGAAAGAATGCGCAACGAAAGTAACGGCATCACCATTACCCCTACTGCTCACTTAATCGTGCTGCTCGCTCACTGAAAGCTAAATGCCTCAATACTGCTCAATTATAGCTGCAGACTGTTCACAACTAATAAAATCTCCACGCTTCGAAAAGCTCTCTGCTAAGCTCTGCTTAATGGAGCTTATACACACATACAGCCACAACTATATTCGTATACATATGTGTGTACTATTGCGCAGTTGTCTACTTTTAATTTCATTTTAAATATTATAGCTCTGCTGTTCAGTTTGGCTTATTTGGTAAATAACTATAAAAGAGCAGTTATATTCGTATGGTGTCAAAAATTAAATTGAGCGCCACAAAAAGTATTTATTTGTGTCTGAATGGGGGGAACTTTATTTATTTGCTGACTATGACTACTAATTTACTCTTAGAAAAACACCAGCTAATTGCATTAAATTTGAATTTATTAATTTCTTATTTTTAAAACTATTTAACTTATGCAGACCAAATGTTATTTAGTTTTGGTTTTCGCGAATTAGCGCTCACAATAAAACATGTACATATCAGAGAGTATTCCCACGCTCACATTATCTGTGCTACTCACTCACATTTGCTCATGTTCTCTCAGCAGCGAGATTCCTCACACTATTAAGCATTATAAGGGGAAGTGTCATTTCATTACTGACGGCTTACATTTGCGCTCTCATCAGTGCAGCAAATGCTGTGTTTAGCTTACATTCCACAACGATGTACGTGCTTCACTTATAATCCAAGCGTTCTCTATTCCATTTGCACGCTCATTTGCGAATTCTATTTATGTATGTATGTACATATGTGTTTCTCCTTTTACTTTTTCATAACAGGGACTGCTTAAAACTGCAAAACTGTGTGTATATTAAGTTCCATAAGACTAAGCTGGTTTTACAGAAGCTATTATCACTTTGAAGTTTAATATGTAGCCAAACCACAATTCAATCTTTAATGAAAACTTTAAAATATAGAATTTTGGTGTCAAGAGAATATATTTAAATATTTTAAAGTCAAATTCTATGCTATGAAAATTACATGGTATAAAAAATCTTTTGAAATATTTGAAACTCGAATTATTTTTTGTTTTTTTTTTCAATATCTATTTGGCTGTTCTGTATGTGCTATAGAATTCAATGTGATTATTTAACATGCTAATTGAAAGAAATGGAAATCTATGCAAAATGCATATTTTATTTATGAATTTGAAAAATGTTGTTTCAGTTCCAACGATAAAAGTTTGTTGCAGCGATTTTCAATTTGTTTTCCTTTTTTTTTTTTATTATTATTCGCATTAAACTTTGTAAAAAGTTTTGCGGTAAATATACATACATATATGCATGTGTGTGTGGAAGTTTATGCTAAGTGTTTGTATGTATATATTGTATGTGTGTGCGTGTGTGTTGAGTTTACATTTGGCAAACTAATTGTATGTGAATATGTCAGATGTGTGTCGTCAACACCTGCATGCATAAGTGTGTGCGTGAGGATTGAGTGTGCGGTATATGTGTGGTCGTGTGTGTGTGTGTGTGCGCCCATGTATTTGTATTGCATATTGACAATTTCATAAATGCGGTAACATTTTCAATTAAATATGCGCAACGCCGCAAACACACAGCTGCACGCGTACACACACACACACACACACACACGCCCACAAGCATCAGACTGTGCATTGCCCCAGTCCATCAATCTACGTTAAGTCGATTGATATGTATACACACATACACATACCCACTCACACACATGCATTCGTGTGCAGGTGTGCAGCTTTTTGGTCGGTTACAAATTGCAAATCAATCAATAAATAATTGAAATGAAAATCATTTTGCTGGTTTCAACTTATCTTCCAATGCCGCTACGTCTCCCGTTGCGCCTCCTTTATGCTCTCACATCCCCTTCCGCATCTCACTCTCTCTCTCTCTCTCTTTCTTCCTGCCTCGCTGCCTCTGCCGCTGCCTGCGCCTCTGCTACTGCTTTACGCTACGCTTTAGTTGCGTATGCAAATGGGCAAAATTGTGTACATCTATCACTCGATTCGGATCGAAATCAGAATCGAAATCGGCAGACAGACCAACACACTCAAACGCAAACGCCACACATGTGAAATTGTTGCAAGAGAGCAGAGAGTGAGAGAGCGAGAAAGAGAGAGAGAGAGAGAGAGAGAGAGAGCAGCGGGCAGCAACCAAAAATTTCAACTCATGAATGCGTTTGCAGGTGTACGGGATTAGTGATGAGACAACTGATGTATGAATGGATATACAGACACCTGCACATACATATATTCATACATATAAGCACACATGTATATGCTAGTGTGTAGGTGTGTGTGTGTATTATCCGAAACTTTTAAAGGTGATTTGTTAGGGCAAGTGATATTCTCTAAACTGTGATTAGTTTACACACACACAGACGCGAGAGAGAAAGAGAGAGGGAGTAAGAAAGCTCTTTGTGTGCAATTGCTAAAGATTCCAAATAAATCTATGCGATTTTTTTCTGATTGGAAAAAAGCGAAGGAATTTTTATTGAAGCTTTTATAGTTGGGAAACAGAATCAAACGCGAACTGTGAAAGTTTTTATAGGAGATTAAGTTTTAAATATAGAAAAACATGCGCGCACAAAATAGATTAAATATTTAATATAAGGCAATTGGAATTATAATAGTTCTAATCAATAATTGAAAGTAAAGAAGATTCATTTAATTTTGGGAGTGGGACTTTTTTAAATTCTTCTATTACATTTATTTTTAATTTTCTAATTTTTTGTGTGAAATTATACATATAATTTTTATTTTTTTATTTATATATTATTTATGTTAGGTATTTTATTTTATATATTAAAATTTTTTTTTTTTTTAATTTTAATTTTTACCTTTAATTACATATTTTGTATTTGAAATGCTTGTCAATGCTCTATTTACTATATTTATTACTACATTTATTCTATTTAAGTTAATTCTATATTTTTTTCATTATTTGTTCCTCTTAGCTTAAAAAAAATCTTATTTAAAAACTAAAGGAAAATCTGTTTAGCTTTTTATGACATCACTTCACATTTTGATGCCAATCACTGAAGCATCTCTAATGCTGCTGCATTGCTTGTGCGTGTGTGTGTGCGCATGTGAGAGTGTGTGCATGTGTGTACGGTTTTGATATTATGTTAAATTACCAATTTCACAAATCAATTTGGCACTTTTTCAATAATGCACGCGCGACCGACGAGATGTTTGCCATTTTTAAATTGAAAAATTCGATGAAAAGGAATGGAAAGAAAAAAAAAAAAAAAGAAAAGAAAAATGAAAATGAGAAACGCTTAGACAGCAGCAAGCACACGCTCGAGCTGCAACTGTGTCTTCGCCTCTCAGCTCCTATATATATCTAGATATATGTATATATATATGTATTGTTAGAGCCGCGGGTTAAATTTAATTTCAAAGTTCGCTTTTGTTTTTGGCCGTGCTTCGTTTTTGTCGTTATGGCCCAAAATCCCGCACAAATCCTTTGAGCTAGCACACGAACAGCTGCTGAGGACGCGGCGGGCCAGGACTCTAAAGCAAGGACTTTTCTCGTTGCTCTTGTTGTTGTTATTGCTTTTGTTGTTGTTGTTTTTGTTGTTGTTGTTGTTAAGCGGCGCTGCTTTGGTTGCAGATTTACGCACCAGCAAATCGTTGAATTTATTTGGATGAGGTTGTTGGTGAGGGGGGTGGGGGCACAGTTTGGACCGTGCCCTAGAATTGGGGTGGCAGAGGCGGGGGCGTGGCGACAGTTTCAATTTTGTCGTTGCATCGCGAGGCGTGCCAAAAACCCAAAACCGTAACCGAACCCAAAAACTGCAGTCCAAAACCCCAACAGGAGAGGGTCGGGGGTCTGCCCACTTCAACTGCCACGCCCACACTTTTGCAGGGCAGACTGATCTTGATTGCATTTGCCAGATGCCAACACCAAACTTGCAGACACACAAACACACACACACACACGCACACATATCCGTCAACTGGGTGACAATCTAATCAAGCCAAGCGGACAGCGCGCACGCGTGTGCGTGTGGGTGTGTGTGTGTGGGTGTGCGGTGGAGGCGTGACTAGGCACACACGATTTAAAGCTGGGCAACCATTTGGGGCTCACTGCAGTCGAGCCTGCTTTGTGCATCACAAAGAACAACAACAAAATGCTGAAAACAAAAACGGAAGTGTCAGCAACTTTTGAATAATTTACAAAAAAAAGAATAAAAACAAGTAAGAACGTTGCAGTCGGGCGTTACCGACTGCGGAATACTCATTCACATCCCATCAACAATTTAGTAGTTAAGTTTCGCTCTAATACTGTAGAATATACAGGTTTTTCCGATTTGCCACGCCCCAACTGGGCGTAGACACCTCATTTTTGGTCAGTTTTTAGAAAGAAATAACGGTACCCTAACTGCAAAGTTTGAATGCTTACCCTCAAAAAATGTGAAAATTACAGGGTATTTTTCGATATGCCACGCCCCTAAAGAGGCGTAAAAATTATTTTTGGGGAACCGATAGAGGAGGCTACCAGTAACTCAACTATCCAAAATTGAAGCTTCTAGCTATTATACTTTAGGAGATATAAACTTTTGCGGTTTGCCACGCCCCCTGTGGGCGGACATATATCCGACAAAACTTTTTGGTCTTGGGTGATCAGTCCGAGTATATATACAAAATGTGAGGTCTCTGCCATCAATAGTGTCCAAAATATAGGATAATTTAAAAAATCACTATATCTTCAGGTCCGATTTGCCACGCCCCCAATGGGCGTAGACTTATAATTTATCTTCAGGCTTTATAGAATCATACCATTAGCTGACATGCAAAATTTCAGCATTCTAGGTTAACAACTTTAGGAGATACAGTTTTATCCGATTTGCCACGCCCCCAATGGGCGTAGATATATCCGCCATAGCTCGTGATCTTGAGTGGTCAACGCGGACCTACATACCAAATTTCAGCTTTCTAGCTCTTCAACAAACATGATTTCTGGTATATCGGAAAATGCATTTTCCGATTTGCCACGCCCCTAGTGGGCGGATCGGGAAAATTTTAACACTTTATAAATCGGAGATATACACGAGTATGTGTTCCAAATTTCAAGTCTCTAACTTCAATAGCGCCGAAATAGATTGCGTTCATACGGACAGACGGACAGACGGACAGACGGACGGACGGACAGACGGACAGACGGACGGACAGCAAGACGGACATTGCACAAAACCAATATACTGATTCACTTTCGTGAATGAGTATAAAAAACAAGTAAGTATAAAAAGCCTGACGTGCAAATACCCTGTAGCACAATTAGACAAATAGATACCCTACAGACTATGCTGCATCAGAGAGTCAACTATGTAGTAAATATATTATTTCACAATATCTCACACTCCTTCCTTTCATGCCAACCAATTTACCATGCAACCAATATACCCCACCTACACACTCTCAATGGGTATGCAAGCACTATCAAATTCACTTGATGCAAACGCTTTGAACGACAAACAAATTTGTTTTTTCGCACACTCTCTTGAGCTTTCAATATTGCTTTTAATTGTGTTAAAAAACTCTGAGTGAATCATATTCATGATTCATGATTCACATAAGTGTCGCATGCATAAATCAAATATCCTTTATACATTTTTTTTTTTATTTTTTATTTTTTTTAATAAGTGTTTATTTTATTTGCTCTAACAAATTTAATTTGTTTTGCTTTATTTTTCAGGGTAATAAAATTTATGTAAATAATATTACAAATACATACAAATTAATAAAAAGGAATATAAATAAATTTATATAAAAAATAAATTTATTTATATTTATTTCTTTGGTACCTTAAAAACATTTAATAACGTATCTTTTTTTTAAATATCCATAAAAAAAATCACAAGAAATATATGAAAAAGAAAAACCTTTTGTTAGGGTATTACAAATTCATCAACGAGAAGGTCACTTTTTGTTGTTTTTGCTTTCAGCTTTGTAGTTTTTCTATGCTGTGTAGAGTAGTTTAATAAAGTGTCAATAGAGTGGGGGAGCGAGAGGGAAAAAAGCTTTACGCAAAACAAGATACGCCATAAAATCAATTGCTGTTTGCGCGTGCCATGACCACGAAGGGGAAGAAGAGTGTGAAAAAGACAGGGGGAGAGGGAGAGGTGGGTGACGCTCAAGCAGATGCAAATAGGGATGCCAATGGCGTCGTATACAGATGCATTTGCTACACGTGCCGCACTTCATGCAATTCACATGAGTGTTTCAGCTGGTCTCGGTCAGCGTACGATTTTTATTTTTTACTCGCCGAGAATGGGTTCGTATGTAAATGAGATATTTTGTGGTCCGTGGCAGCAGGCACGTACAAATTTCAAATGCGGTTTCAAATCTGCATTAACTATTGCAATTAGTGGAACAAATTTTACATCAGCTATGTAAATAGGAAAGTTTTTACACGTCGTTTTCCATAAACTATTACGCCAATGAAAATAGATAGACATTTGTTAAATTTTGATAGTTGTGCAATGAGGCTTGGCTACAATCAAACTACAATAAAACTCCCACTCTCACATTTTCCCCACTGCTCACACTTAGTTTAAGCTGATTGAGTAATTAAATAAGGGCATCTCAGTTACTTCTCCCTCTCTCTCACTCATTCAGTGTATCACGCTCTCTGTAAGTAGCTGTAGGTCCACTGTTAAGAGACTCTGTTCTGCTCAATCGCATTAAAAACGTTACAATGCCCAGTCTCTTATTCGGAAATAATGCACAACTAAAGTAACGGCATAAAAATTACCCATACCGTTCACTCAATCAGTATGGATCGCTCTCTGTAAGTTGAAAGACTTAATACTGCTTAAAAAGCAACAGGCTGTGCACAAAGACTCAAGCAGACTCGGCTCTCTTCTCAAGTAGACTCGGCTCTCTCTCTCCTCATACACACATACATCCATAATTATACTCGTATACGTTTATACACGCAAATTTATTTCTATTGCACTCTTGTTTCCTTTTAATTGTATTTTAAATATTATAGCTCTGCTGCTCAGCTTGGTTTATTTGGTAAATAATAATAAAATAGTATTTATATTTGTATGGTGTCAAAAATTAAATTGTGCGCCATAAAAAAAAAAAAAAAAAAAATATATATATATATATATATATATATATATATATATATATATATATATATATATATATATTTATTTATTTATGTGTGAATGCAGCACTTTATTTATTTGCTAACAGTAAACAAATACATAATCTAATTGCGTTAAAATTCTTTTCTGATTCAATTTTTAAAATTAATTTTAGAAATTTCAGCTGTGCAAATGCAAATAATACAAACATAAATCAGAACAATCATCAACATCAATATCACCGCTCACATTAGCTGTACTGCTTGCTCCACTGTTATAAGGCCCAGTGCTGCCTAAATTTTCATATGCGCTCTCATACGTGTGCACTGGATACAAATAAATAGCTGTTAATGGTACACATGTATGTGGGACTGAGCAGCACGTCGTCAATTCTTCCTCTCTCCCATTGCACCATCAACAATCTGTTAAGCGGATAAATATTTCCATTGCGCTCATTTCGAGTCTGACTTACGTTCTACAACTTATGCCTTCTGTGCTCCCACATTTGTGGACTGTTTGAGAGTGTACTCTTCCGCTCTGAGACTCAGTGCTTAAAGACATACAGTTATGTATGTGCACGTGTGTGGATGCTTAGGAGCTTAATTTCTCTGCTCTACCTTAAGATTTGTGTTGAGTCTCATCAGTTGGGCACATAATATGTAACGATGTAAGTAAGCAATAGTTTTACTTAAAACTTTTTTGTTTACTAATTCGCCTTCATTTAATTTGTATGACAAACATTTACTAGGCACTCTGCACAGTTCTTTTATGAGTTTGTACCAGCTGTTTTGGTCAGCTTTCTATTTATTTATAGTGTTTTTTGGGTTGGGCTCGTTTGTAAATGAGGTATTTGGCGGTTTATGACAACAGGCGCATGTTGTTGCACACGAACGAAATTCAAATGCGGTTTCAAATCTGCATTAACTATTGCAATTAGTGCAAAATTTCGCATAAATTATGTAAAGAATAGTTTTTGGTGCAAATTTTCGATGAACTACTAAAGCTACGGGAATGCTGTGGAAATGTTTGAAAATTTGTTGCACTCAGCGAGTGATAGCTATATACATATATACTGCATTTATAGTACGTATGTATGTTTATATATACATATGTATGTACATATATATGTACATATGTATGTTTGGAAGGGGTGTTTGTTTTGGAGGCGGATTCGGTGGAGCACGACAAACTAAATGCCACTTGCCAACTAACTGCATAATGCAATTGAATTTAACATTTAATGACGGCTTTTTCTGACACCCTAATTTCTTCATTTTGTGAGGGTACTCTTAGTAGAGCATGCCTCTTGAGAGGAGTATGGAAAAGCTGAATGAGAAAATTTATTTGGAAATGTTATTTGGAAATAAAAAAAAAATAAATAAATAAATAAATAAAAATAAAAAATGTATGTAATATATTATATTAAAATTTTTTTGTATTAATTAATATAATTAATAATAACAAATTATTTTAAGAATTTAATATACATATTTTCCGTTACAGTAAATACTTTTAAAAGCAATATGAGCACTTATTACATATTTATCTCTACTTATAATATATGTATTATATTTCTATAATAAATTCTTACTCAATTTTATAATATAATAATTTAGAATTATATATTTTCAACATGAAATCATATGTTGCAGTTGTTTTGACTAAAATATTAAAAATTTAAAAATATATATATATATATATATTTATCTTAAATATTTAATTTGCAAAAATGTAAAAAAAAAGTATAAATTAAGTATAATAAATTTTATTGCAAATATTTTTAAATTTTTAATATTTTAGTCAATATATATATATATTATAAAATATATTTAAGGTATAATAGTATGTTTGCAACAATTTTAAATTTAATTGTATTTAGAAGGAATTCTTTATTTAGTTATATATTTATATTAATAGAGATTATTAAATTACAAATAGAACTTTTTTTTATTTAATTTTTTATTAAATTATTAAAAAATATTAATATGGAAAGTTAATATTCTAGAAAAATATTTGTACTTTTAAATGCACCTTATGCCTGAAAGAATGTATTTTATTTTTATTTTTATTTTTATTTATTTTTTTAAAATATGTTATACCATTAATATTTCGAATTTCATATTAAGATATTATTAAATTTCTTGAGAGCGTCTGTGATTCGTCTATGTCCTTCCACTTGCTTGCAGGGCCTTTGTAGAACCATTAGTTATATGTTTATATACATGTTTATATAAAGGGTATATGTATATTTATAGATATAATTGGGCCGTGTTGTATTACCTTTTGACGTCGCGCGGGTTGTTTTGCTGTTGTTTGTTGTAAATTTACGTTTAGATGTGCAATTAAATTTTAATTAGCCTGTCTCTTCTATTGGCTGTTGCCAATGCCAATTTTCCTACAATTTCCATTTCCATTCCATTTCGATCTCGATTTCTATTTCCATTTTGGGGTTTACGGTGCGGCAAATAGATTTCTATTTAGACATGTTTCATTTGGGGCTTGATGCGCTTAGAGCGGCTTATGAACTTGATGTGGCCTGTTCTTTAGTTTTTTTTTTTCATGATTAGTGGCAGGTAGCTTACCTGCGCTTGTAGCTGTCCACCCCAAGCCCCGCCCTCTTACTCCAACTGTAACTGTGCGCCATTTGCCATTTACCTGTAATCAATTAATTCATTATTATTCGCTTTTGCTATGCTCAAAATCCTGGCACTTTGCTTTATTGCATGTTGAAGTAGTTTTCATTATTGGCCCTCCAGGTGGACGCAAGTGGGCGAGTGGGCGAGTGGGCGCGGGTGGGTGTGCTGCAGGTGCATTAACATTTAACAGCCAGCATTGCAAACTTGTTAGCAAGGCCATTTGCTACCCACTTTAGTTGCCTTTTTCTCTCGCTTTTTTGTTGCCCTCTTGTTTCGGCAACTCTCTGGGGTAACATTCCCGACCAGATAGCCCCAAAAAACAAACTGGGCTAAAAACAATCTTTCGACATCTACTGAAGGCTTTGTCCAAAGCTTTGCTTTATGTCCAGCCCAAAAAGGAAAATGGAAAACAAAAGATCTATCAATCTTGGACACGTTAACATATAAATATAATGAAGGCTTAAGCTCAAAACTTGATATATATATATATATAAATTATAATAAATATATTTTGCAAACATAGTAAAGAACATTTCCTAAATTTCAGCAAAAATTTACCTTTAATTTAAATTAAATTCAATTTCACTCTTTCTTATAACTACAGAAATTATTTAATTTATTTTTAATTTTTAAATAATTTATGAGTTTAAACTAAAAACCAGGCTTTTTCGTCTTACATATTTATTTAAAAACGTGAATTAATTATTTGGAAAAAAAAAATAAAGAAATAGAAAAAACCTTTAGCTTAAGTGGAAAATTAATATATATTTGGATTAATACGCTTTGATACATTTTAAATATTTATTAGGGCTATTCATGGCTTTTAATAAATTTGCAAAATATCATTTTTTAATTTTTATTTTTATTATTCATTTATGGTATGAATATTATTTATATTAGTTGGCTACTGAAGTAAATATAATGAAGTGTGAATATTTGTTAATAGCTGTTTAATTAAATATTAAATTAATATATTCAAAATATGTTAATATACAATATAGGAACTGTGAGAGTTGGAAATCCTCTCATATATTTATCAAAAGTTTATATTTTTCCTCTTTACCTGTCAATCTGTGTCAATTAATCTCACTTTCGCAATCTTTTCCCTATTTCTCCGTTTTTTCTGTTTTTCTTTAGTTCTTCAGCTACAAAGCTCATAAAGCACAGGAGCACTATGAAATTCAGACAGAGAGCGAGATATAGAAAGGAATGAGAGGTTAGAGAGAGAGAGAGAGAGAGAAAGAGAAAGAGAGAGAGAGAGAGAGAGAGAGAAGGAGAAAGAGAGAGAGAGAAAGAGACAGAGTATGTAGAAGGAGATCTAAATGAATATTTACAGCTTAAGCTCTGCTCTCTAGTTCTATGTCCTTCTTTCAATCTATCCAGAAATATCTCTATCTCTCTTACCTACTTCTCCTACTTGCTCCTTTTCCATGTGCTACTACCTCTCTCTTACTCTTTCTATTCTCCTCCACATTCCTTTAATTAAAATTTTTGTCTGTCTTTACTTTCCCACTTTAGACTCTTCGTCTGTCTCTCTGTCTTCATATCTGTCTCTCTTTCTCTCTCTCTTTCCTTCTCTCTCTCTCTCTCTCCATCTCTTTCTCTAGTACCTTCTTATCAACTTCATTTAGAAACTTTTCATATATTAACACACTTTCAATAATCTCTTCCCCTGTTTCTCTCTATCACACACACACATTTGAAGAGATTTACTTGGGGTTAATAATACAGCCAAAGTTAATGCTTGTGGGTACTCAACATATCATTAGCTTCACTCGTACCGCCCTCCATCCAAAGTTTTGTCATTGTTGTTGTTGTTGCTGCGCTTTTTGACTTGATTGTTGAGCGCTCAAAACGTTTTGTGACCAAAAAACTTTTGCACATAAACGTTCAACTCCTGGGCACCCCCTTTGGGCGCACTCTCCTCACACTCCTCAACTCACTCCTTCCCCCTTCACCCCTGACCTTTGCTTGTTATAAGCTTTCTGGTTTTTTTTTTCTCCCATTCCCATTCGCGTTTCTCGCGCCTTTCCCTTCGCATCGAATGTTGTTTTTTATTGTCGCTGTCTGTTGCCGTTTTCATTACATTAAACGCTTGCCACGCCCCAACTCCAAGCCTCCCCCTTGCGCCACTCTATGCTTAACCACTTTTATGCAGCTGTTTTTACCGTTGATTCCAACTGTTGCCGCAGCAGCTTTTGCTGATCCAGCTGCTAATACCCAATCGTCGCCCCCCTCCCATGCCCCTTTCCGCTTTTTTCAAGTGCAAAACTCCTTAGACAGGTGTACTGCTGCTGGCCAAGTTAGTAGTAGAAGTTCAATGAGGAAATAAAAAAGAAAGCCAAAGTGAAGCGAGAGCGAAGCGAAAGAGCTAAGGCAATAGCAATCGAGCTGAGTTGGCTGAAACGCAACCAATTGCCAACTATTTGAACAGCTTCCTGCTGTGCCCCAGCCTGTCGAACTTCCACCCCGTCTCGCCCGCTCCAATCAATGGGCATATGATAGGAAACAGTTGTTGCCAGACAGTTGCCCGTTGCCAGTTGTCAGTTGCCAGTCGACCGCCTTTCGTCAGCTGAAGGCGCCTTTTTATAAACCTATAAAATATACACGAAACTCCCACCAGGTAGGCCACGCCCCCATCCGTCTACTCCCTTCATTTAAGAGGAAATATCTACGAACACGCACGTAACCTTTTCTCAAAGCGATCGATGGCCAGGGCGCGCCTAGAGACGGTGGAGGCTTCTGCGGGAGCGGGATAGCGATGGAAGAGGGACGTAGTATAAATCTGGAGTGTGAGCCCGGGCACTGTCAACGGGCTGTTTGGCAACCTTTTTAAGCAACTGCAACTGCGAGGGCTGCCTATAAATATGGGCTGAAATAATATTTGTGAGGGATTCGAGAATTGAATATCTAAAATAAATTCCTTTGGTTTGTTTTTATGTACGAGGGGTCTACCATTTGATTGGAAAGCTAGATAATATATTATTTAGAGGAAAAATATATATTTTTATCTATATACAGATTGAATGTACTGTGAATACTTCTGTTAACTTGGGCAATAAAAAAAGTCAGATACGTATTATTTTTCATAAACTCTAAAATTTATTACATTTATATTAGAGATATATAGTTTTTGGGAATTTTATTATTCAAAAAATATATAAAACTTTTTTAATTAGTTTACAAAAAAATCCCTTATTCTTTATATAAATATGACATATATCTCATGCTCCAGATGAAGAAAAAATAAAATCGTCTGACAATAACCGAAATTTAGATTTTCATGTAGATAAACAATTAGGCAGACAGATGGACAAACTGAAATAAAGACGAGACGGGACAGTCAGCCGGAAGACGGACAGACTCACGGACGGATAAAAAGATCAACAGATAGAGCATAAAAAACGGGCATACTAATGGGCTTCTGTGAAACTTTATTATTGCTTCTGACCCAGAAGATATATATACCCAACTCTCGTTAAGTCTATTGAGTCATATATTTATTTTAATTTTTATATATATTTAATTTATATTTTTCAATTTTTTCCTATAAAAATTAGACACTAAAAACTTATTATTATTTAATTATTAATTTTTTAGCATCTATTTATTTCTATACATTTTTTTTACATATACTTAAAGTCCGCCCTAACTGTTTTAACTACCCTCGTGCTAGTTTGGGTCCTGCTTATGTTTTGCTTTATATTATTTTTGGGCTCATTCTCATTCTCGGACTCGGACTCGGACTCGTCCTGAGCTTTGGGCTCGTTCTAAAAGATTTATGTGCGTAAATTTCATGCTGACGGCATCAGGTGATTTAACACTTTAGATAACTTGCAACAGTTTATAGTCGAGGCCCAGACAAAGCCCCCTCGCCCCAAACTACCTCATATATACGGCCTAACAAAACAAGCAAACAAGTTTCTTGGAATGGGCCGGACAAAAGTTGTGTATTTTTATTATTTTATTTTATTGCGCTTACATCTTTAAATATGTTTGTTGTTGCCAAAAAAGCTCCATCCTCCCCATCACCCTAGCTCGATCCCTGCCGTGGCACGTTTTGGGGGGTGGAATTGATGTGTCTTTTGGGGTCATAAAAATTACAAAAATTTCTTTCGCCTCTTTGGCCCGATTGTGCGTGTGTGTGTGTGTGTGCGATTGAGCGGCCATTGGGCCCGAAAGTCCCTTCCAGAGATAGCCAGCGAGCGATATAAATTATATTGAGCTCTTTGAATTAGTTTTTTATGTGGCACTCATGTAGTGAGAAATGAAATTAGATACGTGCTGGCCGGGGAGTTCATTTGTGCAACACTGTGATTTCGATAGCCCAATGAAAACAAAAACACACGAAATAAAACAAAAACGAAAACATCTAACACAAGATAAATAAATAAATAAACAAAATGAAATAAATCGTTAATTCATGTGGCGAAAATTGCAGAGATATAATTATGTGTATTTGTGTTTTATAATTATAGCTTTCAAACTTAAATATTTATCGTTGGAAAAGTATACGTTTTAGTTTGCATGGATAGGTCTAACAAGTATTATCATGACTAAAGCATGAGACT
Organism: Drosophila mojavensis; assembly: GCF_018153725.1. NCBI lineage: Eukaryota > Metazoa > Arthropoda > Insecta > Diptera > Drosophilidae > Drosophila > Drosophila mojavensis. The sequence goes on from NW_025318858.1 coordinate 8,250,060, forward strand.
TGAAGTTGAAGCTGAGTCCGAGGTTTGAGGCTTCCTAAGGAGTCGGGCTGTGGCTTGAGGCTTGAGGGATAGGTATGCGGTTGATACGAGTCTTTTATTTTAATCTATGCTCAGCTTACTTTGATTGTTTTTCAAACATTTCCTTGTCCATTTCCTGATATCTGTTAAATGTTAAATTTTATCTTGATTTTCCCAAAAAAAAATCCACAGTGGAGAATTCGGAATTTCGGAATCTCAAATTTTCATTCCTCCAAATCAGACAAGCTATCAATGTCTTTTCACAGCTTCAGTCAGGCGTTCTCCCTGGCCAATCCATCTCAACTGTTTCACAATTTTATTTCTCATATGCTGTCAAGTGTTGAGAGAATAAGAAATTTTAGTGCAGATAAATCTCTGGCTACTTACTTTCAGCCACATGTGTATATCATATGCATACATATTTCGTATATATCCCAATGCTTTAATCTTCTTTCGATTTCCTTCTGCAAGTGTGCACATTAAATGTTTAGCTGGCTGCACAATGCACCACAATTTGCAATGCTGCGAATCCTTTGGGGTTTTCGTCCAGTTAGTCCTGGGAGCCGGGCGCAACTTTGCAATCGAAGCACAACAATGGGAAGCAATTACCAAAAAAAAAAAAAAAAGAAAAATTCTAGTAGAGTGTTAGGGGGAGAAAGAATACAAAAAAATTGTACACGAAAAGGGCAAAGCGCGAAAAGGAAGTGAAAGAGCGAAAATAACATCGAATTGTTAAGAAACTGCAAACTGCAAATCCATTAAACCACAACAAGCTGGGGGGAACTTCGACTACAGCCAGAACGTAGGTAGAACATGCCAAACAGAAAGAGAGAGTGAGGCAGAGAGAGAGATAGAGAGAGATAGAGATGGGTATAGTGTAAGAGTTTTAAATTGTCTTCCACACGGGGCGCTCAGCTTGGCAGCTGGACACACAATTGACTGAAAATTGCAAAATTTGCAAATGTTCAGTCCGACGGGGATTAGCTCTTAAGACTGTCGCACATAACGGTATTCCTATATACATTTATATATATAGTGGAAGAAATATGCTCGACTAAACAAAAGGATTGCGATTTATAAGCTGAAGGCATTTAGAGACTATCAAGTGGATTATATATACTCGTATATTTGATGGTGTTATGGAATTTAAATAAATTATGCTAAGCTTGACTAGCTTGAGTGATGGATAGTGATAGAGCTTGGGGTTGTACTAGCTATAATTTATTTATATATTAACATAATTAAATGTAAATTTATTATATGACTACTATATTGGAGTTCTCACACACCTCGATGATGATCAAACATATATTCAGAGATCTTAAAAAAACTAGAATACTTCAGACTTTTCTCAAGTTGCTATCTCTAATAACCTATTTCTTAATTAAAATTATTTTTAATAATAATATTTTATAATATTAATAATAATAATAATAATAATGTAAAAAAATTTATTTTAATTAATTTATTATTTTCTAAAAATATTTTTATTAATAGAAAAAAATTGAATTTATTTTACATTGAGTTCATTATAAATCTTAGATTATTATTTGCCTATATTTATCTTTGATCGTCGTCTCAGCTTTTTCGCTTTTTTTTCATTCATACATATAGCTGCGTATGTATAAATATGCATATATCTATATCAATGGTATATCTTCCTTCTTCTTCTCAGTCCCAGTCAAGTTCTCAGTCAAACATCTACAATATGTTGGTACAATTTGAGCATCGAAATAAATCGTTTAAAGTCCTTAAATTCATTCGCTTGACCAATGCAGCTAACCGCAATTTCTACCTCATCTCCAATCCACGGCAATTTCTTGAGCTCGGACCGAAACGAAATTCGATGAGCCACCCAACTATGAAAAATTTACCCTTTGCAGCAACCCATTTATTTGTCTGTTGGTTTGGGAGCTGCCATCATATCTTAGCATGCGGTTAGAAGTTGTTCTGCCTCAGCTCTGCTATATCATGGCTGCTCCTCTTCTTCATCTTCATCTTCTTCTTCGAACTACCTTAAAAATTAATTGAAACATCACTACCGGCTAATATTGTATATTAAAAACCAAGCAGCAACAGCAAGAACAGCAACAACGAACGCTTTGAGCATAAAACATGCAATGGCCAAAAGAGACGAGCGTAAACTTTATAGGTTAGCTGAGCATGAGGAATAAGGGCGCAGGGGGGGTGAGGAGGGAACTTGCAAATTGCCTGGGTGCGTGGCCATTTGTCAGTCTTAGTGCCCGGGGCTAGAAATGTTTTACAATAAATTCGACGAACATTTTGGGTTTTCGAGTTTATTAGCTGTCGGCCGGCACCTGCGGTCAAAGGGCACACAACAACACACACTTCACTCCACTTCAATCAACTAGACCCCCGTTCGGTTTTCCCCTCCCCTTTCCACTCCTATGTGCACACCACACAACTCGCATTCATTCATCTTCATTGTCAAAGCGTCGTCAAATCAGTGTCCGGTTTTTTGAATTTTCAACTGGGCAGCGGGGCATTGCCAGCTCTTAAATTTTACCGTTATGCTATGCGCATGCTCTCACACTCTTCGGCGTTCTCTTCGTGGCGCTCTCACGTTAAATGCGGCTCATTGCATTTTTGGCACGTTTAACGTTCGTCTGTTGCGCCTAGGACAATGTTTTTTTGATTGCATGCCATTCGGCTGTGTCGTCATCGGGTCGGCTTCGTGGGTGTACTAAAAATGTACGAAGTCCACGGCGAAGGTCGTCGGCCATAAAATGCGCATAATGTTGTGCGGATGTGTCAGTACACGTTTGTTATTTGGCGCGACAGCAGTTGGCGGCAGCGGCAAGTCGCAGGCGTTTGACGTAAGCGTGAACGTAAACGTAGACGTTTAACGTGCACGCGCGCGCGTTCGTTATATTTTTGTCGGCATGCGGTGAACGTGAATGCGTGAATGTGGCGTTACAATTATAACGGTACAAAGAAATCGCACAAGATATTTCAAGGCACACAGCGTGATTATTGTTTATTGTCTGCATATATGAGTGTGTGTGTGTGTGTGTGTGTGTGTGTGTGTGAGTGTGATTGTATGTGAATGAGTGAGTGTGTGCATGCTTATGTGCAAGTGTAAAGTGCTAAAGTGAAGTGCTCTTCAAACTGTAACAGCAGCCCATACTTAAATACTTGTACTATATGCAACAACTGGATACGGATACGCGCGTCTCGCTTTAAGTACAAAGCAAACCACCAAACAGCAGTCAACCAGCCAGCCAGCTAGGCAGCTAGGCCAGCGGGAGAGACAGACAGACAAGTAGGTACCGTAACGTAACGATTGATGCTGCCTCCTTATCCGTCCCCCATGACTGTCCCGCTAAAAGTTCAATTTCCTGCGTTTCTTTAATTGAAGCGCAATGTACACACACACAAACATACACACGCAAGCACACACTTGACAGCAGGGCAGGGGAAATGCGATGAAGAGAGATGACGGCTGCCGTCGTCGTCTACTGGGCGTTTGACTCTTGGTCAGTCATTAGTCATTTGCTCATTTCCGCAATAGTAGCCGGACGCACAGCACTTGTCAGCCAATAAACAAGCGACGGCTGCGACAGGCGAACGTATGAGTGAAGAGGATGGGAGATGGGTAAAGTAACGAGCGGAAAGCTGAAGAGTTGCGGTATTTAATGTGGACTGCACAAATATGAATGAAATGCTCATGGCGTAAGGCAATCTCTTTTATTGAGCTGGTCAGGGCTGGAGTGGGAGTGTGAATGTGAATGTGCATGTGCATGTGAGTGTATTGAGTTGCCCTTGGCGTGTTAAAAATTTACAGTTTCAGTTCTCTTGCAGATTTGTAATGAATCTCTGCGTTTGTTTATTTTTTTATTCATTTGTCATTTAAAGTTGTCCACCTAATTGGAGTGTATATATGTATATGTATATACATTTTCTTTTTTTGTTATATTCTCTCATTGCTTTGTTTGGATTGTAATATGTATATTACGTATACGTACTGTGACAACTTACCACAAAATGAAATTAAAATGATATTTATCATTTTAATATTCAAAGAAGCTTTATAGCTTTTGACACATATGTCATATTTGCCCAGTTGATATCGCTCTGATTGTTGTCAACGCAAGTGGAACGCCGCTGTAGACTTGGCTAACTGGGATATGTGTCACACATTCATTTTGCAATACAATAAACCACGTGGAGACAACGCCAGCAAATGCTGCATAGGTGCGAAGCAGAGAAGAAAAACAAAATAAAACAAGAAGAAGAAGAAGAAGCAGCAGCAGCGCAACAGAGATGTTTGTGTTAACAATGGAGGAGTGGCTGTCCAGCAGCAGCAGCAGCAGCGCCATCCACTTCTGCAAGTACTCAAGCCGACCTCGTCCCTCCCACCCCTCGCTCATGCCAGCTAACCCAGTTTTGTTGATGCCGCTTCATGGCCTACCTCTCGCCATTGCCGTTATATTTGCTTTTTTTGGCCTGACTGACTGGCCGCAAAACGACGAAGACTAACCTCAGCTTTAGTATGCACCCATCTCCCTCTCACTCTCACTCTCCCTCGCCACCTGCCCACCTCTCGCTCTCACTCGCAGCAGCAGCGCTTTGATGGAACTTGTTTTGTAATTGTTTTTGTGTCGAGCTGCATGACATGTTGTTGTTCTTCTTCTTCTTGCTGTTGTTGTTGGCAATTCCATTTTTTTTTTTTTTGGCCTTTTCTTATCGTCCAACGTCCGTTGGAGTTCCCAAAGAATTCCTGCTCTCAGCTCTTAGCCAGCCCTGAAGCCATTGTCACGTAAATCTCTGACTGGAATTAGCCTCGTTGACAAAAATATGCCTGCTTACACATTATTTGTGCAAACAAATAGACATGGACTACAGTTCTAATGACGGAAAGCGGTCGGCGTACAGTTGGTTGAGGAGGGGCGACGGGGTAACTAAGGGACGCCAGTGAAATTTGCATGGGAACTGCGACAGTTGCTTCATTGCTGTCGTTGTTGCTGCTGTTGCTGTTGTCGTTGTTGATTTGGGTTTTTGGGTTTGTCCTTTGCTCTTGACAGTAGTTTATGTCGCCAGCCCAGCTCTATAACTGTTGTTTTGTTTTTATTGATCTGTTTATGCTTTTTTGGCCTCTGGACAATGCGGCAAACTATGTGGAAATAAATAAAAAAAAAAAAAAAAAAACTAGAAGAGCAAGACAAATTTGACATTTTCTATGCTAGACATATATAAAATACTCTTTCACACTGTACTAGGTAAAACTGAACTAATTTGATGAGAGTAAGAATAATCTGTGTAATATAAATATTTTTATAAATAGTGAGCAAGATAAGAGACAAACTCAATTCTCAATTCTCAGAAATGTATGACCTAAAAGGAAAGGTAATTAAGCAATACAGAAATTTTCTTTATACTAGCTCGTGGGCTGTAAAGGGTATATAGGTTTTTCTCTAATGTCTTTCCATACGTCTGTGCTCACAAAAAAAATTATTTTGAGCTTCGTTAAGCTCTATTTTAATTAAGAATTAATATTTGTAAAATTAAGTTAGTGCATAAACCCCCAAATAATTATTTTCGCATCATGAAAGGGTATTATGTAGTCATGATCCCCCAACTGCAACATTCTTACTCTTCATCTTCCTCTCATTGTGGTTTCTCATCTGGCAAATAGAATAAAGAACGAAAGCCTTATCGGTTGATAAAGGTTAAATCGTTCCCACCGAGAGACGAAGCAAAAAGGTCTACTCAACTCAGACAAGCGTGAAAATTATAATAAACTGAATTTTCTGTCTATTATTATTATTATTATTTTTTTTTTAAGAGAAGCAAATCCCACTCCGCTTCATACCTGAAATGCCATTGTCTCAAACTCAAAGCCTGTGTGCAAAGCATTTTGTTTCTTGGTTACGTCTGGTTTATTGCAGCTAATTAACATTTCATAAACAAATAAATACCAGCCAGAGGCTTTTGGGCCTTTGGGTGCTGTCTATCAAAACTGAGCAACAGAAACTCGGAGCTGAGTCAGACTTAGACTTTGATGTGTGTAGTGGGTGTTAACCAAGGACTTGGAAACTTGGAAACCAAGGACTTGAACTGAAGTCCCTCCGTCCCCTAAATGTGAGATGCTTTTAGACATTTTGACTTTTAGCCAATTTCCAAACTGTAAGCTTTGATTGCTAAATTATCAAAAGTTAAGGAATTTATGAAGTTTATTTCAAGTTATATTTAATATTAGTTTAATGTATGAGTAATGTAAAAGTTGATGAAAAACAAGTAAGAAGGCTCCAGTCGAGACTGCTCGACTAGGAGATACCCTGAACCCTCCAAGCTGATATTCTAATCATTCTGCACTTCTACTATGCACACATACATACATATGCATCCAGACGCTGTTATACGCGCTCTGCTAACTGCGCAATTAGCTGCGACAGCGCTTGGGCTGCGCTGCAGTGTGAGGAATATTATGAGAATTTATTTGTAATTTATTATAAAATATTGAAAAATTGTTATTTGGAATATACATATGTATATGTATATATGGAATGTATATATTGGCTTTTGTTTTATTCGAAAAATTTGTTTAACAGAGGTCAATAAGCTCTTAGAGTGCTAAAGTAGTGAGTCATTAACTAAAGAAAATGAAAATTAATTCCTTTAGTTACAAGGATTATTCAACAACAACAACAACAACAAAAAAAAAAAAAAAAAAAAAAGAAAAAGGAAAACACTAACAACAACAAATTAATGCTTATTCATTTATCTAATGTCTTCATGTTACTTGACTTGGTTAGCGCAACTTAAGCCCTTAATCTGTATTTCAGCTTATTTAGCTTAACAATCAATTTCCAATCAAATATTTGTCAGCTATATGAAATTCCCTTTCATTGAACTGCTTAAATCAAACTTAATTCAACTGAGCTCGTCAGCCAAAGCCACAACACAGCTCAATTGCAGCGAAACGCCATCTAGCGGTCGGTAGTCAAGTCTATCGGACTATATGCTTCTGCTGCTGCTGTTGATGTTGCTGTTGCTGCTGTTCAGCATTAAGCTGTATGCCACACGCTGATTGATTTTTAATTACGAGCGGAAGAGTGCGGGTCATGGCTACCACGCCCCCTTTGGGCAACCGCCCTGATTGATGTTAATCATATGAATGCAGTTGGACATTTTCAGGGCAGTAACCAAAAAGCCGAAAAACGAAACAATTTGTGATTGTGGCACATCCATCAAAACAGTTTTATGTCCTATCCACGAGCGCATAATAGTTTGTCCCCAGACACAGTGTTGGATGGCCAAAAGATACAAAACTAATATAGAAGGAGAGTTGTAAGTGTATATACAATGTATATTATACATACATTTGATATATGTATATGATATGTATGTATATGAATGTAACAGCTGATAAGTCAAAGCATAAAGTTGATTGAGGGAAAATCTGGATTTTTATTTTTTTGCGCTGCCTTCTTATCTGAAGTATTATATACATATATTTTTCTTTACTACTGGCTAAAATATATTTGTAGCTCTATATTAAATAATATAATAAGCTGCTTATCGTAATCTCTTTATAAATGGCTGAAATCTAAGAGCTGCAGTGCAGGCTGAAAGTAAATTAATATAATGCATGGAGTAAAAAAATTATTAGTTGTCAAATTGTTAATATATGACTAAACTCTCGCAGAACACTAAATGAAATTAAACCACGAAATCTGATATGCATTATGTATGTATATATTTCATGAATAATATAGACTTTTACAGAGCATTCAATCAACTCACAGTTGAGGCTAATCCAATGAATATGAACTGAGTAACCGTTGAGTGCTAAATTAGAATTTCAGCCGAGGGCCCAAGGTAACGCACTTAAAACGTTTGCCAAACCAATTTTACAAATTTGTGGAAATCGAATATTATTCAGATAGTGCAAAAGATCCATTTACGTGATGTTAGCAAAGGCAAATAAAAAACGCGTTTGCATTTTTATTGAATTCGCTTAAAATGGAGAAGATGAAAGAGGCAGAGGCAGAGGCAGAGGCAGAGGCAGATTGCCATGGTAGTGAAAAACTGATGGAGAGAGAGAGAGAGATACTGATAGAGAGAGTGGGAGGCGAAGACAGTTGGAGTTGGACCGACATAAATAAACCTCAACTAAGCCGTGTGTTTTGACATAGATTTAAATTGACATGACTGTGCAAACAAAAACGCAAAACAGCGGCAGCAGCGGGTAAAGAGCGGGCGAAACGGGTTCAAGGGGGTTGGAATGGGGAAAGGGGTAAGGGGGTGATGGGCGGCCGAGGTTAGCTGCCAGCCGCACAAATTTGCGTTAAGGAATTCGAAACGCTCGACTGAGCCGCATTCACACAGGCCGCATTCGCATTCACATTCACATTCGCATTCACATTCACATTCACATTTGCCTAATGCCCGGCGCTTGGCCATTGATACGAATACAAAGAAAACATGAGAGAAAGAGAAGGCGAGACACAGCGAGACACGAGTTAGATAAAAATAAAAATGCAAAATAGTTTGTTATTTAACATATTTAACGGCATCTCTATCTCTATCTATGCCTATCTTTCTCTCTCTCTCTCTCTCGCACTCTGTCTTGTCCCTTAACGTAAATTGCCCGCCAGACACGGATGACAAACAGCTGCCCAAGCAGCGGGGGCGAGGCTGGGAAGCAGAGACTGAGACTGGGACTGGGCCATTGCTAGGCAAACCCTTTGACGATGCCAATGGCAACGCCTCAACGGCTCGTTGGCCAGAAGCCAAATGGTCTCAAATATTTGCCAGCCAAATAGCTGGAAAAGCGGGTCTCGCGCATTGCGTCTGCTTCTATTAGCTGGGCGCACGCACGCAGCCAAATTGAAAGGATGAAAAAAAAAAAAAAAATAATAAAAAAGTGCGTTGGTATTTAAAAAAGCAAAACAAGTGAGATTTGGAATTTAGCCAAAGAGCTCATGACTTGCGTATACCCTAGCTATAGATAAATCTATTTAAATAATTGCATTCAATGAAAACATTGAAATTAGGAAATGGTTGAGTGAATATGTTTAAATTCCATAGCAAACTATGGGCTAAACAATTTTAACTAGTATATATATATATTATATATTCCTAGTATATTAGGAATACATATATCATATATCTTGATATGTATCGAGTTGTTAAAAATAAACTTTGATTGAAACGCACTTCAATGATAATTAGCCTGTTCATAACTTGTTAAGATTGGGTAGTATTATTAGATTTATATTTTACTAATATTATTATTATGTACATAAATACTTATCGATATATTATCAAATTGAAATTTTATTAAAGTGAGATTAATAAACTTTATAGATTTATCATTTAATAGAAGAGGAAATATGACGATGCTTATGCTATGACAGATGAATTAATATGACAGATGAATTTAAATAATGTGAATTCAAAGCCTACAAACAATTAATGAAAATAGAGTAGAATATGAATATCTATATTTATCGATTCGTAAAAAACTTCGCTTTGTTTGTGGACAGCTTAAGTAGTTTGATAGCTTGATTAAATATAGATGAATATGTAAAAAAAAAAAAAAAAAATTAAAAATAAAAAACACAAATAATATTAAACATACTCAGTATATATGTATTTCTTCAAACATTTCTGAAACTGGCCTTACCTATATTTCTTAGCACTTGAAGCCTTAGCATAAAGTTCTCTTAGCTGATCAAACTCCACATATCACACACTAGCTACAGAGCATAAAAAACACACTCACACACGAAAAAAGAAAAAAATAAAAAGCGGGAAAATGCTCGCCCGTTTGTTTCCCTCTATGAATTCCAATTGGTGCGGGCGCCAATTTAAAAGGACTTAGTTTTTAATGAAGCGAGCCAAGTTGGATACATGCAACACAATGGCCGCAGCTCGAGCTCCAGTCCCAGCCCCAATGCGAGCTACGAATGTGTTGTCAGATGAGATACACAAGCGAAATACGTAAAAGTGTGAGAACGTGGAAAAGCTGTAGAAAGTTGAGAAGCTATCGGAACGCAAAAAATAGAATTGAATGCGACACGAGACACAATTAGAGCAGTGCAGAGGGAGTGAAAGTGACAGCAAAAATAGTTAAATTAAGTTGTTAAAAATTGGAAAGCTGAAAAAGAGAAAAAAGTCTGCAAAGCAAAAGGCAAATCGTCAAAGAGGTCGGAAATGATGTGAGAGTGTGAGTTCCGATTGAGCGAAGAAAATTGAGAGTGCAAAAGACGGGAGTGAAAAGCAAAGCAGAGCAGAAGAAAATTGAGAAATAAGTCAAAAACTCTTAAGAAAAAATTCTAGTGAAATGGCAGGTATCTAAAATATGGTGTTATGGGTAGTGCGAAATGTTGAATGAAAGGAAATGGATAAAAGAGAGGAAAGAGTATGAAATGCAGATATACATATAAAATATTTTCGTATTATTCTTAAGTGTCTAGGTAGCAAGAAGGAGTAGATAAGAGAGTTAGATAATTTATTGCTCATTCTAAATATTTTACTTTTATTATTTTATTATATGGTAACAATATGGCAACACTGGCTAACGGTACTGTGTAACTAAGAATCAGAATATAATAGCATTTTATTTTTTTTTTTTTTTTTTTTTTTCGATATATTGTCTGTCAAAGAGACGTCGAATGAAATTCAAAATTCAGTGATATATAATCATAAAAACGTATAGCTATTCATTTAACGTAACAAATGGTAGGTCGATGATAAATCAAAATTTGATACAAATTATAAAAGGTTTTGCACGGAATGGATTGCATGGTTTTGCGATGCTGTAACTTGTTTCGGCGCAAAAAAAATAAGTATCGATACTACACAGCTTCGATTGTGAACGAGTACATATATTTGAAATTTAAAGCTACAAATTCAATAGCGGCGAAGTGGTCTAATATACAGCACAAATACTTTGAATTTTAAGAGAAAATAACTCAAATTCAATTGAAATGAAACGAATAGATCTGTGAGAGCTACAGCAGTTTAGTTTAGTGCCAAAATAGCAAGCCGAACGGCTTTAGAATTACATTGTATAAATTGTAAAAATAAATTGTTGTTGTATTCAACTTTGTAGACTTACATAGTTATTGAATTGTTAATTATTAAAATATTATTACTGATTTATTATTTACTTAAAGCTATAACTCAGCTTCAGTTTCGACTTTAAGGTGGAAAGTTGTGAAGAGCTAATTTTCAGAATATAACATATTTTAAATATGTATACGATAATTTTTAAACTAATTATGTAAATGCTAGAATCAGTTAAAAGTAGATTTATTATTTAAAACCTAAGTTTCAATAAGGGCGGATTGGTTTGCGTTTGTACGGACATATTGTAAATGCAATATGAAGTTATTATACATGCACATATATAATTATAATACCACCTTTATAATATATCAAGGCTTTGAATCTATCATACATAACTTACTAACAGCATTGTAACTTGTAAATCCATCAATGAGTATCTAAATTATTATGATATTTACTCTTGATGACATTTCACATTTCTGTCAAATTAGTCACGAGCTTCTTACGCATTCATACAGATTACTCGATAATGCTTGGCATGTCTTAGGAACCTTCTCAATTACCTTAACCACATAACTGCAGCTCACCTGGCATTGCCCTTCTGCGGGGCTTAAAGCTATTGCCAGCTATTTAGCACAGCCAGCGGCAACGGCAGCAGTTGGCCAGGTGGTGAGGCAGGTAGACATTTGTTGTCTGTCATGTCCGTTTGTGTGCAGACTTATGGAATGCCAGCTAATGAGGTTTCCGTACCAAAACGTACTTACCCCATTGTAATTCTGTTCTCTGTCTTTGGCATAGAGTGAAACCAAATCAAATCACATAACATGTCAGCCAGAGCTACACACACACACACACACACTCTGTCCCAGGCAAAGCCAGAAGTCGGGCCAATGCAGCCAACCAACCTGTCAACATATCCAACTATGCAACTAACCAAAGTAAAACCCAATTCAAGGGTTTTACCTGTACCCCTCCCGCCCCTACAGCTATGCTAATAACGCGCATTTTCTTTTACGCTGCCGTTTGCCACCTAGAGCTGCCTCTATATGCTCTTAGTTATGCAGCTCTGCGTAGAGTCTACCTGTCGCCCACGTTGCCCACATTTTCAACATTTTCGCAAGCATTTCCACCTGCTTTCATTTTTTTGAGAGGGCTTTATGCACTGTTTGGTGTATAGATTTTTGGCTTTTATCGTATTTGATATTTTCATTATTATTTGCTATAGAAAATTGCATATTCAATTTGGAGTTCATATTGATCTGAGGTGATTGTTATTCAAGTCTTTATATTTGTTATATTTATAAGATACATATGTCTACTTTTACATGCATATTAATTTTTTCTTTTGTTCTCTTCACATTTTAATAAGATTTTAATAATTTTAATAAGATATTTGTAAATAATAAAAATTCATATACATATGTTGTATATGTATCTATTATATATTTTAAAATATATGGAGTAATAAAATAATATATAAAAAAATAAATAAAAATACAGATATATGTAATAATATTTTTAATTATTTTATTTAATAAAATTTTTAATTATTTTCATTTTTTTATGATATGGACTTTTGCATAAAGTAAGAAAAGAAATATAATAAATTAATTATTAAAACTGAAGCTTGAGTATATTAAAATTGGAACATGTACATAGTAAAAAATATTTTTTTATATATTTATTTGTCATTAAATATATACATATTAAATAAAACATAGTTGTCTATAATTTTATTTAGATTTTTATTTTATGCCTGTATTCTTGTATTCATATATTCGTTTATTTGATGGTTGTTATTTTTATCAAATACTTGTATTATATGATTTTCAAACTCAACATATTTTAAGCATTTACTAAAAAATATTGAATATAATTTTCTACTCAAGAGAAGCGGGAGAGTATCATATATAGGTATTAAAATCTTATATTCTGTCAGCTGTAATATACAAAACCATGTGAATGTTTTCTTTATAGGGCAGGTAATCTTCGACCTGTCAAATGTTGCATTTTTATTCGCTCCGTTTTCAATATTTATTCGCATTTGGAATCGCAATCGGTGTTTGTTGCGTTGTCGTCGTCGTTGTTGTCGTTGCTGTTGTTGTTGTTGTTGTCGATGGTTATTGTCGTGGTTGTTGCTGTTGCTGCTGTTGGCGTTGTCGTCGTCCAATATGTGTCAAATGCAAATTTAAATCTTATTGAAAAAGGGGATTAGGTGACAGCAGCAGAAGCACACACACTGAGAGAGCGAGCGAGCGAGCGACACAGAGAGAGCTGAGCTGTTTGCGGGGTGCAGGCGAACACATGCAACAAAGCGACGTTTTAGCCAGTGTTTTGTGGCAACGAAAGATGGGTGTAAGAAGAAGAAGCAGCAGCAGCAGCAGCGGCAGTTGGAGATGCCGTTGACTTTGTCGAAAACACGCTCTCATTTGCATCCTCCGGTGCAGATTTCGTACTCCACATTTTCCACTACTACTACGTATGTATTTTTTTTTTTTTTTTTTTTTGGCTCTGGCAGTTTTAAATGGTTTTTTGTGGTTAGTGGATTGCATTCATAGTCGTATCATTTTGGCATCATCTCAGCTCACCCATACTGCATCAAGTCTCTCCCTCTCTCAAGTTGCTCCACTTCTCTCTCTCACTCCCACACACACTCTCTCTCTCTCTCTCTTTATTTTCTGCTGGAGCTCGTTTTTCATATAATAGAAATTGTGGTGCATACCGTAGTCTAATCCCACGGCAGCGCTAGAGACATATCAACATATGTTCAATAAGATTTCTACTTCACTCATAGACACACATACACATACACATACACACGCACACCCGTTCTTCCAATTGGACAATACAAAATCCAATACAATGCCAGAGCCATACAATTTTTTCACAATTTCAAAATGTTTTATGCTTCGAGCTGCTCAGCTCCTTTGTGTATGTGTGTGTGTGTGTGCTTGGTGTATATTCAATATTTTCTACACCATAGAGCGAAGGCTTCTCTGGAATCTCTCTTGCCCCCCTCTCTCACTCTCTCTTCCTACTTGTATATATTTCAAAGCTTTTGTTATCAATATGTCGCCTGCTTATTGAATATAATATATGTTTGTCTGTATGTGTGTGGTTTGCTTTGTTGTGCTCACATCTTGCGACTATGTGTGCCTGTGTGTGTTATCCAATACCCAAATGCGTGTATCTGTAACTGCGCTTTGTCACCTGTCTGAGGGGCTGTGCTCCCTGTGCGATGGCATTGATTGCTTGCGTAATTTGAACAATAATAAAAAAACGAAGCAACAACAGCCAACAGCAACAGCAGCAGCAGCTGATGATAATGATGATGATGATGATGATTTTGCTATCAACATTATCATCAATTGTCATATTAATACCCTGTAGCTCTATGACAATGCGTCAGCAGAGTTGAATGTGCTTGACATGACATTAGTCATGGCTGTGATTGATATATTAAGATATATTTTTTTGGGATATTTTTAATGCATATCTTTATTTTATTAAACTCTTACAAGAATGCAAGACAGTATATTGGGTTAGTATAATATATCTATCCTTAGACATCTGATCATCTCGGTCAGAACATTCAATTTGGAATCTCTTCTAAAAACTTAAGACCTAGCCGGTACGCCCAAGAAGGCGTGGTATTATATGGTCTACTATAACTGGTATAAGAGCTGGAGATTTAGAGTTTATCAAAAGAAATGGGTAAATTACACTTAGCTCTGAAAGTCAATTACCGGGTATCAGCTAGTCGGTCATACTTTTGGAGCATTTTTTTGGATGCCTCAATCTAAACATGATATGAAAATATTTTCAAGACTTTTGATTAAACAACCAAAGTACACATACAAACAGACAATCTCTCTCTCACACACACTGTCATAGATGCAGCTGGAAATGTTTATTTATTTGTAGTTGGGTTGAAGTTTTCGGTTATTTGTCTGTTTGGTATTGTGAACCAATTTCAATAATGGCTCGCTTCATGATCACATTAAATATGCATGCCGCAAATGCCAAATGCACACTCGAGGACACATGCACAAGGACGCATGCAGACAGAGAATGAAAGAGAGAGAGAGAGAGAGAGAGAGAGAGTGAGACACACACACACACTCAGCTGCTGCTGACTAACTGAGATTTTTGGCCAAATGCCTTGCACGTAGCCACATAAATTTCCCCCACTTGAAGCTCTTCTTTAATGCTCACATACCTAGCTCTAAATATATATGTACATGTGTCTATATATATCGTGTGTGTATATTTTAGTCATTCAATGTCTTAGAATTTATGTCGGGGCTTTTGTTCGCAGGCTCGTGCCTCTAATTGAAACATGCTCGTAAATACATTAAAGCCAAATAGCACGAAAATAATGAAGCTGATTAATTCAATCAGGCGCAACGAGCCACGCCCATTGAAATGATTCCATTTGGCGCGGATATGCTGTGGGCTCATATGTGCGCGTGTGCGTGTATGTGTGTGTGTGTTAAGTAGTTTAACACGCTAATGCGATGCCTGATGAATGCTGAACATTCGCTCCCTATCAAACTGTTGATAGATCAATGCCTAATGACGGACCCTTAAACACACATAAACTCTATGCAATGGAAGAGCAGCTATTACTACATTAACTACCACTAAGCCTTTTATTAACAATTTTTAGTCCAGTATAAAGGGGATTTTTTTTTTTTTTTTATAGTTTAATATTTCGTTTCTTCCAAAATTAAATTAAATTATCTGTATTTCATAGTCCCTCTTGGACAGGAAACTTAGAGTCTGATTGCGAATCGCAAATCTTCAAATTAAATATTCTTATTGTATTTCCAAGATTAAATTGAAATTTACCTAAGAAAAGTTTAAAAATATAGACATATTTAAATTTTTTTTGCAGTATGTTCAATTAATATTTTTCTATTTTAAATTTTAATAATATTCCTAATAATAAATAAATTATTGCTAAATGCTAAATACCAGTCTAAGGATAACATGAAAGAATTATAAGAATCTATTGAGAGATCTTCTTTCATTCTCTTCCCAAAATCAATTTCTGTGCCATGACTCTTCCAATGTTCGTTGCACTGCAAAAAAAAGATTTTTTTTGTTATCCTGTTCAGCCTTTCCTTTAATGCTGTCTGTATCCGCTCATTAGCAGTCTCGTCATCTCTTGTGCACAAGAAAGGGGGGCCAAGATTGGTCCAAACTCTGGCTGTGGCATCATTAGTGCATTGTTTTTCTCCTACAAACTGATGCAGATGATGTGCTTCACTTGTCGGAATAAGCAAAAATCGTAGACAAGCATTATTTCAAAAATGACCAAGTCTCTCGGCATAAGTGAGGCAGATGAGTACCAATTAAACGCTACAAGAGAATCTGAAACCAAATAAACGGAAAATCAAAATTTGCCAAACAATTTGAACAGACATCGCTTATATGGAGATATTTTGCCCAATTTATATTTCAAATAGCTCTAAGAGCACAGAAAGATGTAGCAAATGAGCTGGAAAAATATGAGAAATATCAGAGGAATTATATATATAAAATTGTTATGATTGAATAAAGGAAAAACAAGTTTATATATACATCAAAATCAAGAACGAAGGAGAGAAAATAACGTCGATATAATTTCTATATATATATATTTAATTTTTCAGTTTTAAATATTCATTTTCAAGCAAAATCAAATTAAAAAGCTCAGCTTAGGATAGTTTGGCCAAATTGATTGTTTTTTTTTTTTTTTTTTTTTTTGCTTTGCTTTGGTTTGTTGCGACCTTGACTCTATACATTATCAAGTCCATCTATCTATCACAGCCACAAGAGAGAGCTTGTCAAAAGTCAAAAGTTCAGTCTACAATTTGAACATGACATTTGTCAGGGGAGACAGACAGAAAGTGGCAGGAGATAAAGACAGAAATGGAACGAAATGGCGACATATCAACTGAACCTTAAATCAAGTTGTAAAGAGGCTGGGCTGGGCTGGGATGGCAACAGCTGTTGATGGAAATGCTAGCGACAATAATAACAGCAACAACAGCAACAACAACAACAACAGCAACAATAAGAGATACAGCAACAATAACATCAGAGCAATTCAGACACAGGAAAAAAAAATGAGAAGATACAAACCAAAATGAAGATGGGCAGCTGCGAGGCATATGTACAAATATGCAGACAGACTCATATATCTACTCACACACAGACATACACATATACATATACTATATATATACAATCACACACACATGCAGCTATAAAAGTGACAAATGTTAAACGAAATGTAAAGAAAAACTGACAACAGGAAAACGCAACGTAATGAAGCATAAAAAGTACATTTTTCAAGATGACTGAAAATACATGTGACAGCAACAATAACAATAACAACAAACAAAAATAATATTAGAAAAAAAGAAAATCAAAATTGAAAGCTATTTGGCAACTGTAGCGAAACGGAGATACACTTAGAAAATCTCAGCAACTGTAATAGATACGTTTTAGATGAAAATGTCGTAAGGCTTAAAAAACTAGAGCTTAAGTGTTGCACTGCAATATAGCTGAAATCTGATAGTGAGGTGAATAAATAATAAACAAAAAAGATATTTTATATTTTATACTTTATTTTTAAAATTTTATTTCTCTATTTTTTTTTTTTTAATTATTTTAATAATTTTAATTTTGTAATTGTTTTTTCCTCTTTGAAAATTAGTGAAGTTTGTTTTCATTATATTTAAATGTTATTATGCTACTCCCCACTCCTCTCCTTTTAAACCTAAATCTTCGCCCTCTCTCTTTCTCTCTGTTCTCTTTTATCTCTTTGGTAGCTTAGGTTTTGATTTCAATTAACGAACAGCTGTCAAACCCTTTTAAATTTATTACAATGGCTATTCTTCCTTTTGTGAAGTGCACAAGAAACCAGGAGAATCAACCCGGGATTTGCTTGAGTTGCGGACTAGGCCACAAAATCAAAAAATCATAGCATACCTTGCGGCGTTCCCTTTCCTGCGTTCCTACTTATTTTATTTGATTTTTTTGTGCTGTCGATTTTCTTAGTCGTATTTTCGCGGCGCTCTGTCGCATATGCGAAATACATTTTCACGCTTGTAATCAATGCTGCTCACTCTCTCTTTCTCTGTATCTCTATCTCTCTCTCACTCGCTCTGACATCTGGAGCTGGCAACACGCCTCGCGTAATTGCTTAAAATTTTTTTTTTTTTTTTTTTTTTTTTTGTGCAAAACGAGAGAAAAAAGAAAGAATAGCAAAAGAAAAGAATAAGAAAACGACAAACGGCAAACCGAATTTAATTTGTTTTCGCTCGTTTTGTGCGCTCAACTTTTCGTGTTTCTTGCTTTCTTTTCTTTTCGCTTCCTCTACTTCTTATTTTGTAGCTCTTTGTTGTTGCTGTTATTGTCTAGCTTGTAATATTTATTATCGAATTGTGTAAAAGCAGCAGCAGCAGCAACAACAACAGGGGGAATACAGTTAGCCGACAGCAACGGTACATGCCAACGCAGTGCGAGCAATTTCTGGAACTTGCCTTTGCCTGTTCCTGTGTGATACCCTGTACGAATTGTATGTGTTTTGGAGCGGATGTTTGTCGTTTGCCTGTACAAATGAACGATAATTGATTATTGTATAAATTTAAGTAAATTGTTAATAATAAATAAATAAAATAAATTTTTAAATATTTCCTTAAAATCTATTGTTAATAATGTTAAAATAAATTTTAAAAATGTTTCTTTAAATAATAATTGATATTCATTCTTTATTTTATTTAAATATGAATGAATTTATATTATTTCTATAAAAAAAATATATTTAAAAATATATTAAGTATATTAAAGTAATTTTTATATATATATTCTTTAAAATTTATATAGCTCGTAATATTTTATTTTAAATTTAACAAACAAAATATTTTGGTTTCAAAAATTTAATTAAAATATTGATTGAATTTAATAATTTTTTATTCATAATATATGAAATAAATTTTTTAATTTAATTTGTATCAATTTTAATTATTACTTTTTATACTTTGTCAGTCAAAACTTATAACTTAACTTTTTTTATACTCTCTCTCTCTCTCGCTCTCGCTCTCTCTCTCTCTGCAAGCTGTGAAATTTCCATCTGTTTAATATCCACTTATGGCACATGTATTTCTTAAGTCGTGCTTATCCCTTGCCTCTACTATATGCCATATTTCTTGTCAATTTCTTTGGTGCAGTTGCTGGGACAGGTTTCCCGCATAAGTTGCATTTGTAGCTACCAGTTGCGAGTTCCGTTTTTGGCTTTTTCAAATGTTTGCCAACATTGCAATTGGTATGCACACGCGTGGACTTCGCATAGTTGTCCTCAACCTCATACTTTATATGCCACAGCAACGTCGTCCCTCTCTCTCTCTCTCGCACTGCTTTCATTCCCCCGTCTTTTTGCAGTTGAAGTCGTTGCAGTCAACGCTTGTCCTCCCGACAGGAAGTCTCGCCGGCATATGCCCTGCACGTATTGCCCTTATAAATTGTTGCCAAATACATGCGACCGACTATACTCTATATATATTGTCTACTTTATATGTATGTGAGTGTGTGTGCGAGAGTGTATGGATGACAGTTGCAATTGTGTCTGTTTTTTTTTTTTTTGCCTTCTCCTTATTTTTGGTATGCACAGGACAATTTTGCTAGCAGTTGAAAACTCAAGCAAACTTTTTGCCTGGCCATGTTAACTGCCAGTCAATACGAATACAGAAACAGATATGGCTTATTTGGGCTAATGTTGTTGTTGATGTTGCTGTTGCTGTTGTTATTGTTGCTGCTGTTGCTGTTTGAAAGCCAAGACCTTATGACTTATTCAGATGATGTTGGCTCTCTCACGCTGTGCACCGTTATTTTCTGTACAGTTCAGCTCAGTTCAGTTCAGTTCAGTTCAGTTCGGTTCAGTTCAGTTCGGTTCCCTTCGGTTCAGTTTGTGTTGTCTCTGTTCCTGTATTGCTTTGAGTTACGTCATTAATTATACGACGCGTGTGACGTTGGGCCAATTAAATTTACGCATTTAATGAGAGAAGTGCTATATAAACGACATATATGACACACGAGGGCTGTTCTAACAATAGACTAAATAGTTTTCAGTAAGGCTAATTTATGAAAAAAAAAATAAGTATCGAAAAAAAAGAAACAAATTTTGGAATAAATAAAAAAAAAAAATTCCTCTATTAACAACTCCATCTTTATTAGTATACCATAATATAAATTACTTAAAACGTATAAGTTTAACTGTATATGTATATTATGATTTTTAGTATTAAATAATAATCGAATTACTGTAAAAAATATGAAAAGCTAAATTTTAATAACAAAATTTATTTATCAAACATTTTTTCAAATTGTAAAAGAAGATTTTATATCTTTACTTTTTTATCATTCAATTTGTTTAATCAATTTAATTGAAATTTATATTTTTTATGTATATTTACAGAAATTATACCTAAAATTTAATTCAGTCCTTTATTAATTTTCATAAATTTTCTGTACATATATAGTATATATGTTCAAATTTGTGTGTATATGTATATTTTCTTTCATCTTTCATAATATCTGTTTTTCGCTCCACTTCCAGCGTTTCATAAAGAAAAGAAAAGAAAATAATCTTTAAGCACTTACTGCACACCATAACAAAAAGAAATCTCTCTTCAATATCAGATTAAAAGCAGCGTTTTTAAAGCTGCTTATATATGAGAATGTACATATAAATATACGTTATATATAATACCGGAGGCAGCCTTACAAATCTTAATATATAAAAATTAATTTGGATTTCCTTAATAAAAAATATGTATATATTAATGCATATACATACATATTCTTGGCTTTTGAAATTCATCAGAAATATACTAACTTATGATTTATTTATATTTATTTGTATTATATATAAAATAAACTTTTTATTTGCTCCATATAAGTTCTGCAGTTAGAAAACGTAAACCACCCACAAAACAAACTTATATACCCAATATAAATTGTTTATATCCATCTTTTATATAGTATATCTAGCAAAGGAGCAACTTTCATTTATATAAATTTGCTTAAGCTCGAAAGCAGTTTAGACATCCCTCCCATAAAATACGGAACGAACGAACCAACGTATGTGTATGTGTGTGTGTGTATGTGTGCGTAGTGCGAGTAGAGCACATCTTGCAAGTTTAATACATTAATTAAGTTTATAACAGGGGCACACGCATATCAGCGTCTGAGCTCAGACCAGCTCCGTTGAGGTCCGACGTCAAGGTTCTGCTATGCATTGACTCCCATTGGCCCTCGAGTCGCTGGTCTCCCGTGGGGGTCATTGACACACATATCATGTGAAAATTGCCTGGAGACTTGGCATGCATTACAATGTTACATATATTCATCCATCTATCCATCTATCCATCTATCTATCTATATATCTATATAGCTAGCTAGCTGGCTAGCTATCTGTCAGCCGGGAGCACACAAGTTAAGCGCCTCAGCTTAGGCCCAACTTCAATTTACGCAAACTTTGAGCTTTTCGGTTGCTTCTGCTCTTGTTGTTTTGGTTTCGGTTTCGGTTTCTGTGGACCCATTGTGGGGTCAAGTGCTTTGCATAATCATCCAATGCCTGGTTACAAGTTCAAAAACACAAAAAAAATCCAATAACAAAAAAAAAAAAATAAGAAATATGGGAATATACAAACATTTTCACCTTGTTCTTGAAGGGTTTTATTTTTTCGTTTTTCGGCGTTTTTTGTTTTTCTCTCTCCTTCTGTGCGTGCCCAGATATCGCCTGAGCTGTTCGCAAGTTCCAATTTAATTATACACCTGGCCCAAAATTTAAATATTCCCAAATAGGCATGGGCATAAGCTATGCACAACACTCATACCCACCTACACATCTACACACATAGAAATACTGTTACACATGGCATATACTCGTAAATTAAACGCATTAAGATATTTAAATAATGCTTTTTTGCGCTCTGCTTTATGTGTCACGTGATTAACTTGAATCATGCTACAAATTCATAAATTTCACGAAACACCAAGCTAACTGAGCTTCTGACAAGGGCGTGGCACGAGTCACATTTAAATACATAATGAAGCAATTATTGCCTTGGCCAAGTGTTGACCTACAGTAAGATTTACCAAATTCAATTTCGACATGAAACATTTGGCCTTGAATTGGATTTCAGCTTAGTCCAACAGAAATTGAAATCTAGGAAATGCAATTAAAAATGAGAGATTGTTTTCTGATTTCGTTTATGAATACCAACTGTTGCAGTTCTCTGTCTGGATATGAAGTGTGTTTTAATTGCGTTTTAGGCATATTTTTTAGATAATATTGTATTTTAATCTCTAAGCTTAGAAATTTTAACTCAATTTTGATTTTGACAATACTTTCTTTAATAATTCACATGAAATATAAAACCTTTGAAAGCTTGTTATTTCAAAAATCATATTATATAGAATTCGATTTTGAATCTTCAACCTTACAGGAACCTAAGACCTTATAAAATCGATGTTTTTATATAAATATTGATATGTATATATAGGTATATATAGGAATGTTATGTATTGAGCAAGACAGATGAGTTGATACCTTAAAAATTTCTAATCATTTAAATTGGGAGTGTCTAACTTACCTTTGCCCAAGTGCTTTGTTTTACCGCCTGGATTATTCTGAGTGAAGTGGAAATGGAAACCTAATTTAATGAGTTTTTCTGTTTGAGCGTATTCAAATAATTGAAGTTTGAAATCGATTTGTTTTCTGTTTCAAGCAAATCGAAAAAGTTAGAGAAAGCTATTAAACTTATTATAAAAGTTATTTATTATTTTTTATAGAAGCTTTTGAAAGAAAAATTTCTAATTTGAAGGCGATAGCTCCTTTGACTGCTCAAGTCGATAAGTTTATGGATTCAAACAGACAGAGCAAGAAACGGACGGACAGATGGTCAAATGGAAGGACGGGTGGGTGGACGGAAGAAAAGCAGACATAGGGAAGGACAGCGGACGGATGGACAGAAGGATGATGAACAGACAGGCGGTCAGACATATGGACGAAAGGGCAAACTGAGCTATAAATGGATAGACAGACTGACGGACGGATATACAGACAGACGATTGAACCGGGAACAAAAGGGCAGTCGGACGAACGGACTGATAGTCAGAAAAACGAATGGGTAGACGGACGTACATACGGGCGAACAGACGGACAAACTGACGTATGGAAAGGTGTTAAATCAGACAAAAGTTCAAGAGACAGAACAGGCCCATAGTTATACGTTCGGCCAGACAATCATTAAAATATATGCTCCGACTGAAGCAAAACTAGACGGACGGACAGACGACAGAGAGACAAACAGAAAATCAGATGAACGGGCCTCTGAAGAGATAGATAGAGATAGAAGACAGGCATGATTCGACTCGAGGCACCGACTCGAGTGTCAATCCTTATCAAGAACATATATGCTATATGGTATAAAACACGCCTCCTTCAGCCTCTTGCATACACTTTACAACCATCATTAATATACTCCATTTATCGTTTCACAGCAGAAAATTGTTTTATATCATTGCTTTGTGTGTTAGAAAAGCATTTAATATAATTAATTAAAATTGATTGGAATATTTTGAAAATTTATTTATAACTTATTATGTAATTCTCTGCAATATGTTAGGCATAAAAAAAGTTATATGAAATATTTTTGCCTAATGGAATTTATGAATTCATTTCACGCTGGCAAGATTTGAGCATTTGGCAAAAGCGAGCGAACACTTGGCCGTCTCTCCGAGGCCATTAGCCAAATATATATTGAGTCAGGCGCTGCTTCTGGGTGCATTCATCTTGCTCACTTTAAACTTGAAATCAGATTTTGTGGCATAAATCAGGATGCGAGCGCTACGTACGTTTAGTTCAGTTCATTGAAGTGTCGTTTATCGTTTTTGGCATTTTTTTTTTTTTTTTTTTTTTTTTTTTGGCAAACTGCCTCTCGCCTGAACTTCGCCAGGGTCATAAATATGCCAATTTGGCGTAGAAGAAAAAAATGAAGTTGACTCCCTAGCTAAACAGCTATCAGCAGCTCCCTAGCTAGTCAGTCAGTCAGAGTCGAAGAGTCGCTCAGAGCGAGAGAGAGTGAGAGAGAGAGAGCGAGAGAGCTGCACAATAAAAATAAAATTTATTACTCAAGTTTATGGCAAAGCAATAAATGTATCTTTCACTCACTAACTATGTGTGTGTGTGTGTGTGTGTGTATGTCTGCATATTCTCATCCATAAATATGCAACCATTCGCACCTAGGCGTATGCCACATGTGGCGCAGTCTCCCACACACACACACACCCACAAACGCAGTTGGTCTGCTGTTAAAATGATTATGTTG
This sequence comes from Drosophila mojavensis, assembly GCF_018153725.1. Classification (NCBI taxonomy): domain Eukaryota; kingdom Metazoa; phylum Arthropoda; class Insecta; order Diptera; family Drosophilidae; genus Drosophila; species Drosophila mojavensis. The sequence continues at coordinate 8,274,503 of NW_025318858.1, forward strand.
TTAGCCCGTGAGCCACTCGGCCCAGACCAACGACAACAACACTGGCAGCAACAACAACCCTTGATTCAAATCCCATAAACTTGTTCAAGCTTCTCTTGTTGTTGTTGTTGTTGTTGTTATTGTTGCTGGTGTTGCTGTGATAGTTGGCGTTTATATGGCTGGCAATTGCCGCATCATTAATCTTACTCACGGAAACGGCGCTTAGGTCAAAGTTTTGAGTTTGGGTAATTTATCTTCCAGTTTTTGGCCGCAATTATGTGCCGAAGCGGTAAAAACCTTAAACGAACTACAGTTCAACCAACCCACCCAGTTCACACCCACCACACCTGAAGCTTAACAAGAGCTAGGCAAATATGACTAGACGGCATTGAGACCTTATATACATATGCACATTCATATATATATATATATATGCATATATATTTATATATATACTTGCTCTCTTTAATGTGGGGTCCACAAAAGGTGCTTTCGCCTCACCATTCACCGTTAACCGCGCGCTCTAATAATTCTTTGCCTTAATAATTGAGCAGCAATTTCGCACCCGCGGCACTAAAATTAAATTGAACTGTTTACAAACACATGAATTGCTTATGAGCGACGGTCGACAGTCGTCAGTTGGCTATGTGTGTGTGTGTGTTTGTGTGTGTGTGTGTGGGTAAACTATGGCTGGCGCGCGTTGACTCGGTGAGTGTGTGGCGCCACCTATTGGCTGTTAGAGGCGTGTCAGCTTGTGTCGTGTCGCACGCGGGGTGTGGCCGGACGCATGTGAGTATGTGTGTGTGTGTGTGCGGAATGCTTATCAAGCAAATGACAGTGCAGAACAGAAGTTGAGAACGCCAAACAGATGATGACCAAGCAACCCGATCGCACAGTGGTGCATATGCGCATGGGAAATGAGTGAAAATGAAAGACGAGCATATGAGTGCAATGATGAACTGTTCGGTTGAGTTCATGTGATATCTTGTAGTCTGTCTAGTCCAAGGCTTAAGAGCTTAAACCTGCTAGGGGAAAGCAATTTTAATTCATATTTGTAAAGCCAAAGCAGTTTTCATTTCAAACTCTTTGAGAACGTTTTCAGTAGATCCAAGAGCTGTAATCATCTTTTCGCATAATTTATTATTATTTATAATTTTAGCTGACACGGGTAAAATATGAAATGGAATTCTTTTTTTTTTTCATTTAATTTCACTTTTTTTTTTTTTTTTTTTGTAGAAAATTTATACACTTTAATATTGATAAGAGGAGCTCATATGTTAATATAGTTTAAATGGAAAGTTGACTTGGTATTGAAAAATAATTCACTTATTTTATATAGAGTGTTTTAGAATATATATTTTAAATTTTAATAGTTTAACTGATCTTTGCTTTTATACAGACAGAAAAATATAAAGAAACATAACTAGGAAGAATTACAAATTCAATTATAGATAGATATAGTATAGATATATTTTATGGTATTATCTTGTTGCTATTTTTTTTATAATTATACAAAAAATATTCAATCACAAATTCTAATATTCCATCCTATAGTCTTAAACAAAATATGCTATTGATAAGAGTACACATATCCCCTTTTCTTTTTTTGGTAGCAGCTCATTCAAAAGTATTTAATAAATAAATATAAAATCTACGTAGCACAACAAAAATCATTGATAGTTTTAAAGCATGTGTTGCCCCACTTTCTCGCCCATTTCAACTGCTAAAACTATTAGTTAACTTTGCAATCAATTTCATACCAGTGTGCGGCACACAATTAATTGCGTAAACAGAAACGCAATGGCCGTGGCTAAAGCCTGAGCATTGAATTATTCAAATCGTTCATAATTACAGCTGGCAAAACTCGCGCGCGCTCTCGACGCATTTATCAATTAAATGCGAATGCGGCAAATCCAGCAATTGAACAACAACAACAACAACAAAAACAACAGCAACAACTAGGGCCATAACAATAACAAAAGCTGCTGTCGCAGCAGCAACAACAATTAAATTATTAAAAGTTTGCCATAAATAAAGGCAACAACTTGACAATTATTAAAACGAATTACATGCAAGTTGGGCGCATGAAGTGATGTCCCCACAGTCAAAAGGTCTAAAGAGCAATGGGCACACCAATCCATAAATGAATAACTAACGGGCGCCGACTGCTCGATACTCGCGCAAAGCAAATATGCCAACAAGAAGTTTATTTCTTTAGATATGAAGTCCGAGAGGAGCTGCTAGGAGTAAGCTGTGAGCTGCCCTTTAGTTCTAATGTTATTGACTGCTTGATACTCGCTCAAGTAGAGCAGATACATTTCTGATTAGATTACCAATTGGATCAGAGATAAATTATCCAGTGAAATCAGCTAGCAGAGAGGTGAGTGACCAAGGAAGAGGGATACTATTTACGATAACTATATTACTGGAGTTATCAAAATTATCGATAATTGATTAATAGTGAAATATTCCGCCGTTTGATTTTAAATGATAATATAACTATCAAGCATACCAAAATAGCTCTAATTAAAAAATTATCCGACCAAATAAATTATGTTCAAGTGGGTGGCCATAAAATGCTTTAGCGAGAATCATTCGGACGTTAAGTCAATAATTGGATAGAAAGTAGCATAAAATGTAATGAACATAAAAAAAAAATTATTCAATTTATATTTAAATATCTTAAAAATAAATACAAATAATGCTCTAAATATAAAGAGAAATACAAAAACTTCTCCAATTACTTAAATATTTTTATTAAAATTTTTAACTTATCTGAACGGCTGTCATTTCTTGACTTTAAAAGTGCCAGTCAAACGAATACGCTTCCTTTTCGCCCCTCTGACTGAGCGGGCATTAAAAAGGGTTCTGCAACATGTCGTTGGGTCTGGGATACAAAGGGCAAAACGATATATGAGCTCTTAAATTTATGCGTTGCTTTATGGACACACATGTGTGTGTATGAGGTTGACTCTGAGTGGGAGTGAGAGTGTGGGTGTAGGTTATGTAGGCTATGTAGGCTATGTGTGTGCGAGTGTGTGTTGTATATGTGTGCTGTATCCTGCGGGTTTATGAAATGCCAAGCGGCTGCTTTTTTGAACTGTTTAATCTCAATTACCAGTGCGAAATATGCAATAAATCTGTTATTGTTTGTTGTTGTTTTTTGCCTGTTACTGCTGTTGTTATTCTTGTTGCTCATGCAGCAAGTAGAAAAGAGAGTATATTGGCTGTATTTATACTTATTATTTGTGCATCACATTGATAATTTGTGTATAAATATGGCATGAATATATCCTAATAGATAGTGGATATAGTATAGGGGCAGATATAAATTTTATGTAAATTTCTTAAGGGGCTTTTTATTCACCAGCTCTAGACGCTTGGTAAGTCGTAGCTATAGTTTGAATAGTTTTAAAGCTGGAATTTCTAAAGTTAGACTCACCTTTGACTGCATCTACAGACTGACTAAAAGGACTGCATTGACATCCAATTGGATACGTTCCAATCGGAACTTACTACATCTGGCGGAAGATTAAAGCTAGCAGCTTCAAAGCCAGTAACTTGTTATAGCCAGAACCCATTGATAGGGATAATCTTGGTATAATGGTTTATTATTATCTCTAAGGGCGTGGCACAATTATTAAATAACCTTTTTTTTTTGTAGAAACTTAACTTGTTTTTTATCGAGCCTACCATAAACGAGTATTCAGCAGTTGTTTATGCTCTGTCTGACTCTAACTGTCCTACTCACGGTGTCATATGTTGTTGTTGTTGTTGTCAGCCGTATGGATTCAAGTGCCCGCCGCAGTTGTTTCGAATTGCGCCTCTCAACTCCATTTTTCTGTTCACGCCGCTCTGTATATATGTACAGATATATATGTATATATATTTTATGATTGTTTTTCGTGCATTGCGCAATAAAAACAAAAATAATGGCAGCACTTGAAAAATATATATAAAAAAAGAACATATATATCTGTACAAATGTATATATACTACATGAAGTAGCATACGCAATTTGTGCATTGGCATTTTGGCTTTGCTTTTTTATTTAATTCATTTTTTTTTTTTTTTTGTCGTTGTTATTGTTTGTTTTGTATTTGTGTTTTGTTAGGCCGAGTTGAAGCCTTTAAGCACATAATTTCAATTGTTGTACATAACACAAAGGGATTAACTTTGATTTTGACATATGATTTGCGGGTGTGAGACTCCCTCTCTATGTGTGTGTGTGTGTGCAGCTGTGGCTATAAAAACAATTGCATGCCTGGATTTGTTATTTGGCTTTATATGCCTGCCAGCCAGTGTAAATTACCAGAGCGAGATACATGAAAAGCGCCCGAAAAGCTCGAAATGCTTCGGTTGCACGCAGAGTCTTGGGTTTGGCTTTTCGGCCAACAACAAATGAAAAGAAGAACAAGAAACAACAAAACAAAACCAATTCGTATGCAACATTTCTATGGACGCTTTCGCAATGTTCTTTGGCTCTGCATAACCAAATGTAATTAAGGCACAGTTTAGATGGGCTCACACGACGCTCCAAAACCAGCTTAAAATTGTGCAAGGCGAAATTGAATTGAATCAAAGGCAAAAGGAATGCAAAACAATTTTGTGTGGTTTTTTTTTTTTTTTTTTTTTTCTTGGCCGGAGAAGGAAATGTTAATTTGTATAAGCTGGAATGTAGGGAAAATGGGTGTATACGCCCATTATTGGGATGGGATAGTAATGAAGGCCTAAATAAGGCGTAAAAGGACATCATATACGTATTATTGTATATTATATAAATATATATATATAATATAAATATATATGTATATTCAATCATCATTGACTCTTGAAGATAATGCTAATCATGATATAGTTTTTTAAGTATATCCATATTTTAGTTGATCGTAAAATATACTCGAATTGTTTTTCTCTCCTTCCCTCTCTCTCGTCGCCCTCCTTCGCTATGTTTTTCTCTGATTCTGAATCTGTAACTGTCTCTGTGTCTCTCTTTTTATCTCTCCGACACTCTCTATCTCTGTCTATCTCTGACTATCTGCCTCTCTCGCTTGCTATACGTTCTTTACCTGTCTCTTTCTCAGACACTCTCTCTCTCTCTCTCTTTTCTGTTTCTCTCTATTTCCATCTCTCCGTCAGTCTCTATCGTTTATCTTTGACTCTCTCTTTCTATCTCTCTCTCTCTCTCGCTAAATATCTCTCTATTTCAATCCCTCTCTCTGTTTACCTATCTCTCTCTCTCTCTCTCTCTCTTTCTCCCCTATAATATTCTCTCTTCTTATCTCTTTTATCTCAAGTTCTGAGTACAAATTTCTTTATTAAATTAACTATAAAATATTCCTTTCTTTCCATATAATTTATTATATACTTGTGCAAATATACATATTTTAAATGTAAAACTTTTAGCATATCAGCCCTAAATTAAGGATACTTGAGTTGCACTAGCTTAATGGAGATAAAGCACTTCCATCCACAAGCCTTTCTTGCTTCTTTATTTATTTAGCTGGTGTAACCCACATCCCATTTGACTGCTCTTAAAAAAGGCAAGCTTAAAGAGTGTTACCACACTCATATAATATTATAATTTAATTCCATTTTTTTTTTCGTTATGTGTGTTTGTTCCACAACTATAACAACATTGTCCGCAGCTGCTGCTCTGTTGCTGCAGTGTCATATATATTTAATTATTAATATAATTAATATTTTTTCGCTTGCACCAGCGAAGTGTAAATAATTTATGAAACCGAAAATTGCATCAACAAAACCAAAAAATAAATACAAAAATGAAAATAAAGAAAAAACACATCAAAACTAAGAGCAATTAAAAAGCCCAATTAAATGTGAATATTTAAATTTATATAAGAGTAGCAAAGCAAAGCGAAATAAACTCTAGCATTATTTTTGGTAGTTGAAAAACTCTTTGATAAGATGTTTTTTGCTTTGATTTTGGGCAAAGCGAAAGCGAAAAACAAAAACGCAACAATTTTCATCAACTTTGAAGGCATCTAATTGACTTTGAAGCGCTTTTACAGCGATTAACTCGAATGTATCTCACAGATACAGGACGCCCACGCACCTACGTGCTGCACTAACAGCTGACTGTGTATATATGTGTGTGTGTGTATGTGTGTGCAAATATATTACAGCTCTCACTTAAGTTCATTTAAAGTTTTGCTTAAATTTTTGCCGCGCCCAAAGAGCAGCAGCAGCAGCAGAGGCAACAGAGGCAAAGGCAAAAGCAGACACAGCCAGCTTATGTGCTAAATTTAAAACCTGCATGCCATTTACCAACACACACACACACCCCACACACTCACACACATACATAGACACATTCATGTACAAGCAACTTACATATGTTATTATCGCACAAACTCGCAAATTTTCGCCCGAGCGCAACGGCTCCCAAATGTATGCTACGTTTTTCAGCATTTTTCTTGCTGCGCTGCCTCTGCCGTCTCGGCTGGCTGTGCTGCTGCGCTGCCCCCAATGGACGCTCATACTTAAACATATTTATGCTAGTGGCAGGACTCGTCGGTTGCTGCTGCTGTTGCTGCTGTTTGTTTTGCAGCTCGTTGACATTTGATGTCACTGTGTCAGCGGCATAAAAAATTAAAAGTATTAAAATGATGCTGAAATCTCATGCCCAAGCCTTGGTCCACCCCCAAGTTTAGGAGTGAGTGCAATAGAAAGAGAGAGAGAGATAGAGAGTGGGTGAGTGGGAGGGAGAGAGAACAGCTGAGCAAATCGCTGGCATAATATGCGTAATAAAAACTTGCGGTCGGCCTTTCTTGCCTTCGGTTTGACCTTTTCCATGGCAACTTTGCAGCTCTCAACTGGTGCCGGCCATGAGAAGGGACAGTTTGTTCTGCTGTTGTTGTCGCTGTCATTTTCGTTGTTGTAGTTGTTGTAGCTGCTGTTTGTGCCTTCTCAGCTGCTTGTTGTACTCTAAAGTAAGTGAGCTGTTTTGCTCTGACATCATTTAACATGACAGGAAAGTGAGTGGACGCTACTCTAGGCAGTGGTCGACTAATGTCAAGAGTTGGCGTTAATGTCGCTTTTGGAAAACTTGCTAAAATCTCACAAAAGTTAAATGGCTTTTAGCTTCTAAAAATAGAAATCATTTTATATGTTTTGCCATTTTTCATGTCAAGTTTTATTTCTTGTTTTTTTTTTTTTTTTTTATGATTTTTTGTTATTTATAGCCACGTTATAAATTGATAATGTTTATCAAAATCTATGTCGAAATTGACGTAAAAGTTTATTTATATATAAATACGTCTTCCATAGATTGTAGACAACTGCTAACCGGTTTATTGTTGCATTTGCCTTTAATCTCGCTCAGAGTAAGAGTCTTCTTTTCTTTTCGTTTGTGTTTCGTTAGTGAACATCGTTACGATTGACGATCTCTCAATGAGAGTCAGTAAGTGAGCAAATACAAGCACAACACTCAGTGCAACGTCTTTACCTTCACTTACACAATCACTCACTCACTTTTGCTTATGGTGTAAGTGAAAGACACCGATTTCCCGACATCGAGGAAGGACGAACAAATATTTGTGAGCAATGATATATACTATACATAAATATAAATTATTCCAATGGCTTAGTTAATATATGAAATTAATGTGTACGCAATTTAAATATGTCTGCAATATTCCCCAATTAGTGAATGTATGTGCGAGCAGTGAGTTTCGTTTATTTTTAAAAGCTTTGTAAGATCTTATTTTCCTTTCCAATTTTTATTGGGTACTTAGAAGCGAAAACATTAGTTTCTGTAGATTATTCAGTATAAAAATTTAGAAATATGCATATTAAATATTATCTACAAATGTATTACAAATTTTTAAAGTTAAGTTATAGATTACCAAAAAAAAAAAATATATCATATATAAAAAATAAAAATATAACTATTGTAGCAAAAATACAAATTAAGCACAATCAGCAAATATTAATATTTATTTTTTACATTTGTGTTAAATTTAATTTACAATGTCACAACTATTTAGAATGTAAAACACTATGTGAAATGCCTATATTAAATAAAAAAAATTAAATATATTTATATTTTTTTTTTTTATAGGTATGTTACATTAAATTCGAGAAATCAAAAATATTTTGCATGTAAAATTGTATGTTGAATTTAAAAAATATAGAGATTTATTTTTTACATTTAAATTAAATTGAAATTCCAAAAAAAAAAAAATAAAATAAAATAAAATAAAATTATATGTTCAATACAATAGTAAGATTAAATTAAATTCGTAAATATTTATATATTTTTTAAAATATATATTATATATATTTATTTATTATTTTGAGCATAAAATTCGTAAGCTTCAGTTAACAAAATAGTACTGAAGACTTGCCAGCTCGTCAATTTCATCTTTAATCCGTTGAAACTCCAAGATTACAACTATAAGGAATCATATAACTAAGCTGTACCTATTAATATTATATTAGCATCTACTCCATATTTAAACATTTCTACTACATAGATTTCATGCATTGAAGTAAGTTTTTTCATGTCTGAAAGTGTATTAGAAATTCGCTTTGGCAAAAGCTAACGCGATTTCAAATTTGAACATCTTTTAAAGTCTCATCGCTTTGGGGCATAGACGGACGGGGGTCAAGCAGTCAGGCAGGCAGCCAGGCACTCAGTTAGGCAGGCACTCCGGCTATGTGGCGCCCGCATTGGGGCAGCTGGCGGTCTGTGCGTGACAGACGTTACTCTGCTCCGCCTGTCACACGCTGCTCTCCGCTTTGCTTTGTCTTACGCGTAATCTTGCCGTCTCGCTCTGCCCTTTTGCAGCTGCTGGCCATGGGCATTGCGTCTGACTGTCGCACTGCCCCACTGTCTTTCTCTCTCTTTCCCTGTCTGTCTGTCTGTCTGTCAGCCAACAAGTTAGTCATTTGCTGTATCAAAAATAAAACGCAAATAAAAAACTTTTACGACATATTTATCTTTTCTGGCGCAACTCTCGACCGTTCTGACTGCCTGACTTTCCGTGGGTGAGATGTGCGTGCGTGTGTATTTGAGCAGAAATATATTTGAAGGTGCATAAAAGAGCAGTAGCCGAAGCAGAGGAATAAGGAATATCAGCACACATGCTTATACACACACACACACACACACACACGCGCGCTAGCTCAGTCAACTGTGTGATGTATCGTTTGGTTTTACATGGTCAGCCCAAGTGTTGCAAAAGTCAGATTCGATTTGTCACCATCAACATAATGAAAAACAATCAGTAAAATGTCTGACGGCAATTGTAGATTGATATTGATTTAGCTGAGCCAAGCTGGATATCGTTTTGCACAGACAGCACATGACAGTGCCTGCCGATGATTGGGTAAACACTTTGAGAATCGCCGAGAAAGGTGTGGTGGGGCCAAACGAAATAAACACACCTACACATTCTGTAGTTGCCAACTACTATATAATGCATTCTAATTGGCAGCATGAATTAAGCAAATAAATGCAAGTGCAGAGAAACACTTTCAAATAAACATAAATATTATAGGATTTGCATAAAAATTAACTAATTAGAAATAAATAAATATTTGGCAAGAGGTAGCACATCTGGAAGTATGTATTGTGTAAAGCTAAAGTCCCAATTAAATAAATATGCAATGTCAACAAAATCGTTTTAAATTTTATGACAGTCGTTAACATTTCTGTAAATATATTGATATGAAATTGTACAAACAAGCAAACAGACTGCGCACTTGAAGAGCTTGAATAGGGATTTAACTAGGCGAAAGGAATTGTTGAGCAACTTTTGTTGTTCAAGTATTTTCTTTATGAAGTTTGTGTATTTATGAGGGCTAATACTCTGCAAATTGAGTTCACTTTTTATTTTCCAATGGATTGGAGGATGTATTGTGCATCCAATATTTTTATTGTCCATAATTCAAAGTCTCCAGCTTCAGTTGCTTCCAAACTATGTCTAATAAGCGAATTGATAGTTGATTGATTTTTGTTCGATAATTTGAATATGAAAAATTTTTGATAATTAGACTTGTAGGAATATAAATTATAATATTCTAAGTTTTCTACTTTACCGAATGCCAAAGAGAAGAGCAAACTGTTTTCTACATTTATTCAGTCAATCTGAACTCATATTACTGATATTATCAATGAGTTCAAGGGAAATGAAAGGTCAGCCTAAGTTCGCATAACAAACTATTCGAACTCACCTTGCTTATAGCTTTGTTTCACCTACATATTTTCTTTCCTGTTATTATGAGAATTGAATAGAAACGTCCCTTAAAAAAAGACATTATTTGAATTATATTTAAAAGTATGCTCGCTGGCATTTTAAGCACCATAAATGGTTTTTGTGTCAAGCTGTTGACACATTATTAGCACCATATAAAAATGAATAAATTGTATTTAATAATTGTTTGGAGCTCGTGCTCCCTCTCTCCGTCTGGCTGCCTCTTTCTCTCTTTCACTCACTCTTCTCCTTCGATTCGTATTAAATCGCAGTTAAATTTGTTGCTATCTTCCTCTCTTTTCCTCTCGTTTGCTTCGATTAAATTATTTTTGTTTGTATGTCCTGTATTTTATTCTCCAAATCTTCTTGTACTGCCCTCCCAGCTTTCTGCTTGTGCTGGCACTGCTCCAAGTACCGCGGCCCAAAGTAGTGAGTGCGTTGAAAGTGTTTGCTCCTTTGCTCCACTATTGCTTGCTCTTCCTGCAGCTTCACCTTGGGCACCACAAACTGCTCATAATACTCATCTGTAGTAGAAGAATATATATAGACAGAAATATATAAAGAGAGCAGGAGGAACATGTTCACCCAATGTTAGATCCATAACATTTGTATTGAATACACAGTTGGCGTTTTTCGTGCCTCTAATAGAGGAGTTAAGATTAGGCAGATCAGGACGAACATGCTGTTTGTAATATTCATCTGTCGGCAAAGATAAGATAGGTTATATATATGTAGCATTTGTACATATAGTGACTACTTACCTAGCGGTAGTTCGAGTTTTCTAGAGTTTAACACTTTAAAACGCTCATCACTTGCTCTTTCAGCCATTTAAAAGCCTCTTTTAACTTTTTCAATAAATTTCAATTGAGCTTTATTCAACTCCAGTTGTAAAAACGTTTCAAGCTTAATGCGTAGCAAACTAGATTTAACGTCTTTTGTGATCTATATAGAATGTAGAAGATATAATATAGAATGTAAATATAGAATGTAGTATATAGAATATGGAATAAATAGAATAATAATTGTTTTTTGTCTTATATTCATTTATTTCCCAGCTAAATCAAATGGTTCTCAAAAGCACATTTAACTGGGCTCTTATCGTAGGCTCTTAGTCTACCGAAAATCCCTGACTATAACACATGTTTCAATTGCTAAGAACTTGGGACTTAGCCAGCATATATTTTACTTATCCGAAACTCTAAGCTGACTTAAATAACTCGAGCACATGCCTCGACTTAGGACTTGATTCTCCACTCTCCACTCTGGATTCTCTTCCCGTCTTTTTCGTAGTGCCTATCAGTAAAGGAATGTACTATATATATACACGTTTTTTTCGGGGGTCTCTACTTTTATGGCGCCTCGTAATGTGCGCAGAGGTACCCAAACCATCGAAGCCTTAAAGCTCAACAATCGTGCTAATGGGCCGTGCTCGTCGACGTCGTCCTTGTCAGAGTTCCAGCAGTTGTCGCCCGTCGCCCTCGTCGTACTCCACGTCCTCCACTTCCTCGACGTCGTCGGCGTCGTCTGGTGTGCCAAAGTTTTTATTTGTTATTATATACTTTGGCGTGTCAAATAAACATCACACATCTACGTACATGAAACATGTTTTATATGCCAGCGCTCTATGAACGTTCTATATGTGTGTGTGCATGCACGTACGTGTGTGTGTGTGTGTGTTAAGTGTGAGTGTGAGTGTTCGAGTTTCTACGTGCTGTGGTTGCGCACTTCTTTTTTTGTTTTGTTCAAGTTAGAGGCATTTGAATGCGAATATGTAAGAGTGTAACTGTGAGTGTATGTGTGTGTGATTGTGTGTATTGGAGTGTGAGTGCTTTTGCTCGTGTGTGACTGCAACTCATTTGCATGAATTGTCGCAAGCTTTTAGGTGAACTTCACCCTAAGTCGGGCTGAGGAGTTGCTCATAAGCCGACAATGTGTGAGCACAGTGGCATGCAAGTGCTTGAACGAGTTATGAAAATATGCCAAACGACAGTTTTTAATGATAATTGTAATAGATAATTTGAATCTAATTAATCATGATTATGAAATGAAAGCCCATTCTGTCTTTTATTTTATTTTATTCTTTTAATAATATTTTTTTTATTTTAGATAATATTTTTCTTTTTATTTATTATTCCCATTGTGTGGTTGATTTATTTATTCACATGTTATTTTAATATTTTCATAATTATTATATATATTTTTAAATTTTTACTTTATAATATCTTTTTACATTATATCAAACCTTAATTTTCAATATTTTATTTTAGATAGATAGATATTAGATATTAATTATTATTAAATTTTATTTTATTTTACATCTATAATTATTTATTTTATAATTTTTCATAATTAATTTAATTTACTGATTTTTACTATTTTATAATATAAGTCATAATTGATTTTTTGTAAACATTTCAAACAAAATTCTATGTAAATAATTTTCAATAAATATTTTTCTTATTATGATTAAATCGCGTTTGCTCCACTGTGCTATTGAGCTGTGACTTTTAATGGCGCTCTCATGGTATTGGGGTGGGAGCACCGTTAATTTTATGCCATTTTATTCACCCTAACGCGCGATTTATGCTAAGCAGTGACAAATAAATAAATGGCTAGACCGAAGGTGTCTGCCAGAGCTCGCCTAATGAGCGTCTTCATATATCATGCGCCATGCTCCGCGCTCCATTTACTCACAAACAAATGGAAATGGAATTACTTGAAATGCAACCAAACTATTTTCAACTAGAAACAATATTTGATCAAAGTCTTCGTATTTTCTTTAACTGTTCAATTTGCTTTGGCTAGCCATTGAGAGTGTGTTAAACGGTTGCCTTACTGTGTATTTATTTGATATTCCAAACAAAATATTGCAATATTTCGAACAGGCTTTTCCCCTCTTTAGCTATTCTCCTCTCTCACTATTTGGTTTACTAATTTTTTTATGGGGCTTTTAGTTTGTGTGAGCTTTGCACACTAAGTGCCAGTCCTTTGCAAATGCATTCCCTTACAACTTTCATGACGCTGACGATTTTAGCTCCTGTTTTATTCAGCATTTTTATTTCAAAGTAAGCCACAAAAATAAAAATAAATTTATTTAGAAATTTGGCAAATTGTCAAATTTTTTGTAGCTTTTAATATTTGATCAAGGTTGGTCTTTTACAGTTTAAGCTGAGCTGCCGGCGAGCTTATTTTATTTTATTTGACAATTTATTTAAACAAAGTAAAACCTGTTTATTATTTTCCTTTTTCTTTTTTAATTTTTTTTTTTATTCTTTTCCTTTTGCTTAGCTTTGTTTGGCTTGATGAAAATAAATATTTGTGGCTTTTTTGTAATGTATGATAAATAAAACGAGTTACAGTCATATTTACTCTGGTGACATCGACAGAGCATATAATATTTTACTTAAACTGTTTCTTAAACATATAAACATGTTTGACAATTTTCAAAGTAAAGCTGAGTAATTGCAGTTGTATTATATAATTCTGCTAAATTTCAGTAAAGTGAGCTGAGCAATGGAATATATACAAATAAGAATTTGTAAATTATAATGCAAAGTAAAAAAATAAATAAATTAAATTAAATTTAAGAAATAAATAAATAATAATAATAAAACATTAAATATCAATAATAATTAATAATCAATAAAATAAAAAATAAATAAAAACACTGTAAAATTAAATATGTATTTAAATATCAATAATAGAAATATATACAAAAAATTAGAATTAAAAAAAAATAAATAAATAAATAAAATAAATTAAAAAAAAAAAAACTATAGAATTAAATATTTAATAATATAATATATTATTATTTAATATGATTATATTTCATATTTTTAGCTTCTTTAATATTTAATTTATTTATTTAATTATATATGAAGCATCACAATCACCTAAAAAGTATGCGATATCTTTCTAAAGTTATTTCAAGCTTCTCTCGGTTTTAAAAAGAGCATTAACATGCCATCGACTACAAACTCAGCCGAAAGAGAATTGTGTGCCCGGGGGTTTTACAAAGAGAGTCCAACATGCATGCACGTACGTCAAAGACTTACATACACATATATATCTGATAAGTGAGAGATAAGCGCCAGCATCTTTTGTTATTTTGCTGTGTAAGTGCTAAGCTGCTCTGCCCTTGCTCATCTCACTTACACTCGCACTTGCCACACAAGATTACACACACTTAAAACGACTTTCAGCACTGACCCAAAAATACTACCCAAACTGAAAATCTTAACTAATTTGCTCATCCACCTTTTCTGTACGCTTCCTTTTAGCATGCACCTGTACCTGGCGCTGATCTCGTGCCTGGTCTGCACCGCCCACTGTTGGCAGTTCGATGGCGGAGGCGCGGCTGCGGTGGGTCAGAGGTTGCATCGCAGTGCCCGGAATACGGCCCGCGCCCTGGCACGTGGTCCGCCGCCGGCAAGAGGATCAGCTGCGCTGCTTGGCAGCCAGCAGCAGGATGTGCTCTATGCGTGTCCACTCAACTCGATGTGCCAATGCGCTGGCTTGCCCAACGAGACGTCCACCCTGATTGAGATTAATTGCAACGAGGTGGCCCTCTACAAGTTTCCAGGTAAGTCAAGGGTATATGTATATAGAGAGAGGGAGAGGGAGATAAATGCATGTATGTGTATGTGTGAGCTGAAGTTATTCAGCTGCTGTCAATATGTGCTGGACCAGCAGCTGCGGCCACATTCAACTTGTCTCGCTTTTATTTATGTGGCAAATATTTTTGTTGCCAACTCGGGCGACAATGAAACTTGCCACTAGCTGCTTTTCTCCCCCTCCCTCCCCCACTCACTCACTCACTCTCTCTCTCTCTCTGTCTACCCTTCTCCCTTCGTCTGTCTTTTTCTCTGTGTCGCCTGCGGCACAATGTAATTTTTTAATGAAGCCTCAAACGGCTTTGTCCTGCCTGCTTGGCTGCCGTTGCTGTGTTACCCACAACAAAATTAAATCTTACATTTAAGTTTGCCAATTAGTTGTAAAAATAAAGTTTTCTTTCTCCCTCTCCCCCTCTCTCTCTCTCTCACTCTCTCTGTCTCTCTCTCTCTCCGGCACAGACTTTTTCGGCTGTGGTTCTAGAAAGTTTTTTAACGATTGCTGTGGCAAAAATTCAACGCTAATTTCGTAGTTTTTAAGTAATGAATGGCAAGTTCTGTGCCCCATTGTCATTTCGTTAGCATTGCGCACTCCAAAAATAAAAACACACGCACACACACAGGCACAAACTCTCGGAACTGCCCTCGCTCCAGTCGTCGACCGCAAAAATATTGCCATTAGCTACAGTGCTGCAAAATGCAAACAACGGGACACGCCTGCCGCCCTTTTTGATGGCAAGTTGCGGCATAAAGTTGCAAATACTCCCGAAAACTGTTGACTACCAAAACACATACACATACACACACACACACTCATACACACATACATTGACAGACAGTCCAGGCAACTGTCAAATATGAACGCTCGAGCCACTGAAAAGTTTTCTTGGCTAACAGTCGCTTTGGCTCTGAGGAGGTTTTGGGTGTTGGCTAAAGGGAAGGCAACTGTGGGTGCGTTTGGAGCCCCTATTTTGACCTGGTTTGCTTTTACTGTTATCCGCATTGCCAATTAATCTATCAAAATATGCGACGTACATATCTAAAAAAAAAGTTTACTTGCCTTTTCTACTGCAATTTGCTGTCTTTTTTATTTGGTTTTCTTTTATAAAATTATTTTACCTTTTTGAATTGTTTTATATTTCGTATCGGTTAAATTTTATAACAAAGTAATTACACTGGCTCTTGTAAGCGTCGTATTATATATGTATTTAATTTTTATTGGAAACAGATAAGTGCGTACTATTGGAGTGAGTTTGCATATTAGCGACTAGTGATGATACACAATATTCGATTCTATTGGCAAATTAATCGTATTGCCAAATGGGTTGCGATTAATTGAAGCCACAATCGATGATTCCAAAAATAATTACATAGGTACTCTAAGATATATGTGAGGAAAAGTAACATGCATTTCAGTTTCCCTAAAGCGGGACCATCACACAGTTAGATCTTATTGTTTCTGAGTTCTAAACTTCATAAATAAATATTAACATAGCATTTAATGTATGTGTTCACAATATATAATCTTGGGGAATAAAATCATTTGATTTGAAATTGATATGATATAAAATATAATTAAATATTATAAAATAATTGTTCAATAATGAATATAATAATAATAATAATAATTCAGTCAATTAATAAATTGTATGTGTCATCACTAATAATGACAATTGAAAGATGAATTGTCAGAGCAAGACAGCTATACCTGCTGCTGAATTCGGCTCTGGGTGTTGCTAAGTGGGAGCGAGATGGCTACTACTGCTCCACACAGAGGGTCGCTATGATTTCGATAACAACAAATATACAACCAGCGATGTGGATATTGACAGAAAATATGAGAAAAGGCAATTGCCAATTGGTCCAGTCTATCAGAAAGACAACTTAAAGCAAGACAGAGAGAGAGAGAGAGAGCTAATATACTCTCTTAATTCCATGCATAAGCAAATTAAATACCAGAAATTAATAAATTTAATATATATTGTAATATTCTTTTGTATTTTTGTGGATATGAACTGATTTTTTGTCCATAATTAATAATAACAAAAGACAAATATCTTCAAGTCTGGACAAAATGAGTTTCGTTGCATTTGGCTGAAATTCCAATCGAGATATTTGATTCGTTTTTATGCATTTTGAGAAGACGCTTTAAACCAATTTAATTGGAATTTCTGTGTGCATGAAATTCATGAAATTTGTATTCAAATAATAATGTTTTATTCAATATGAATTGACGCATTTGTTCAGAGAGTGGCCAAGCTGTGCCAGAGTCTGCCAAGCTCTGGTCTGCCCCCTGCTGTTGATTAGCTTGACTAACAAATCTTTTGCCCTCTAGGGGGCAAACGGGCGTTTCAGCAATTGCAATTACAATCTGCTCACTTATACATATATCTATGAAGATATATATTTAAATGTACGTATATGTATATGTATGCAGATATATATATTCAAACAAATGTCTCAGTTGAATGCAATTTATGTCTTGCATTGGAAGAAACTGCAGCAAATGCACAAAACTTTGTGCCAATTAGCAATTCTAATGTGAAAAAAACGAGTTGGAGTGGGTTGAAGCGAAGCGAGGCGAGGTGGGTTGCCAAAAAAAAAAAAACACTTTGCTTGACAGTCTGGCTAATTGCGTGCCACGCCCACAAAAGCCGCCGTCCAATGCCCACAGCTGGACATTGTGCTGTGGCTAGGTTTGCTTTTGGCCACAGCAACCACTGGCATGCCGGCCCTGGTCTGTCCCGGCTGTCCCGTCTGTCCACCATGTCCTGTCTTGTCTGCCCTGTCCTGGCTTTGGCCTGCCCTGGCTAGCACACATCAGACGTTGCATACTTTTCAGCGCACACAAATATGCAACGGCAACGGCTACAGCAACGAGCAGCAGCAGCAACAGCGGGGGACATTTGCAATGACGATGACAACGACTTGAAATTCATTAAAAATTCCAAAATTTGTGTTGCCAAAAATATGTGACAGCAGCAATAGCAACAGCAACAGCAGCAGCAGCAAACGGCAATGGCAGAACATTCGAATATGTCTTGCAAAAATAAAATACAAATTAAATAGAACTAAAGTTATTTGAATTGTGCAGAATATATAAAATACTCTGTCAGACATGTTAAATATGTTCTCAAAACTATATGTAGAGATAATATAAGCATTCATATACATATAGATACATACATATGTACATTTATCTATATAAATATATATTATATAGTTACTTTTTAGTTGCTCTGAGACTTGTCTAACTAGACTAGCTTTAAAGCTACAACTGTTTCAGTCTCCTTTGACTTATTTGACTAACTTTTAGCTAATACAGTAGAATCCAGTTATAACGACTCCTTATATAACGTCCGTACGGCTATTGCGACGGAAATTCTGGCCCCAGAAAAACGTATATGAGTAAACCTATACGGTTAAAGTGTCTTCCGGGTATACCGATGGGACCTTGAGCCTCGTTATAAGTGGACTCTACTTCATATGTATATTTAATATTTATCAAATATAGTATTAGTTATTATTACAATCTGTAACTGTGAAAGTCTGTGTAACTCTGTAAGATATGATTACTGACTAAGACATAATAAGCTCACTTTAATGTTAGTATAAATAAATATGTATATACATATATAATTACATAAGTATATTGTCAATTGAGAGCCTTCAAGAGCTGCAGATGTATAGACTGCTTATATAGATAATATCTATTATTTTATTATTGATATTAATATCATTATTATCTATTAGAAATTTGTATTAATACATCTAACAAAGTCAACCTATTAAACTAACTAAAATTGAAAATTGAAAATTAATTTTGCTTACATATATAAATACCTAAAGGGACGGCATACACTTTCACAAATATTAGGACAATTTTGTGTAATTGTGTTTAAAAGACAAGCTTCTATATTAAACACAGAGCCGAAGGCCATAGTAGCCAGTGCTGTTAAAATTAAGTTAGATCTTAATTTTTAATTATATCTAACTTTATAAAATAAATAAATAAATATTAAACACAAGTCAATGCAACTTAATGTATACTTCGATATAATAACATAAATAGTTTGCCAACTATTTACAGATTGTTGCTAAGATCATTAATTTACTCATAAATTTTCAGCAATATAATTTACAAACATTTGACAAAAGTAGAACAATTAATTTCAGCAAAATATTGCTGAGCGTAATTTTACCACAATAAGCTCTAAGCCCTCATGGCAAATGGGATGTATGCATATATAAATATCGACATGCCTCATAGCAACGATTGCCATGCGCTGTGGCATTATGAACCAACAACTGACAGACTCCTTCACAATCTGCCACCAACAACACGAAACATCAAATGTGAACTAAAATCTCTCAAAATTTGTGATGTTTTTAAGTCGCCAAGCCGCTTACGACAGAGAGCGACTTAAAGGCCTGGCCTCACCTAGCGCCAGTTGGCAGCGCAGGAGCTAATGAGTTAAGTCCTACAGTGAGTGTAGCAAAAAAAAAAAAAAAATAATAATAAAAAAAAAAAAAAAAAAAAAACAAAAACGCAACCATTTCAGCTTATTTCGTATTCAAAATATTTCGATAAAGCTGCCTTCAGGCCATCAATGGGAGCCAAAGCACGAAATATGTTTGCCAATATCTGGGCGCAAAATTTCAAGTGAACATTTTGGCATTGTGCTCGGCTCGTAAATGATATTTAAGTCACAAATGTGCAATTTAGATTTATTTTTAATGTTTTCTGGTCATTTTCACGCTTGGCCAGTGTTGCTGATGCGCCCCCAGGGCAGCTGCCACACACACACACACACACACACATATATATATATATATATATATATATATATACATGCTTACAGCAGCAGCAGCAGCATTCACTCTATATTCAATTCGACCACAATTTTCATGCCGAAACTATATCTTAACAGAGAGCAGGCCGAGCCTGGTCAGGCTAGGCAGGCAGGCAGGCAGCAAGGCTTATACAAGCTGCTGCACGTTTCCTGCTGCTGCTGACATCCTCCAGCTGCAGCATCGCAGGACACACAAAAGTACAAACACACACACACATACACACATAGTCGCTTCTTATGCTTGGCCGCCTTGGCTCAATGAATGCCTCGACCAAAACAATAACTTTTCAGCTGACGTAATCTTCATCAGCCCATACGTTCACATAGGTCAAAAGCTAAGAGGCAGTGGAGAGTGGGAAAGAGAGAGAGAGAGAGAGAGAGAGAGAGAGAGAGAGAGAGAGAGAGAGAGGGTGGGAATGAGAGAGCTCCATCCTTATGGGCAGCCTATGGAAATTGAAAGTGTTTTTGCTCTGGCTGCGATAGCATTCAGATCAAAGATAGTTTCACAACTATCCAAAGCGAGCAGAGACTTGATTTACGACTTCATTGCGAAACGATTTTTAAAAATTGCCTGAAAAACATACCAAAAACATTCCATTTAATTTCATTCCATATTCTGCTATTGAATGAATTCGAATCAAATATTTTCTGTTAACTTTTGAAAGAAATAATTCAATTATTTCATAGTGGCAAATAAAATTCTTTGTGAAGAATAATTTGTTTATTTTTATTTTAATCAAATTGTTTTAAAAATATACAAATGTTTTCTGACTTCTTCATCATAATTAGATATTTGCTCCAAATTATCATAGATGAAGAATTATTCCATCTGGATAAGTGACTAAGTGTGATGTTAAATTCTTGCCTTGTGCTTTTATATTAGACCAGACTCTGTTAAATTGTGTGACTTTAATAGACTCACGATTGAGTGAGTGAGTCTGTGTATTTTAACAGTGCCATAGACTCTGCTCTCAGACTCTGTTGTGAGACTCTGCTGTTAGACTCAGCTCCTCGAGGGACTGCTGTTGCTCACTATTAAAAGCCACTCAATCGTGGCTGTTGCTAGTGTCCGCTGTTAAATTGATCTGTTTTCTCCAGCTGTTGGTTACTTAGACATTTCTGTTAACTTCACAGTATCAAACTCTGCTTTTGGACTCTGTTTGTTACACTCTGCTATTATACTCTACAATCACGATTGAGTGTCTTTTAACAGTGTTATACTATTAGACGCCGCTGTTAGACTTTACTATTGGGCTATGCTGTTACTATTAATCAATCTTGCTATGCAAATAGCCTTAGCTGTTCACTTAACAGTATAAGACTCGGCTATCAGGCTCTGGTTTTGTACTTGAAGTGCTATTGATAGTTTTAGTAAGTGCATGGTACGCATTTTGGGGCGTGGCTAAGCCAAAAAATAAAAATAAGCCAATATCTGGTTTAGTCGTTTAATAGCAGTATGCGTGCATTGTGAAGCGACTGACTTCAACAGGTTTTAATAGCATTTAGCAGTTTTCTTTGAGGATTGTGTTTTAATTCAAAATTCCTTTCAACTGCATTTATTTATTGTTAAATTGTACATTTTTAGCTATCCAAAGTACAAGAAAAAAACAAAGCCTCAAGCTCTTTAAATGCATTATTATTAACCCTTTGACTGGCGACGAGTTTATTTTGATTTTGTTTTCATCTCACAATAAAAAAGGAAATCATTTTGTTGAAAGGAATTTGAATAAATTTACGCTTTGGGCATTTTTTGTAAACTATTTTCATTTTTATTTATTTAAATGCAATTTATTGAAACATATACAGTTTCTGGGCGGGCGACAAAACATATTTTGCAAACAGATTTTTCCCTTTTGATATTCGCTTAAATTGTTTTCATCAAAATTATTTGGCGGTATTTGTGTTACTGAGCAGAAATTACTGAAATTATCAGAGTTTATTTTTATTAATTTTATGCATGATTTGGCTTGGCTGCAAATAAATATGCATATTTTTATTATTATTATTTAACTAAGAAAAAGTAAGCACAAATTGCATAAATAATTTCATTTATCGCTGTGCAGTGGAGCCCAAAGCAAAAACTTAAAATAAATAAATAAAAATGGAAAAGCAAAACATATTTAAATATTAATTTGCAAGAGTTTCGTACAAAGCCACAAAACACTTTAACTGCGGTATATAAGCAGATATATGTATATACATATATTTCCCTTTAGCTCTGTCTTTTTTATTTTTTATTTATTTATTTATTTTATTTTTTTTTTTTTTTTTGGTTGTTTTCTGCTTGCTTTTGGCAAGTTGAATAAACACTTGGCAAGTGACGCAAACGAGTGGCCAGCACAAGGGGGGCTCAGGGTGGCTGTGGAAGGGGGCAGCAACGTTGGCGACGTTGGCAGCCAAAGTAAATAAATAAATATGCTCGCCATTTGTCAGAGAATTGACTTGAGGCCATAAAATACAAGCCAACATGCACGATGGACACAAACACAAACTGCCGCAGCAGCTAGAAGTTTATTAACGCCATATGTTGTGTGCGAGTGTGTGTGCAAGTGTATGTGTGTTATGTGTGTGTTGTCCACTCATAACAAGAGCAATGCTAGCAGCAACAACAACAGCTACAGCAACAGCTGTATAGCTTAGATATGCACACATTCTATAGACACACACACACACACTCACACACATACACACTCGCACACCCTCTCTGTACACTCGCCCCGCCCACCGAAGCTGCCATCCTGCATAGCCAATGCGTTTGTTGGCCACGTTGCCAGTTGGCCAGTGCGCGCGTGTCAACAGGGCGTATGATTAATATTGTATTAATATGCGATATGTAATTAAGATGTAAGTTGTTTGCATATATCGTCGTTTACTCTGCGTGTGTATTAGCCACACACACGCTCACACACACATACACACACACTCAGGCACACATTTCACAGTAATTCTGCAGTCTTAAAAGCAACGAACCGCATTTGAGCTGCGCAAATAAATAAATGATTATGAAATGCGTTTATGAATAAATTATTTTTTAATAACTGCATTTCTTACGGCCAGAGCGGCAGACTTGCTTCAAATATTTATAATCAAACTAAATTAATTTCAATTTCAAGTTTAGTCAAAGTCACAAGGAAAATGCAAAAAAAAAAAAAAAAAAAAAAACAAATTTGAAAACCAATATTCTACGCATTCCCTGCTGCTTTCATATATATGTATAGATAACCAGAACATATACATACACATGATTTGAGTTGATAGGATTCTCTAATAGAAATTTGCTAATAACAAAATACTTGCATAACTTTAAAGTTGTTCTAGTTAAACTTTGTTAATCAAATCTTCCGAGCAACTTGATGACATTTCTGGCCGTCTATTTGCCGAAGCACAAATGCTACATACAAACATGGAAATTCAGAGGATAGGAGGAAGAGGAAAATATGATATATGCTGAGTTTTCATACATAACCAAATTAAGCCTGCCTGCCAGCAGCCTGCGTTTCCTGAGGCTAGATCAGTCGGATTGTACCTGTATAAGCTGTAATCTGTATAAGCTCTACTTAGGGTAAAAAGATGCTCTGGCGTTTCCTAATAAAAATGAATTAAAAAAAAAAAATAAGCTGTAAGTCTCAGGCAAACACTGAGACACTGTTAAAAGGCTACCCCTGCCACTCAGTAGTGAGCTCTACTGCTAGAGTTCAGTGCTAAATTGATCATTTTGGCTGCGCTGTGAAGCCCTTCTGTTAGTCTGTTACACAATCATAATCTGCTAATTGACTTTGCTGTTAGCTTCACAGTATCAAACTCTGCTATTTGACTCTGATATCCGACTTCTCTGTTAGACTTTGCTCTTGAGCACTGTTATGCTATGCTGTTAGGCTCCACTGTTGAGCTCTGCTGTGAGACTCTGCTCTTAACATAACAGTATTTGACTGAGCTGTTTGCTATTAGACTCGCTGTTACTTTCTGCTATTACACTTTGCTATGGGACTCTGCTCTTAACATAACAATATCTGACTGTGCTGTTAGACTCTGCTATTACACTCTCCATTAGGTTCGCCTGTTCGGCTTTGCTGTCAACTACTAAGAAATACTTAATTATTTGCTAAGTAACTAAGTATTACTTAGTAAGTATTACCTACAGTTGCATTTTCTATGCACCACAAACTTGACTTGCTCTGCCACGCCTCCTTCTGTCAGATACACATAAGACCCATTAGAGCTTCAATTAACATTTTCAATCTGTTCAGACTATGACTAAATCGAATTGATTAAGCTGAAAACCAAATTCAATTAATAATTTCTATAGAAAGTTTCTACAGCTTATGTGTGTGCCATGGTAATAGCACATGGTAAAAAACTTGTTCGAGATTTTGCTGAACTAATTTCGATGCCTGGATGTAATTGTTCATTAATTGTTTAAGTGCAGTCGACTGTAAAGTTGAATTGCTGCTGAAATGCTCATGGCCAAATCAATGACAATCCCAGACAATCTGCAATTGCATTCGCATTTCACTTTGACTTTAGTGCACACACACGCAGAACGGCACACTCACATGCATACATATTCTCGCATGCATATTGTATATGTCAATCCATGTGTCTCTGTGTCTGTTTCTCTTATTTTGAAAGCTGTCAGACAGAGCCTGCTAACTAAAAATAAAACGAAAACCGAGACATGCGGCAGCAACAACAATATATCAAGCGGAACGAGCGTAACCGACTCTTTAATACCTGTTCAAGCTGGGAATGTGGGTGAGAATTGAAGGAAATTCTGATAACTGGCGTGGAATGAAATAATTATAAATCATCAAAATGATGTTCCATGATCAATCATTGGCTCGAATTGATCGTAGTTATTAAATTGTTTCGAATAGGCGTAAATCAGTATTTCCCAAAGAGTCTACAGTGGCATGATACAGATTCGGTGT
Source organism: Drosophila mojavensis (assembly GCF_018153725.1). Classification (NCBI taxonomy): domain Eukaryota; kingdom Metazoa; phylum Arthropoda; class Insecta; order Diptera; family Drosophilidae; genus Drosophila; species Drosophila mojavensis. Next base: position 8,299,093 of record NW_025318858.1, read on the forward strand.
ACAGCTATAATATTCCATAAATCTATCTATCTGATATCTCATCCTCTCTTCTGAAATAATAATCTATGCTTTCTAATAAATCTATAATCTATACTGCCCGCACACTTCTCTCCAGCTACAATAGAGACACAGAAAGCCAATATACCCCAAAATCTCTTTCAATGTAAACGTGCATAAAAAAAAAAAACAGAGATTTCGCAACCAAAAACCAAAACGAAACCAAATGAAAGTGTACCAAAAATGTATACATACATATATAAAAATAGTAGTAGAAGAAAAAGAAGAAGAAGCAGAGACAGGGCCAGCGTCAGAACCGTAGCCGTAGCCGTAGCCGTATTCATGGCAATGACAATTCACGTAAAAAATTTTCAATTAAAAGCGAAAAGTGCATTTTCATGTTGCACGTCAGAGTTTTCTGGCCGCTGCATTTCGCTCGTTCCGCTCGGGTCTGGCCCATTCCACGCGTTCCACATGCCGCACTCGACTGACAACGGCAACGGTAACAACAACAACAAGAAAATGGTGTCTCTTTTTATTTTTGGCCATCGGGCGTAGCGCGCGAATGTTGGGGGCGTGGCGCGTCGCATTTGCCGCTTTACTTGAGCTAAGGCCAGGCCATAATTTAAGCTGACAGGCATGACACGGAAATTCCCTTTGGAGCCACATTTCATATAATCAGGCTAAAAACACATGGTCACCCGACGCCAGCAGAGGCGTCGTGGAGTGGGCGTGGTCGTGCGCTTAGGCCGGCCGCGCACTCGAAGGACCTTGTCGCTATTGTTAATTAACACATGCTCAGCGAATCGCAAATTAATTGCGACACTCGCCGATTGCCCCTCGCCCACGCGCCAGCGCACCAACTCACCGATTGCCCCTCGCCGACTCACGCGTGGCGCCTCGCCATTGTGGCGCCCATTAAAACTATGTAGCAGGTGCTTGGCCTTTTGACCCGCAGCTTGTTTATCCAGTTACGGATTACACGCCAATTTAGATGGCCCAACAATGAGCGAGGGAGTGGTGCGGGGGGAGGGTGGCAAGTGGGTGGGAGAGGGCACACAAATGGGGCTCGAATTCAAATTAGCCAGTGAGTAAAAAAACTCTCAATTGAAATTAATGAAATTTATTCTCCTATATCAGCTGACACGGCATGATTTGACAGGATATTTGAGCAGTTGCATTAGTGAATTATGTTTTATATGTGATATATATTTTTCATTTTCTATCTACTGTAGATAAGGAGGAATTTTCTTCAATTAATCATTGTTTAGTTCGATTAAGCATTCACCTCTAACTTGACTATTTATAGATCTCCACATAGAGCTTATCTATCTTGTTTGTGTTGTGTACTTAAGCAAATGCAAGTTAAAGTTCTTAAAATATTTTCCGTTACATTTTTCAACATTTCTTAAAAAACTCTATTAAATCGAAATTTTCAGATCCGTAGCTTTTGTTTGTCTGACTTTTTTATATTACAACCTTAATTTCATTCAAATCGGTGTGTTCGTTAATGAGATATCATAAAAAAAAAAAAAAAAAAAAAAAAACTCAGACCTATTCAAGTGAGTGGCACATTATTTAACTGTCCCTCTCCTCGCTAAAAACCCTCGTCTCTGAAAACCCTTTTTTATGTTCTCTGCTCTCACTGTATTCAGTATTCCCTCGCATATTTGCTCTTGGTCAAAATTATCTTAGCTATTTGGCTCTTAATGTTATATAAATTTTGTGCAGTTCTTTGCTTTGCCTGCAGCTTCCTCCTGCTGCTGTTACTGTTCTCTAGTCCTCCTGCTCCTCCTGCTGCAACTGCTGCTGATACTCTTGCTCCTGGTGCTGCTGCTGCTGCTGCTGCTGCTGCCGCTACTGCTCCTGCTGCTGCTGCTGCCACTACGGCTCCTGCTGCTGCTGCTGCGGCTGCTCTCTAGTCTTCCTGCTCCGGCTCTAGCTTCTTCTTCTGCTTCTCTGTCTTCTTCTTCGTCATTTTCTGCGTCATCCTGTTGTTGCTGTTGGGCAATCAAGTCAAGCGTTTGCAGCGTGCTGTTTGTTTTGCCAACGATGTCACTCTTCCAATATATCTAAAGTGCCTTTTAAATTGCTTTGGTCGTTGTCCTATTATGGCGGGTGGTTGCTGGGAAAGGAAAAAGCGCATAAAAATCAAAGTGCTGCCCAAACCAGTCCAGCAGGCAATTCCCTCTATGTCTCTCTCTCTCTCTCTCTCTTTCGCTCTTTCCCCTTCTGATTCTAGTCTATTGTGTGGGCCAATGGCTCGCTGATGACCCATTTGCTTTAACGCGCCTGCTATCAAACTGCCAAAACAAAAGCCATCATCGTTAGCCCCAGTCCTCTGCTGGAGGTGGGGGCTGTAGGCCAGTCGAGGCGAGATGAGGCCGGAGCGTGGCTCGAACTGTTCCCTCGGGTTATGGGAAACGCTTCAAATGCCGTTTAAAATCAATTTGAATGATGAACTGGTGGCGGCCAATGCTGGCAGGCAGCATCACTTTGACTTGGTCGCCGATGCCACATCAATATATTCGACACACACACAGACACACACACACACATGCATATGTCACTCTACCCCTGACTCACTCACACTCACTCACACTCTTTTTCACTCTTATCTCTCTTGCAGAATTCATACACAGCAGCGTGCGATATATCGAAATGTCGAACACGCATCTGCAGAGCGTCGACGATGAAACGTTTCAGGGCCTGCGGCTGAAGACGCTGAAGCTAATCGACAACGAGCTGCAGGACATATCGGAGCGCAGTTTCAGGTGAGTGTGAAGGTCGGCACGATGTGTATGGGCAGAGCAGGCGGTGTGCCGTTGCGGCCAGTGGCTAGGGTAGGGAGGCGTGGCATTGCATTGGAGTTAGGGCTACGTGTGCTGGCATTTGCGATTAGGTCTCTTCGCATAAGTGCTGAGCCATGATGATGCACTCTGGCTCATAAACACACACACTCACTCACACACACATATGCACATATGTATTTCATTTATTCTGATGATGCGACAGTTTTGCCAGGCCTATTTATATGGCCGCTGTGCGGCAGTTTTTCACGTTTGTTTTTTCTTTTCTCTTTGGCATTTTTGTGTGTGTTTATGTGTTTGTAGTGCGCGCACACACACACATACGCACACACACGCATATATTTACAACATATAACTGCAAGCTGTAAAAAAGGCGTAAAATTAAGTTTAACGAACGACTAGCAGGAGCCGGTGGCTGACGGGGTAAGTGAGGTAACTGCGAGAGACAAAGGGGCGATGGGACAGGGGCAGGAGTGCGAGGAGAAAGCACAGAGGGGAGAGAATTTGGTTATGCTGCGTTTTCACTGTTTGGGAGTGTTTCATGGGGCACTCAGGCTGAAAATGCAGGCAGGAAATGCAAACTCGCATGGTGAACACTGTAAAATACACACACACACACACACATATTCAGACACACGGCTGGGCAAAAGAAAAACTTTCAAGCGCTATTTGTTTGAGTGTAAATAATCACAAAAAAAAAAAGAAGAAGAACACAGCAGCAGCAAAGCGAGTTAAACACAACAAACAAAAAAAAAAAAAAAAAAAAAAAAAAAAACAAATTTACAGTTAAACGACATTTTAATACCCTAGCGACAAAAAAAAAAAAGAAACAACAATGCACATTTAGTGGACAATTATAAATATCTGTTATGAAAACTCAGAGAAAACAGTTTTATTTAACTTTTGAATTGCATTGAATGAAAAGGTAAGCAAACGAATATATATGAAGATTCTATGTGGATCAGCAACTACTCTCTCTTTTTAGTAACCGATCCATAATACGTATGTATAGGATAGATAATATATGATGCATGTGATAAAGTGTATATTATCCTCCCTTTTAACATTTCTCTATATAGGTCACTCGCTCGCTCTATCATATGTATATTTTATCTATCCAATACGTATATAATCAGCCATTATATAGAGAGAGGGAGAGATTTAGAGATCAAATTAAAAGAGGGAATACGAGGAGAACTACAGAAGCAATGATAGAGAGACACAGAGAGAGAGAGAGAAAGAGAGAGAGAGAGACGGACAGAGAAAGAGAAAGAGAGAGCGAGAGAAGAAGGAAAAGATAAAGATAACAATATAAATTATTATTATTCCATATAGAAAAGAAGCTAAAAGAATAAGAGGCAAAGTTGAAGTAAATGTAAAATAATATGCAAAGATAATATATACGAGTAATAGTTGTTAATCTTATAAAATATAAGTAAAATACAATATATATATAGTGTATACGGTGTATGCAAATCAACAAAAAGGAAACTTTACAAATACTACAAGTAAATAAAAGAATGGATAGTTTATTATACTAAAATTATTCGTTCTTTTATACTAAAATTACTACTGACACCTCTTATTCTACAGACAGAATAGCAAAGCAGAGGAGATACTCTAAATTATGCAGTAAAAAGTGAAAAAAAAAAAAAAAAAGAATAAAAAATAAAAAATAAAGAAAGAGATGCTAACAAGAGAGATGGAAATATTTGACGTTAGTTTTTTGCTGATAAGCATTCAGCTGGTTCGGCTATGCCGCAATTATGTGTTGCTCGCCAGCTCAAATACCCTGCAGGAGGAGTACAGGAGAGCGGCAAACGGACTCGAAATATGCATGGAGAGTGTTGTACGGACGGACGGATGGACGAACGGACGGACGGACGGCGTACAACAAGCACATATTTCGTCAGCTTTTTTATGGTCCCACACAACACATCACATCAAACACTGTATGCCTGTCTCTTTCGCTCCTCTCTCCCACTCTCGCTCTCTCGTGCGCTTTTGTGTGCTCTTTCTCTTTTTACCACTCGACCGCATTTGGCAGTTGTTGGGTTTTCCTTTTGGGCGGCATGAAATGAAACGCGAAAATTTTTTAACGAGCACAAAGAACTCAAACCAAACCAGACACGCCCCCTGCTTCACGCCCCGCATGGCCCCTCATTGCACGACCACCGCAAAACCCCTCCCCCCTCACACACACACACACACATTTGGTAAAGTTAAATGGACGTGCGTTAACAGTTTGCACAGTTTTTAAGGCCCCCACTTTAGCCCCTCTCCCTGCCCCTACCACGCCTACCCACCCTCCTCTGCTCTACCACAACATGCAAAAGTAAACAGATAATGTGCATAAAAGGGTAATAGCTGGAGCTCAAAGGGGATTGAGGGAGGGGCAGGGGCTGGTCGGGCAAATAGACAGACGAGTCGCTCGTCAACAGGCCACATCTCAACTTAAATCAAACTAATTAATGTGCACAAACCTGACAAAAATGTGGCTAAAATTACGCCAAGCATCCAATTCCACACCTACTCTTTAGCTCTGTTCCTCCCTCTATCACCCTCTCTTTCACACATGCTCATTTGCAGTGTCTTGCGTCGCATGTTACTCGAAAAGTTAGCTCAGCAGTTGTAAAACCACAATTTGAAATACTCTGAAAGGCATCTACGGATGGATGCGGGCAACATGAGCAGCTGAATAAGCAGAGAAAAACTATATATAGAGAGTCTAAATAAAGAAAATAAAGAGAAATCATGAATATATAATTTTGTTATTGTTATGCATAAAAAATGAATAAATAAATTATGTTTAATATGTCACTGAATATCGAAAAGAAAAATATTTCAGTTTTTCAAAAATCTCTATTCTTTTCAAATTTTTATGCAATTTGTATTTTATGATGGATCATATAAGCTGTGAGCTACTGTGTAATTTAAAGAAGAAAGAATAGTTCTATTTTAATTTTTCCATGGTTTTCATGTTACTGTGGTTCCAAGAAACTCTTGTATATAATTCTGAAGCCCTTGCATGGCATACTTTACTTTCACATTCAGAAAAATGTTTTAAGAAATTCTCGAATCATATTCAACGCCTTTCCATACCTTCACATTCGGAAACGGCTTAAAGAATCCCTCGTATCATGCGATGCGATTACCCTAACACATTTAGCAAAATGTTTCAGCAAAGCCTCGTATTATTGCTTACCATCCAGTTTCAAGAAAATCTCATATAAACATATTTACATACATAAATATGTATGTACTGTATCCCTGCCTTTATCACTTATATTTCGTATTTTGTTAATATAGAAATCGAGGTTAATAATAATCTGAAGAATGCAGATTTCCTCATGTTCGCTATCAATTACAATTTATAATATATGTAATAATATAATAATATAATATAATATATATGATGCAGAAATTATAATATGGTAATTGATTTCTTGCTCTGATATCAGTTGTACAATAAATATGTATTATATTATATAATACATATATATATTTATATCTCATTGACCCGTATATTTACTGGACACATATTCGTTACTATGCAGCCACAGCTGGCTTATCGGGAATTACTCGAGAAGAAGTTGGATGCTTGCTGAGTTCAGTTGGATTTGGATCGTGCTGCCTGTCACTTCATCGACTGTTCAAACATGTTACGGCATGCGTGGCTCTGGGCATTGCTGTCGCTGATAACGGTCAGAGGGGCGGACGTTGATAACATTCCCAAGTTTTTGGATAAATGTAGAAATAGCTGTCAGTGCTGGTTCCGGAACGGAACTTCCCTGGAATTGCTTAGCTCAGCGAATTGCTTGAACTTCTGTGCGGATGATCATACGAAGCCTTGCTTCGATTGGGTCAAGTGTATTACGAAAGGCGACAACTGTCAAGTATTTTGCAGCTCATTAGCGTATAACTGTATATCGCGGGATGATGTCGTCAGGGAAGCCAATGGATCGAACAATCTCAAATGGCTGGCCTATATTGGCTATGGTCTGCTTGGGTCTCTGTGTGTCTTAGCCATAATTATTCTTATTGTGAAGAGAAAGAAATTCTTTTAAGCACAATCAATTTATTTATTAATAGACTTAAGCCACGAAAGCTAAAAATAAGTGAAACCGATAATTTAGCTGTTAACAGCGTACAATTAAAAATAATACAAAAGTAAATAAATGTGTTCCACTGTAAAATGTGCGTATACGTGCGTGCAAGGCACGGCTCACAGAGCTGGCAACAAGTGTTTATCCACTGAGTACATTTTTCTGTGGAGTATATAAGAGATAGCTCAGCTATTTTACCGATCCCATTTTCTATGTTCAGACTGCAGAATGCGCAGTGCGCTTGTGTGTGCACGTGAGTGAGATAGCTGCACAGCTGAGAGCTCAGCACAAGGTCGCGTTTCACGTATGTGCTGAAGTAGAGCAACGAATGTCTGGAGTATGTAAGTATGGGTGAGTCGGCTGCTAGGCATGCTTCACTCGCAGAACCATTGCTGCAAAGAGACAGCTCAGCTGTCAACAAACGTCATTATCGCTCTGCAATTGATCTCATTTCATATGTTTCTGCAAGAGTATAGAGCAAGAGCAAGGAATCTAGACAATATGAGAGTGCGAGTGGATCGACGTTAAGCTTGAGAGCAAGGGAAATAACTGTTATCTGTGCTCGCCATTGTTGCTCTTACTTTGGTTCTGCTACAGGAGCACAATTATTATGGGCAATTCTTTAGTGGCGAATGTGACATTCGTACGTTTTTGAGTAAAAAAAAAAAAAAAAAGGAAATGCCAAAACATTTTTTTATTTTGACGAACAGTGAATCCTTTAGCTCTGGATTAGCTCTATAGTTGGTTCTAAATCTGATTTTAGGCAAAGGTTAGTTTTCAAGATAATCACAAAAAACCATGAGGTTCGCAGGCTAGAAAAAACGTAAGTCGCTTTTTAAATTAACAGTTCAACCTGAGATTTTAGCGAAACGTTAAGTGACAATTTATTATGAATAATTTTAAATTATTAGAAATTCACACATCTTTACAATGTTTTTTATTTGATTGAAAAATATTGAGTAGTTTTTTTTATTTTTTAGTTTTAATCAGGGTCGAAGGTTTGGCTGCGGTTGACCTTTCTGGAGAAATGCCCATATGTATAATGTGAGCGCGAATGGCTCGCATGCAATGCATGGATAACAGAGTTGGCAGCAAGTATTTCTACACTATGCATCCATTGATTTTAAGAGAGCGGGAGAGGAGTTACATTTCGGCAGCAAGAATTATCGCCTTTTCTTCTTATCACGTTTGAAATGTTTGTTCAAGAGTAAAGTAAGAAATTTGGATTTCATACATACATGTATGTACATACATATGTTAGTATGAGTGGGTCGTCGTTAGGTATGCTTCACAGCTCCCATAGTAATCAATTGACTACAAAGCCGTAAAGAGTATGGAAGGCAAGTCAGCTGCTTGCAGTGCCTATTAGTGCTCATGCATTTGACCTCGTTACATCTCATTATGCAAGCAGAGAGCACAAACTATGGATATATGTACATACATTCGTATATATGTACGTACATATGTTAGTGTGAGTAGGTCGGCTGCTTAATGTAAGGGTATGAGTATTAACTCAGTTAATTATAGTCACCTTAATCGGTTATGCTTTTGATCCCGTTTCATATGCTTGTGCTAAAAGAGCGCAAAGAATGCAAATATCATGTGTGTACAAGAGCGACCCTTACTGCTTCGAGAGCAAGATATTTAAGAAGAATATTTACTTTTCGGCAGCTAGCATTATGCGTCTTGCTTTTGATCTCATCTCATATGTATCTTCAAGAGCAGAGAAAGAAATGGGGATAATGGGGAATGGATCAGCTGCTTTTGAACCCAAATTTGAAAAAAAAATCTGCTTGGAGCTGTCGCCCCTCGAGGGTGTGCTAGGAAATTTTGATTTTAATTGTATATAAACAGAAATCGGGCAGCGCTTGCAGGTTGGCCGTTGACTTTTTGCATTTAAAATAAGCTTTGAAGATAAATAAACAGGATTATATATTTATTTGTATATTTTATTGTTTGATTTTATTGATTGAACATGTTTATAAACGATTTACGGCAAATACCAAGCAAATTTATAGTTAAAGATATAAGCAATAAAATATACATATACGCATGCATGTACATACAAATATACAAATAGACATGTATTTGATGAATACAAAATTTAGCATCGTTTTTGTCTGAAGATATAAACAGTTTATTATATTAAAATTAGCTCTTTTTACCGTTTTAAGTTTTAACTATACTATTACAAAATGTACAATTCATTCTTAATATATTAATAATAAATAGTTTAAGAAATCAATGATATATTTCATAACCCCTCTCAAATATCGTGATATCGCCTGCTTAAAGAGCTTCACTGAATAAATTATGAAATCACCAAGTAAGAAGTTTAGTCGGTTTCTTAGCCATCTGCTAATGATCCCAATGAAAGTATATTTGCCTAATCGTTAGATCGGAAAGCCTTTAGCCAGCTTACGTCCAATTTTTGTTTGTATTGCATGCATGATTAATTTTTTACACGCAGGTTAGCGAGTGTGTGCGATGGTGTACGTGAGTGTGTGAGTGTGCGTGTGTTATTTTACTGCTTGTGTCGCGTGTCGCTCGCTAGTGTGTCAAATGTGAACATAGCTTTGTTTTTTGCATGTATACAAATACATATACGTACATAACTTATACGTAAGTATGTATGCATGTGGGTTGCCACAGTCTTCGGTTATCTATAAATATGTGGAAAGGATATGGTGTTTGATATTAGATACAATGAATTCCAAGTATTTCGTCCTTTGAAGATTGTAATAAATAAGGAAAACCTAAGCGAGGTTAGTTCAAAGACATAGCGGAGATGTATAAAAAATATGCATACAAATATTATCTCGAATATATTGTATTGTATTACGAATTATATTGTAAAATTAATTGATAATCAAAGTCAGATTTGTTAACTTTGCTTTGATACCACGTTTTTGAAGCTACTCTTTGAACTGCCCTCGACTTATGAATATGCATACATATGTGTATGCCTGAGTGAGTACACAGCGAATTTGCTATATTTACATAGAGTCTTTTGATGACAAACGCACTCGCTCACGCACACAACTCAAATGTGAGACCACAAGTAAAACAACAATAATAGCAACAACAGCAACAGCAAAAGCGAACGGCGAGCAACCGGTAAACGGGAAACGGCAACCAAAACGCAAACCGAAAACAGCCGCCATCAACAACTGATGCCGGAGGAAGGCGCTTAAGGCGAGAGCGAGCGAGAGCGATAGAGACTAAGTAGAAGGAGCCACAAAAATTCGGTTTGTGTTTTGCGTTTGATTCTTCGTCGCCAACAGCCGACAGCCAACAACAATGTAGTAGTTATAATAACAACAACAGCAACAGCAACAACAACAAAGCGAACAAAGAACAAGGGGCGCCCAGGCTCTAAAGCAGCCTGATGCTTGTTTGTAAAACCTCGTGGTTTTCATAATTGAGGTCGCTCTTTTACTCTGTTGCGCACTCCTCTGCGCTTTGCCTCCTCTGTCTGCTTATACTTTTCGCTGTTTATTTTGTATGTGTGTGTGTGTGTGTGTGTTTATGTGTAACTATTAATGGAGTGCAGCGGTAACGAAATGTCGATGAGTGTGTCCAGAGGGGGGTTGGGTTAGGTTAGGTCATACGACTCGCTGCCGCTGCCTCTGCCTCTGCCGCTGTCGCTGGGTGTGCGGTGCGTTAATTAAGTTTAAATATTTGTTTTCCGACTTGTGTGCTGGTTATGTCAAAAGGCATGCAGCACCTCAATAACCAGAGGGGCGCTTCGCCGGGGCGTGGCGAGGCTTAGCTTTCAAAGTTTAGCAAAACTTTTAGTATTATAAACATATCAAAAATACATAAAACAACAATAATAAAGCTAACACATAATGACTATATCTCTCTCTCTCTCCTTCTCTGATATACACACTCTTCCACAGCACCATGACGTACTCTTTAATGACACTGGACATCTCCGGCAACAAGATGCAGCAGCTGCCACTGGAGGCACTGCAGCGACTGCACTCACTCACACGTCTTGTGGCACAACGGTAAGTGGATTGAGTTCAATTTCAGCGCTGACAAATGACAATCGAAAAGCTCTTTGCGTCGCTCTCAAGTCCATCACTGTGAAATACAGAAAATGAGAGAGACAGAGAGAGAGAGACAATGGCTTTACTGTTTGAGTGACTTACTGATGTTTTGATAGATGCAAATATGTTGCGCAGTTTATATAGTGTAAAAAGTATTTATGAGATAAGATTAAGGTACTTAAAAAATAAATAAATAACCGAAAAAAAAGAGATTCTAAATAACTTCTTGGCAAAAAAAAAAAAAAAAATCAGCTTTAAATTGTATTTTTCTCTTACACATAGATATTTACATATATCCTACAGATACTTTTGCAAAACAATAAAATAAAGTGGGATATTTTTATTCTGAAATAAATAACTTACAACATGAAATGCAGCGAGAGAAATTTAGTTACAGATTCGTAGGACTTTAAAAAAATATCAGCTTTAGCTTTCACTATAAGGAGACTTTTATAGACTTCGATATATAGAATTGAATCTTTTATATAGATACCATCTCTTAAATGTTGCATTCTAATAAGTAATGTATTTTGCCCCACTAAATTGAATTATCCCATTTTCCATTCACAATAGCAATCACATAACCAGCTTGGATGGCAACTGGGAGGCGCTGCACGATACTCTGCGTTCGCTACATTTGTCAGGGAATGACATTACGGAGGTGTCGCCAGGTGGCGCTTTAGACTCGTCCCTAGGTCCGGGCGACAACAGTTCGCAGCCGAGCAGCTTGGCTGCCGTGCAGAACCGCGCGGAATCGGGCAATGCGCTGCATGCGGCTGGAACGGGTGGAATGGAACGTGCGGGCAGTGGTCGTCCGTTCGAGCAGCTGCAGAAGCTGCTGTGGCTCGATCTGTCCAATAATCGCATCACTCACGTGGCAGCCAACTACTTGCCCCGCTCGCTGGTGACCATGGACTTGTCCAGCAATCTGCTGAGCGTCTTTCCGCATCAGCTGTTCGAGCACCTGCCGGAGCTGCGCATCGTCAGCCTGCGGGACAATTTGCTGCGCAGCGTCCAGTGGAAGGAGCTGCAGCAGCGGCCGCTGCGCATGCACCTGGAGAAGCTCGACCTGGGGCAGAACTGCATTGAGCAGCTGGAGTCGGATTACTTTCAGCAAAACTATTCGGATGTGCACATCCGTGCGCTAAACATGGAGCAGAACTACATCGCTCACCTGCCCGCTGAGGTGTTCAAGGACACGGGCATTGTGCACCTTGTGCTGGCCTTCAATGCCATCAGTCGAGTGCACCCGGCCGCCTTTGATGGTCTCACGGACACACTGGAGTATCTGGACCTCGAGCGAAATCATCTGACTACAGTGCCTGTGGCTATATCTACGCTGCATCGCTTAAGATATTTGTATCTGACCTCCAACCATATCAATCAGCTGAACAACTTGCCCACCTTCACCGAGAATCTCAAAGTGCTCAGCCTGAGTGGCAACAATTTCACGATGATTCCCGTTCTCGGACTGAAGAACTACACACAGCTGTCCTATCTGAATATTGGCTACAATTCTATAGCCGACATACCCGAGGGCATCTTTGCCGTGGACGGTTGGGGGGCCAATTTGCAGACGATACTTCTCAGGAACAATAAGATAACGCATTTGCATCTCGGCTCGTTTGCGGGCCTGGAGCAGATACAGGAGATCAGCTTGAGCTTCAACGACATCACCATACACCATCCTCTGGTGTTTGAGAATGTCTCGCATACGCTGAAAATACTGGAGCTCTCGTTTGCCGTATTTCCCGCCAGGAGCTTGGAGTCGCTGGATCCATTGGATGCTCTGCTGCCGCTCTCGCAGCTCATTTGGCTCGGCCTGGACAATAACAATTTGAAGAGCATTTCGAACGAATCGTTTGCCCAGATGCGCGAGCTGAGCTATATCAATCTGAGCTTCAATCAGCTGAAGGCACTGCCCCAGGGCCTCTTCCTGCCGGATGCGCACAGCCATCTGGTGGAGATTGAGCTCTCCTACAATGCCTTGGAGCGCCTGGAGCCGCAAACGTTTCACAATTTGGGCGACCTGCAGACGCTGAATCTGCAATCGAATCGCTTGCGCAGCATTGCACGTCATGCATTTTACAATCTGGAATTCCTGCGCTACATAGACCTCTCGTACAATCGCCTGAGCAACATTTCCCATGCCGCCTTCACTGTCCTGCCCAACCTGGCGGCCTTGGATCTGATGCATAATCAGCTCTGCTCGCTATCCTTGAAGGCCTTTCACTACGTCTCGAATGCCACCACGCCGCTGCGGCTCAATCTGAGCCACAATCACATCTCGCATTTTGACGATGAGCTGAGCAGCTATATGTACATATACCAGCTGGACATCAGCCACAATCACGTGGCCAAGTCGGATAGCTTCACCAACTTGGCCAACACGCTGCGCTTCCTCAACCTGGCCCACAACATGTTAGGCGCGCTGCAGAGCCACGCCTTCGGCGACCTTGAATTCCTGGAGATTCTCAATCTGTCGCACAACAATCTCAGCTCGCTGCGACGTCGCAGCTTTCAGGGCCTGAACAGTCTCCAGGAGCTGGACCTCAGCCACAATCAGCTGGATCAGCTGCAGGTGGAACAGTTCTCAAATTTACGCAAATTGCGAATTCTGCGCATCTGCTCGAATCGGTTGCGCGCTCTGCCGCGCGAGGTGTTCATGAACACACGTCTGGAGTTTCTGGACATATCCGATAATCAGCTGAGCATCTGGCCCGTCCCCGCCTTCACGGACATCGGGTTCACGCTGCGCTCCATTCAGATGTCGCACAACAATCTGGAGTATCTGGACGCCTCGATGTTTGTCAACTCACAGTTCCTTTACGACATAAGTTTGGCCCGCAATCGCATCACCATACTGCCGGATAACACATTTAGTTTCCTCAATAATCTGACCAATCTGGATCTCTCCGAGAATCCGCTCGTCACGACCAATTTGCGAGAGGTGTTCGTGCACACGCCGCGCGTCCGCAAGCTAATACTCCATCACATGGGGCTCTATGTGCTGCCGGTGCTGAAGCTGCCGCTGCTCTCCTATCTGGACGTCAGCGGCAACTATTTGCAGGAGCTGTCGCCGCTCGGCGGGCTGCGGCATCTGCGGCATGTCAACGTCTCCCACAACAAGCTGGTGAATGCCAGCTGCGCTGTGGAGCACTTGCCGCCCTCCGTGCGGGTGCTGGATCTCGCGCACAATCCGCTGCGCCGCATCACGTTGCACGATCTGCTCAGCCTGCGCCACTTGTCCGAGCTGAGTCTGCTTGACGTGAAGGTGGCCAATCCGCAGGCCTTCGCCAAGCTGCGCTCGCTCCGCAAACTCCATGCCAGCTCTCATGCGAATCTGGGCGAGCTGGTGGCCCGGCTGCCGGGACTACAGGAACTGCGCGTCCACTGCCTGGAGCCCAACATTGGTGGGCAGCTGCTGGCCAAGCTGGCCAACAACACGAAGCTGCAGCTGCTGGAGCTCTATGGCAGCAATGTGCAGACCATTTCGCCCGACGCCCTCGCTGGGCTCGCGCGTAATCAGCGGCTGCGCGTGAAGATCTCGCACACGCGCATCTCCGATCTGCCGCCAGGCATATTCTATACGCTGCGCAAGGTGCCCCACCTGTCCATCGACATCTCGCACAATCGCATCAATGCGCTGGCCGCCGACAGCTTCTACCCCAACAAGAGCTACTGGGATGCGGTGGGCACGCGCAGCATCATGGGCGGCCTCAACACCGCCCACAATCCCCTCGAGTGCGAGTGCGGTCTGGTTTGGTTCGGGCATTGGCTGCGCCGCTGGCTGCGGGAGTCGGCGCAGATCAAGGTCATCCAGAAGGATGATCTCAAGCGCATGGTGCAGGTGCGTCATCATCCCAATGAACCAAAGCAAATAATAAACATAATTCTTGATCTATTTTTGATTTCTTTTCTATTCACTTCCAATTCATTTGTGCAAAAGCTACCCCTATCGGTTGCCGATATGCGCGTAAGCTTTTATTTCTTTTTATTTGATTAAGTTAAGTTAACTTGGCTCAGAGAATTTCACTAACTCTCGACACACACAGTAGACACTCAATTAAAAAGTCTCACACAGCGATTCAACAATATGTCGAAAGTATCTCAAGTATTTTCAGCTTAATGCGAAGGTAGCTGCTGCAAGTCGTCGTGATAGCTCGCATTTACTTTTATTGTATATCGACAGTTAAAGTTTGAGTCTGAGTTGGAGTTGGAGTTTGAATTACAACGGCAACGCTGCGTTTTTGCACTGCAGAGATACTTTTTTATTGTGCGGTAACTTTTGCAGCAGCAAAGATAGTTTGCATTCACATGTGATGCATACTACAGATACTTTTGTCTCGCACAGATAGCTCTACTCGTCACAAATTGTGTACTTCACTGTTGCAGTTGTATGGATACAGAGACACAGTTACATTTCTACCTTTCCTCCCACGAGTACCATGTATTACAAAGATACTATTATATCTAACATATAATTGTATTTCGGATACTCTTGTATCTTACATATACATTTGCATCCTTTAGATAGTTTTAGATAGTTGCAGATAAATCTGTATCTTACAGATACTTTTGTATCTTACAGATAATTTTGTATCTTCCAGATACTTTTGTATCTCACAGATACTTTTGTATCTTACAGATACTTTTGTATCTTACAGATACTTTTGTATCTTACAGACACTTTTGTATCTTACAGATACTTTTGTATCTTACAGACTTTTGAACCTTTTGGATAATTTTGGATCCTATAGATACTTTTGTGTCTCTTAGATACTTTTGTATCTTTCAGATACTTTTGTACCTCGCAGATACTTTTGTATCTTTTAGATACTTTTTGATCCTACAGATACTTTGGTATCTTTGAGATATTTTTGTATCTTTTATATACTTTTGTATATTTTAGATACTTTTGTATCTTTTAGATACATTTGTATCTTTTAGATACTTTTGTATCGTTGAGATACTTTTGTATCTTTGAGATACTTTTGTATCTTTTAGATACTTTAGTATCTTTTAGATACTTTTGGATTCTACAGATACTTTTGTATCTTTTAGATACTTTTGTATCTTTGAGATACTTTTGTATCTTTGAGATACTTTTGTATCTTTGAGATACTTTTGTATCTTTGAGATACTTTTGTATCTTTGAGATACTTTTGTATCTTTGAGTTACTTTTGTATCTTTCAGATACTTTTGTATCTTTTAGATATTTTTGTATCTTTCAGATATTTTTGTATCTTTTAGATACCTTTGTATCTTTTAAATACTTTTGTATCTTTTAGATACTTTTGTATCTTTCAGATACTTTTGTACCTCACAGATACTTTTGTATCTTTTAGATACTCTTTGATCCTACAGATACTTTGGTATCTTTGAGATACTTTTGTATCTTTTAGATACTTTTGTATCTTTTAGATACTTTTGTATCTTTTAGATACTTTTGTATCTTTTAGATACTTTTGTATCTTTTAGATACTTTTGTATCTTTTAGATACTTTTGTATCTTTTAGATACTTTTGTATCTTTTAGATACTTTTGTATCTTTTAGATACTTTTGTATTCTTTAGATACTTTTGTATCTTACAGATACTTTTGTATCCTACAGATACTTATGTATGTTACAGATACTTTTGTATCTTACGGATTCTTTTGTATCTTACGGATACTTATATATCTTACAGATACTTTTGTATCTTACAGATACTTTTGTATCTTTTAGATATTTTTGTATCTTTTAGATACTTTTGTATCTTTTAGATACTTTTGTGTCTTTTAGATACTTTTGGATCCTACAGATACTTTTGTATCTTTTAGATACTTTAGTATCTTTAAGATTTTTTTTGTGTCTTTTAGATACTTTTGTATCTTTGAGATACTTTTGTATCTTTGAGATACTTTTGTATCTTTGAGATACTTTTGTATCTTTGAGATACTTTTGTATCTTTGAGATACTTTTGTATCTTTTAGATATTTTTGTATCTTTTAGATACTTTTGTATCTTTTAGATACTTTTGTGTCTTTTAGATACTTTTGTATCTTTTAGATACTTTTGGATCCTACAGATACTTTTGTATCTTTTAGATACTTTTGTATCTTTTAGATACTTTTGTATCTTTTATATACTTTTGTATCTTTTAGATACTTTTGTATCTTTTAGATACTTTTGTATCTTACAGATACTTTTGGATTCTACAGATTCGTATGTATCTTACAGAAACTTTTGGATCCTACAGATACTTTAATATCTTTTAGATACTTTTGGATCCTACAGATACTTTTGTATCTGACAGATAAATTTGTATCTTTTGGATAATTTTGGATCCTATAGATACTTTTGTGTCTCTTAGATACTTTTGTATCTTACAGATACTTTTGTATCTTACAGATACTTTTGTATCTTACAGATACATTTGTATCTTACAGACTTTTGAACCTTTTGGATAATATTGGATCCTATAGATACTCTTGTGTCTCTTAGATACTTTTGTATCTTACAGATACTTTTGTTTCTTACAGATACTTTTGTATCTTACGGATTCTTTTGTATCTTACGGATTCTTTTGTATCTTACGGATACTTTTATATCTTACAGATACTTTTGTATCTTACAGATACTTTTGTGTCTTACAGATACTTTTGTATCTTACAGATACTTTTGTATCTTACAGACACTTTTGTATCTTACAGATACTTTTGTATCTTACGGATAATTTGTATCTTACAGATACTTTTGGATCCTATGGATACTTTTGTATCTATTAGATAAACGCATATACTTTTGGATCCCACGGATGCTTTTTGTATCTTAGAGATACTTTTGTATTTTCGTATTTTGCAGATTATTTTGTATCTTATAGATAGTTTTTTATCTTTAGATACTTATATATTTCAATCATACATTTATACATTTCAGTATTTTTGAGATACATTTGTGTTTGGAATATACCCTTGTATCTCACATATGCTGTTTTACTTCGCAGATACATTTTGGTATCTTACAAATGGTTTTCTACTCATACTTCAGTATTTCAAAAATATTTATGAACTTCACAGTTATACATGTATCTCACAGTTACTTTTTGGTTCTTTAGGGACACTTTTTTGTATTATGAAGACACATTTTCAGCTAGGAGATTCTTTAGTATTTAGCATAGGCTAAACTCTGATTTATTTGTAGTTTACATATACAAATACATGACATGTATTAAATATATCTGACAGATTCTCTTCGATTATATGGATATCTTAAACTAGCTTTTATATTTTGTAAAATTCGATATTAATTAACTTTTCGTTCTTTGCGAACAGCGTGCGCGTGCCAATACCTGCCACGATCCCACATCGGGTCGCCATTTGCCCATACTGGAGATCTTTCCGGAGGATCTGCTGTGCCAGGCGAGTGCGCTGAGTAGCTCCGGTCAGCGCATCTTTCTGCTATCCTTTGCGGCGGCGTTATCGCTGCCACTGTTCACCATATCCCTTTGATGTTGGCTCTAGTCGCTGCTGGAACTGGCCGAATGAGGCGCCTGTTGGATAAAATAATGCTATATATGTATAATAATGTATATAAACTAATATAAATATATATATATATATATATATATATATATATATATATATATTAACTAAATGTAGCCTAAATTTTTGGCAGCACTTGGAATTAGCTAATGAACCCTAACAATAACGTAAACAGCAAATCGGTTTATGTCCACTCGTAATGTATAAGTTTTATATATATTATAATAATGATAATATATACTCAAGTAAATATGAATTGGGCAAGCGCCAAGCGATTGGGAGTTTTTATGAATGAAATCTATAAATAAATATAAATGAATATAAATTATATTAATTATCATTCATATTACTTTCATTTCTGTTATTTGTGTTTCCATGCTAATTAGAGCAGATATTTTTAGTATTTGCTTATTTTGTTTATCAAAACAAGTTCAACTTTCTTTTAACATTTGTTTAACTATCATTAAGAGACCATTAGGTAATTTATGTGCTCCTCATTGGCCCCCAAACACGCCTAGCGCAGAGTCTTTGGCCAACTTAATGGTAATTAATACAATCGATTACATTAAATCAGACACATATTGACAAACACATACACATACATATAAGCGAACATATGATGATTCCTATTAAGTGACAAGGACACAGACATCATATCTATTTATAGACCAACACACACAAAATACTAGAAGGTAGTTAATAAATAAAAACACTCTTGCATCTACATAGATCTAATAGAAAATTAAGTTGTTAATAATAGTTTACATATACATATACAAATATATACGAATATTTTTAAAAGCTGAAAATAAAAAAAGAAATGAAAAACAATTCTAGACACAAGTATGGAATACAATTTAGCAGCAAGGCCAATAAGTACATTATAAATACATGAATATAAATAAAAATATAAATATTTAAAAATATGACTATGAAAGAAAAAAGAAAGAACAAGAATTAAGCAAACAATTGGCTAGCAATTACAATGGTTTTTTTATGAACGTAGAAATGACACAATGCACAGTTATCAATAAAAAAAACAAAAATTTATAAAAAAAAAAAAGCGAAAGAGGCAAAAAATAAAACAAGGTCTACTAGGGGTTTACGAACTTTGGCAGCAGTCAATATTTTAACACACGTATATAAGTACATATCAGTTTTGGCAAAAGTTATATGGGTAAAAAACAAAAAAACAAGAGAAAAGAAAACAAAGAGTCATAATGAAACGCGTAAACATTTACAGAGTGCACACACACACACAAACACTAATACATGAATACCAATTAAACGAAATAAACTATTAATAAAGAAAAAAGCTTAATTTATTTGTTTATTGTTCTCTTATCGTTTCTGCTTTTGTTACAACAATGACAATCGTGATACTAATTGTAGTTGTTTACACGACGATGATGCAAAATGCACAAGTATAATAATAATATTACAAATAAATATACATTTAAAAAAAAAAATAAAATAAAAAAAATAAATAAAAATAAAAAACAGCAAAAAAGAAAACAAAAATCAACTATTCATGGCAAACAAATGAATAAATCAATTAGGAGCGGGACAAAATGCATTTTCAATGGCTGCTGCTCATAAAATGCCAACAGGATTCTGTTCGCTTCTTCTTCTTTCTTTCCATTTTTTGTGTGAGCGGAAACAATTTTTATATATATTATATACAAAATATTATATTGTAAATACACACAAGCAAACACACACACACATACCACACTAACATATATGATATGATAGAGCGAGTCAGCAAATGCATTGTGTTCTCTTTTTTACTTTTTCTTCCTATTATGAACAACAACAGCAGAAGCAAAATTAAAGTAGTGAAAAAACAACAACAAAACCCGAAAAGTTAAGAGAAAAAACAAAAATCATATCAATACAAATGAAATTGAATAAAAAAACAATAAAAAGACGGAAAATAAATATAAAAATGCTAGAAATATTAACACCGTGTGCTTCTATTTTGTATTTGCCTAATGGAAAACTGTGCCCCAAAAGGTATTTTAATTAAACTGGATTTCAACTGGTAACTCCTGCAAGCTGCCGACTGAAAATCCCAAACACTTTCGCTTCGTTGAGCGTTTACGTGTTTTAAATAACAAACACAATGCGCTAAACGAAGCAAATGTTTAAGCCACACACTCCCACACACGTCCCCCACATTCGAACACGCCCTCAACTGATTAGAGACTGCGACTTCAACTGCGGCAAGCCTCAGACATTAGCCCCCATTGAAAGTTGGCTTGGGCTTGGGCTTGGGTTCAGGCGGCGACCCTTTTATATACTACATGCATAGCCTGTTTAGTGTTTTGGCCAATGTAACTTGATAATAACGCGAACCAAGCCAAACAGCCAAATAAACTGGCTAAAATTATGTGAGAGACTCGGAGCAGGCGAGTGAGCGAGCGCGCGCGCACAACAGGACAGACAGGTAGCACAGGTAACCCAGCCAGAAAAGGCTACCCAACAACAACAACAGCAGGTGAAGCCTGTCAGACCCTTGGCAGGCCATGGCCATAATTGGATTATCGGCACGCTGAAGAGCTCTGACGAGTGCTCCACTTGTGCACTAGATGCACTTCGCTCGCTCTTGCCTCTAGATGGCCGGGCTAAAATAAAAGTAAAAGTGCGAGTTGGCCAAAGTGCTCAGACCAACAAAAAGCAAACAAAAACAAAACCAAAAAAAAAAAAAAAAAAAAAAAAAAAGATATCAGCCCCACTATGCGTATACATAATCGTGTAATAGCCAAGTCTTACAGCTGAGTGTTGATTTACATTTTCAAGCATGCCGGGACTTCTGCCAGATTATATTTCTATAGCCTCTCGACGTTTCGTATCTATGCCAAATTCTAAAGTGGTTTCAACTAATTAGAATATTTGTGGAAAATTTCAATTTGCATATGATATATACATTTTTTTTCTGCTGCTATTTTGGAATATTTAAATTGAATATCTAATGGCTAGTCAAATTATCATAATGTACATTTTTGTGTACAAAGACTAATATATAATTTCGCGCACTAAGACTCAAAATAAATTTGGCTAAAGCTTTCAATTATTTATAATATATGCAATATATTTTTTATTTGTTTAAATTTATTTCTGATTAGACACAGCTGTGCAAATTGAAATATCAACAACAAATATACATATATGTATATTGAAATAATTTACAAATAATGCTCGACTAGGCTAATTGAAAATATGTTTTTGATTCCAATTCTAGCTATAAAGAAAGTCTGGCTTTATAATAAATTTAACTTGAGAATGGCTATGACGTAATTCTCTCTATGTCTGTAAAATTTATGCATATTTGATAATTTCCTAAAATTTCCTCATATTAATGTTTATACAAAAAGTCTATTCTCTTTTATATATAAGCATACAGCAGAGATGTTTTTTTTTTTTTTTTTTTGTATGCTTTACTATGCTGTTTTACATTCTCAATATACCTGTATCTATACCTCTATCTATATTCTAAAACACATTTTTCAAATACTCTTAAAGCCCTATTCGGCCTAGTTTATGAGATTTAGTGAACAACTTTACGCTTAAAGAGTTCGTGCACACCCTTGCCCCTAATTTCTGGCAGTGTATGCCCCTTTTTTTCGAGCTGCTGCTGCTGCTGGCTAACTGAAAGCTTTCAGCGCTTTTAGGGCTTTCTTAGTGCCTGCGGCAATGGAAATGCCACTTGCTGCTGTTGCCAGTTGTTGTTGGCGGAGTTGTTGCAGTTGTTGCAGTTGTTGCAGCTGTTCGCTGGCCGAGTGCTGCATGTTGCGTATGTGCTGCATGTTATCAATGTGTGTGTGTGTGTGTGAGTGTGTGCGCCTTCGCTATGCCGGAGATTGCATGTCGATGCGACTTAATTGCATTTCAGACAGCGCTGCCAAACGAGCCGCTGCTCGTTGGCCGTGTTGAGCGGAAGGAAACGACGCTAAGTACAAGTTTTTGGTAAGGGGCTGCCGCTGCCGCAGCTAGGCATTGTGTTAGCCCAGCGAAATCGAAAGCGAAAATAAAGGAATGCGCTAGACCAGCGCCCGTCCGACTCCTGCTGCGGCGGCAAAGTGTTTGCAGTTTAATAGCCCCGAAGGTGCTGCAGTGCATCCGAGTTGCAGTCGAAGGAGCACTAACCGAAAAATTAAACGTTAAGATTACGTTTACGTTTACGTACCTTGGCACAGACACGACACACACATGACATGCGGGTGGTTCCATAGCCCATAGCCCTTCCAAGCCTCCACGCCCCTCCAAGTCCATATACAAATCCAAATCCAAAAACTCACCCACCATTACTAATGCAGATGCACCACTATCAACAGTGCCAACAGCAGCAGCAACAACAACAACAATATCAACAACAACGAATAGGTCTGCAACTAGGTATGTGGCTGTAATGGCAAAAACCGCCGACAAATCTGCTGCATTGCCACTGCCCAGAAGGGGACTTTGAGGCAACAGCTAGAGGAGGGATGGAAGAGTGGGAAGGATGGAGAGAGAGAGAGACAGAGAAGAGAGGAGCGCTGAGGAGCGTACGGACGAGTGCCCATTGAGCCGGCGGGCCAAACTAACAGAGTGCTTATTTTAACGAAGTTACAACAACTTTGGCAATACAAACAGTAATGCCAGGCAGATTCACACTCGGTA
Organism: Drosophila mojavensis; assembly: GCF_018153725.1. Lineage (NCBI taxonomy): Eukaryota > Metazoa > Arthropoda > Insecta > Diptera > Drosophilidae > Drosophila > Drosophila mojavensis. The sequence continues at coordinate 8,322,251 of NW_025318858.1, forward strand.
CAACACACACACAGATGCACACTTAAGCACACACACCAATCTACCATATACAAATTGTAAAATCGCAGTGCTTCCAAAAGTATGCAACAACTAAAGCGCGCTGCAGAGCGAGCAACGCATCTGAAATGCTCTTTAGTTATGGCATCTAGAGGGTAACTGAAGTAAAAATAATAATAATAATAATAAAAATAATAATAATAATAATAATAAAATATATTAAATTTGCTATACAGGTCAATAAAATATTAAATATTAAGAAAAAATAAATCAATTGAATAAATGTCAGCTACAGTTAAGTCTGGAGTGTTCAAGCATGAAGATCTCTCGACGCCTCCAAGCAGAGTGCGGGAGAACATTGAGGAATTTACGCTCATACACATAGTCAAAACTATCGAATGGAGAGGCATAAGTAAAACAATCGAGCTCGGATCAAATAAGGAAGATAATAAATATATTGTAGATGAAATCGTAGACAATAGGATAATAATAATCAATTGACGAATTGACTCAGCAATAGAAACAGTAGATTTAAAGAATGAATTTTTGCATGAGTCTGGGTATAAAAAACTTTGGCTCAGAAGAATACCTCGCCTTATGATCCTATAAGCTTGAAGCAAGTGTATTAATTCAATATATTTAGGAATTTCCATATTCCACAGATCCTATAGCTCCCTCATAGATAGCATAATGCCATTTCCAGTCCAAGGTAAATATATAGCCCAGATTGTAGGGTATTTGATGCTGCTGCTGCAGTTGGCGCAACGTCTGCAGCGAACTGCGAGCAGCGAGCAGGTGGAGAAAGGTGGGGAGCTGGGTGGGGCAGTTGCCGTGCTTGGGGTCGGTGCGCCACTAGAAACTTTACGACATGCAAAAATTGTGAGCAGAGAGCGGATATAATTGTCGGTCTTCTCGTAACTTTGCCGTGGGGAGTAGATTAGTTGATTTGTACGTACACACACACACACACACACACACACACACGAGCACACACAGGCAACACACACACACACACACATAGTAGTCGAATGGTTTTTCCTATATAACAAACCCACGTTGAGTAAAACGAATCCTTTTAACCAAATGATATGCGCCGAACAATTGTACGCTGCTGCAGTTTGCCTATGTGTGTATTGGAGTGTAAGTGTGTTTGTGTGTGTGCGAGTGTGTTTGGCCAAATGTGTAATGTGGGGCAGTAAGCAATAGTTTGTTGTTGCTGCCACTGTACTGGGCATTTGCTAACTTTCTACCACATCGCAATTTAATTTTATAGTCGAAAACACACAGCGGCCGCCTCTGTGGCTCAGCGGTTGCAGTCGCAGCTGCTGCCTCAACCTCTGCCACGCCCTCTGCCGCTGCCGTTGCCTCTCTGGTATTGGTCTTCTGCATCAGCGCTGTGGCACAGTTCATAAAAAAGAAGAAGAAAAGTTTGTAGAGCTCTGCACTCCCCGAGCTACATTTTTGTTGTTTTTTTTTTTTTTTTTTTTTTTTAGACTGTCTGCAGCCTCTGATTTATGGACAATTCTTGGCTGAGCAAATCAAAAACTAAATCATAAACGATTAGCTCACTGGTCGACTTCACTGATTAAAACAAATAGACAAGCTGCTCCGATGGTCCGACTCGCTATGTGCCCCTCCAACCACTAAACAGTGCCTGCCCCACCCCGCCTCCGCCTACTGCTGCTGCTCCATCAACTGTTCCATCGACTGAGCTCCCGGGGGCTTCAGCTCAAATCAGTTGCTAAGCGCATACATGACTGAGCAATGCAGATGAGAGCTGCCAGCACAGGTGTGTGTGTGTGTGTGGGGGTGTGTGTATCTGCATGTTTGTTTGAGTGTGTGTAATTTGATTTTTTAAGCTCGAGCGTGAAGCGTAGCAATTAATTGAACAGAATGCAGAGATTAGATCATGAAAAGTCAATTGGAAATGCACAAATGCAGTCAAGTGGAGGCCAGCTCGGTCAGTATTGGACAACACACACACACACATATGTGTGGGCTAGGTAAGCGCTGCACTCGACGCTGTCTATGTTAATTATCGCTAATGTGAAGGCACTTTGTATAAAAGTGTAATCAATTTCAATTATTTTTTATTTTCTGCTATAAAATCTCAATCCATCTAGCAATAAGGCAAACAAAAAATACCTGTATAACTGTAAATGTGTAGCCTGAAAATATCAATACATCGATTACCAGGTTGTAGGTAAAAGATTAATAGGTCGTTGGATAATAATCTAATATCGTTGGTATATATTATAATATATACACCGCTTATCTAATAGATATGCAGTTGTGATATGATAGATTGATAGATAGATAGGATGGATGCGCACAGCAGGGAAAGTTAGTAATATACACATATCAAATTTTAAAAAATATGTTTATATTAATAATTATTTTTTTAAATTTTAAGTTAATTATTTAATTGACCACATATTTCTGAAACATACTTATATTTGAAATATTTATAACTAACAAATACATCTGTATCTATAGATGGTCTATTATCATAAGTATTTTATGATAAATATATTTGGAGGTTTATGGAAATGCCAGATAAATTTAACTATAACAAATTCAATTGATTTTTATTAATTTAGATTATTGCTTTCCATTTTTTTAGCATACTAAATTTTGTTCATGTTTACTATTTGATGCCATTTATAGCTCAACATTTCAGCTACATGTCATTTGAAATCTTGTTGGTATCCAATGGGTTCCAAATCCGAGTTAAGTCTAAAACAAATAGGGATAACTTGGAGTAATATCGTTGGCACTCTAACATGAAGCTGTAACTAAAGCTAAGCCCCACTTTCATGCATTTACTATTGTTGCTTCTGGTCCTGCTCCTGCTCCTGTTCCTTCTACTGCTTCTGCTGCTGTTACTGTCTGCCTTTGTCGCTGGCTTGGCTTGGAGCATATCGTTAGTGGCGCCGTGAGTTGCCATAGCCACTGATATATGACATTTTGGCTGCTTGAATTTGCGAACTAATCAAGTGCAGTGCCCAGATATGGTCGTGCCCCCAGACTAGAAGTAAGCATGCTGAATCGCTTATTGCACAGCCAAGCCACCCACTGAGCCACCCACATTACTGCACTCTCCATGCGATTGCAATTTCGGGCGGCTTTTGCAGGTAACAGCAGCAAACAGCAATAAACCGAACTTGAATACGAATGCGAAAGTAAGTCCCGTGCTTTGTATCAATACGGATAGTCAACGAGTCTCCCTCTCCCTCTCTCTCTCTCTCCCTCTCTCTGTGTATGTGTGTGCCGGGACACGCCCACCAAATGACCAACCAGCTTGCTGCTCATTGAAATGGAATCTAATCGGCTTTTGATTTTACAAGTCCTTTTCACAAAGTTTGTCAGTGGCTGCCGCTTGACTCGATGTGTGTATTACTTGCAACACAGATGCATGCATATATGTATGTGTATTCACATAGAAATATATGTGTCGGTGTGCAGTTGGCGGTGGGGCTGCATCGGAAAGTCTAGCACAGCTCGTTGCCATTTTGCACTCGGCATAAGTATGCAATATCCGTTTCCGTTCGTTACGTTTGTTACAGGCTCGAACTTGACTCCCCACTATGGTGCTGTGGTGCGGTGGTGCAGCGGTGCACCTATGAAAACTGAAGTACCTCAATGCTTATACACTTTTCACTGCAGCAGGTGGCAACGAAAACAGCGCTTATTGTAATAAGCACGAGTCAAAGTGCAATTTCTTTACAAACTTCCCACAGTACATGGATAGATTAAGAGGGATGTTAGAATAGTTTGTCAATTCCTTAAAAAAATCTATTAAACAAGTAAGAAGGCTCTAGTCGAGACTGCTCGACTAGGAGATACCCTGAACCCTCCAAGCTGATATTCTAATCATTCTGGACTTCTTTTATGTACACATACATACACATGCACTTATAAGCACGCGCTCTGCTAACTGCGCAGTTAGCAGCGGCAGCGCTTGGGCTGCGCTGCAATGTGGGCAATATTATGACAATTTATTTGTTGAATAATTTCTTTTGTAGATATACAATCTTAATAAAACTTTCAGAGCGTAAGCATATGGTTAAAATGTGTGTACATTCCAAAGCACAAGTCTCTAGTACTTGAAATGCGTTTTTTCCAAATTGGGGGCGAAGGGGGCGTGGTATCCAAAATCTGTAAATTACAAAATCTTTGTGTCCATTAACTCTATATACAACGCAAATTTGAAGGCTCCAGGTTTAAAAGTGTTCAAACTAGGCTGAAAAAACCAAGTCGATTTTTCGATTATTCTCGATAAAAAAGTTATCGGATGAGTTATCGAAAAAATAAAGCAAACTCGTACTGCCTATGGTATACACGAGTATGCATGCCAAATTTCAGCTCTCTAGGTCTTATATCTTCTGAGATCCTTTTGCTCATACGGACGGACGGACGGACGGACGGACAGGGCTATATCGACTCAGCTCGTCGTCCTGATCAAGAATATATATACTTTATGGGGTCTGCGATGATTCCTTCTGCATACTTTTCACAAAACCATTATACCCTGATTTCCCATTTTCAATGGGTTCAGGGTATAAAAAGATACATATATATATATTAAGAATAATAATAATTTATAATAATAAAACTAATTTAAGAAACATTGCTCACATTTTTTATTAAAATTATTAAATTGATATTATTTAAATTGCAAGGTTTCTACTTATATTTGTATTATTATTTTCATTGATAATATAAAATAGCATTAAATATTGTTATATTATTTTTATATTAATTATTATTAAATTTTTATGACAATGATCAGGTATAATATAATATTTATTAAATATGCATATTTGTATATATTTTCTATACATGTTCTCTAAGCAGAAACAGAAGCTGAGTTAAGGCAACGGAATAACGCGATTCACAGCTCAACTGCTAAAGGCAGTTTAGCCTTAGTAGACATATTTAAAACTATACTTTATTGAAATGTAAAATCTAAACTAACTGAAATTTCAATTCTATGTATATAAACTCTTTATGCATCACAAAAATCTCATTCTACTTAAACAAACCGCACAGTAGTCTAAAATCAACCCTCGCATATTGAAGAGCCGCTGCTCGAGAAGAGCCGTTGCCAAGATTGTCGCAAACGCATCTTTGCGATGCGCTCCCCGGGCTAAGCCTTTTGGCCTATGGCGCCAAATAATGTCCAGGAAGTGATAATATCAGCGAGAGCTCAGCATCCAGTGCTTCGAGTGAGCCGCCACCTGCTGTGCATTCAATTGGAAGGGCATTGAGTCGGGGCCCAGGCTTGAGCTTTAAGCGGTTTCGAGTGCTTGTCGTCGTTGATGTGCTTTCTCACTCTCTCCCCCTCCCCTCCTCTGCCTGTTTCTCTCTTCTTCAGTGTTCGCTTTTATCAGAGCATCAGACATTTTGTTATGGCAGCTGGAGTAGAGGATGCCAGCTATAGCTGCTTGTTGTCGGCCTTTTTTAGACCTTGGGTGGTCCACACTCATACACACACACACATACACTCACTCTCACACACACGCTTGCACACACAGATGTCAATTGCAAAGCGGAAATTGTTGTCTGTCTGGCTTTTTGAATCTGTGTCCTGTCTGTAGTTTATTACGTTTGCTGATTGATTTGTCAGCAACCGGCCAAAAGAGCTATCCCACCTTGTCAGGCTGTGGCTGAGCAGGAGACGGTGGGCGGTGGGTGGTGGACGGTGCGCGGTGAAGCTTGGTATGCAGCCGCAAGCATAGTTAACGCAATGTTATTTAATATTTAATTCGTTTGCCATAATTACGTAAAAACATTAAAATATATTTTATTTATGAGCACTGCGGCTGGGCAGGCCCCATCGAGCGACGAGCTAGATAACAGTCGAGTGCAGGAGGCTGAGTTCCATTTAGTTGAGTTTAGTTTCCACTTATTCCTGCCGAGTTTCGGCAGCCATGGCAAACTGTTTCCCAGTTAAACAGATCCAGTTCCATCTCCAACCCTTGCTGGCAACGAGTGCTTGCCATCTCCACTCCCTCTCCCTCTCCCTCACCCCTCACCCCTCACCACTCACCACTCTCCATCTCCCTCTCTCTGTCGCCTTATGCATTAAACATTAATTATTTAAAATGTCAGAGCAGCAACTAGGCTAGAAGCTGGTTGCGAATGAAAATGGGTATCAACGTTTGCGGCTTGGCTTACTTTACAGTTCAAATGGCCACAGCGACGCGTTTCCGAAATCGAAAGCAACACGAAAACGTCTTTTATACAAAGTGGAAATGTGTTGTATTAAGATGTGTACTAATTTTAATACATTGAGAATAACGAATAGTCTATATATCTATAGAAATAACTGTTTGACTTTCAATTCAATTTAATTATTGCAGATCTTTAGGAAATACTTAAAGTCTAACAGGAATTTTTTAAGAATCTCTGAGTCTTACTCTCTTATTTTACTGTTGTAGTTTCCAAAAATTTCATTCCAATGCTCACAGCTGCTATGTCTCTTACTCTCTTTCGTTCACGTTCCTGCTCGCTGTTACTCTACCTCCGGCCCTTGCTTTCTCTCTGTATGTTTCGCTCTTTCCCTCTCTTTGAGTCTCCTTCACTTTATCCTAACTTCTCTCTCCAACTTTCTGTCTTTCTCTTTTCTTTGATTTCTATCTTTCTCTCTATTTACGTTTTTCATTTTTTTATCTGTATTTCTCTCCAGTTATTCCTCTCTTTCTCTCTCTATGTCTCTCTCACTGTTTCTCTGTCTCTTTTTTCTTTTCTCTCTCTCTTTCTCTCTCACACACACCCACACACATATTATTCACCCAATTTCCTCTAATTACTCATGCAAAATCACAATTTTTCACGCAATTTCCTGTGACATTTTCTCGGAACAACCCAGATGCGAGTTTTATGAGTTGTTCAAAGTTAACTCAGCGTAAAGCAGCTGGGGGATTGAGAGGTGGACGTTGCCATCAACTCAACTAGCTAACTGTATAAATATGCACATACGACTAAGCTGTCGGCCAGCTGCTGTTGCTGCTTCTGCTGCTGCTGCTGGTGCAGCTTCCACGTCTGGTCCTACTCCTGCTCTACTCCTGCTGCTGCTCCTACTGCAACCCTGAACAATGACAGGCGTTATTTTTGGGCTTCTGGACACGCTACGCTCTCTCTTTATCTCTCTCTCTCTCTCTCTCAATCTATCTTTCTCTCTCTCACTCTCTCCTCTGTCTCTACATACAATTGTAGGTACAGGTGCAGTCTCATAGCCCAACTGCTGCTCCTACTCCAACTCATCATCGTCGTCGTCGTCGTCATCCTGCTCATCATAACCCAAACGAAACGAGGTTAATTAATGAATTGTTAATATCATTTGCGACCACACATCGTCACATACACATCGTGTTGTCCTTAGCAACCAACGAAGCTGCAGTCGTTCCTCTGCCATCCACTCTACTGCTCTGCCGCTCAGGCTGCTTCATTTGCCCTGCTAAGCAAACAGTTGCAGCAACGATCTCTGCGCCTTGGCAGCTGCAACATAATATTATTATGTTGGTATGTGGGCAACTGCGGGAGGAGGCGGGCAGGATGCATGAGCGTGGAGGGTCGCTGCATTTCTCTACTTCACTTTTCTTTTTTTCCTGCTCTTTTTTTTTTTTTTTTTTTTTTGTTATGCTTTGGCTTTGCCAAGCGTCAGCTGCAATCCAATTTTTAGCTCGAACAATGTGTGTGTGTGTGAGTGTGTGTGTGCAGACATGTGCTGCTAAAATAATAAAGCAACACACACACACACATAGTATATGCAACTGTGTGTGTGTGTTCTGGTGCTCATTATTATTAAAATTTGTAGAATTTTTGGGTTGCAACTAAGCTGCATATAAATTCAGCTGCTTGCAGCTTTCAAAATTTTGCAACTGCTATGTTAAAGGATGCCAGCCAAGCTGCTGCTGCTGCTGCTGATGCTGCTGATGCTGCTGATGCTGCTGCTGCTACCGCATCCTGCCTTACTACCGCTAGCTGCCTTGCTGCTGGCTGCATAATTTAAAGCGCAACCGCAACTTGACAATTTGCAAGCGTGTGGCAGCAGCTGCTTCAGCCAGCGCCAAGGAGCAACAAGGAGCAGCAGAACTGAACTGTGGCGCTGAGCAGCTGAGCTGAGGAGCTGAGCAGCTACGGAGCTGTAAACAATGAACCAAGAAACCAACCAACCAAGCAGCAAGTAAGCAACCATCTACACAATTTAACCCACTTTCCGCCCATAGACATAACTCTGGTGCAAAACTCAAGCGATTTGCAGAGATTATCGCTGCCATCTTCGAGCTCAAACTTCATATATAATGTATGTATATCTGCATATATTTTAAGACAACATTGTCCTCCGCTTCCTGATTAATGATGATAAATATTATGATGCTCCAGCATTTGCTGAAGAACTACACTAAATGAATTCTATAAGCTCTACAAAATACAAAATACTTGTTACTGTAAAATATCAAATTTTTACTCTAGTTGCATAAAATTGGCCCGGGGAACGTTAAGTGCAAATGCGAAGCAAAATTTTTGGAAAATTTTTTCAATTATTAATTTATTTATTTTTTCAAGTGGTACATGAAAATTGCCTTTGGCGCGATTCAATTAAATTTTGAACACTTTCTGTAATAGCAACAACCATTTTTTTTATTCTTTATTCACAAATTTTCATATACAATGTATATGTATTAAAAATATATCAATTGAAAATACAAAACCTAATTTTATTCATTGATTTGAGACAAACTAAATGGAATGAATGGAAAAATACTGAAATGCAAAAATTGTTATTGCGAATTGTGATTTCAAGGGAGAGAGAAAAAGAAAGAAAATATGGTTTAAATAGAGAAAAACATTATGCATATAGAGACTGAAAAACTTAAGGGAAGCTTTGGGAGAAAAAGAGAACGAAAGAGAGAGAGGGAGCGATACAGAAAGAGCAATGAGCAGGAAATTAAATATAGGATAGATAGAAAGAGCAATAAATAGAAATATCAAGGGAGAGAGAGAGAGATAGAAGATAAGGAGAGAAGAAATCGGTAGTAAGAGAGATAGAGAGAAAAATTAATGATAAAGAAAGTAAAAGAGGATGGAAACGAGAACGATTCAATAAAAGTTTGATATTGGTTTTTATATTTAGTTTAATATTTATAAATCGTTATTTTTTTTTTTCAAATTTTTCAAATTTTTCCCACAATTTGATACGCGAACTAAACAGATCAGATTTACGGCCATCGGTAAATGAGTCAGTGTCCAGTGAACCGAGCTGGTTTACATCTACCAAATGAACAATTGAAGGTAATCATTCGATGTTGTCAAAGAACTTTTGAAGAGCTTCAGTTGAATGATTATTGCCAACAATCAATGCCCATCTGTATCCATTACTTTATCTTATTCCCCAACAGTTCGAGGAGTGCCAAGGCAAGTTCCTCATGCTGTATCCACTTTACAAACAGATTTTGATATCTGTGATGATGGGAGATTTGCGATGCATTCCGCTCGACGCACTCGGACAATTGAATTAGTTATTTGCCTGCGTTCATGAGAACTTGCCACGTGATGGGAAATATTCATTTGTGAATCACTGGCAAAGAAATTGAATTAAGTACGTGTTCGACTCGTTGGCTCTTTAAGATTTCGACCTTTTTCAAATATAGTTGGCCTTAAAGCTAAGGCCCAAATCATAGCCGTGGCCTCAGCTCCGACTACGCCTCCGTCTACGGCTGTATGCACTATGGAGCCTTCTCGCGAGCCAAAGCTGAAAATCCATCAACCATAAAATTCGCAGTCAAGCGTACAAAGCGAGACGCTGCAGGCTGGCAGGCAGAGCCGACGCCACTCTCCACACTTCCTCCCTCTCTCTCACTCCCTCTGTCTCGCCCAACTCTTCCTGCCTCAGTCAGTCCCCTTTTGCCACCCACTATCCACAGCGTCCACAGAATGCGGCTGCTTTAAGGCCATTAATCTTCAATGAAAGGCGTTTAATTTATTTGGTTTTAATTTAAATTTTGGCGCTACGATTTATAGGCCAAACTTTGACGTGGCCATACGAGCCCAACCAATGCAATTGTTGTCATTGTTGTTGTTCTTTTTGTTGTTGTTGTTGCTTCTGTTGCTACTGGCTAATTATAATGTGGAACACGCAACGCCCAGTTAAAGATACACACGGACTGTAAATAACTTATTACGGCTATAATTGAAAGGGCTCGACTATCTGCTGCCCTGCACATTGAATTATTAAACCCAATTATAATTTCTAAATAAAGTTTAGTTAATGAACAAATATGGTGGGTAGCTACTGCTTGCGGCTAAGTGGCACAAAATAGTGTGGAGTTTATAAAATATGCCTTAAGACTTAAAATTGTTAATTAAATAATTAAAAACGAATTAAAAAAATAAAAAACATGAATAATAAAATTGGACTTTCAATCGATCTTTTATTACAAATTTCTTATATTATTATCAGTCTTCGCTTCTTATACCAATAAGACCTGCAATAAGTATAACTATTTGAAAACCCTAAACACTATTAATGCTATCAATGAAAAAATATATATAAATAAATAATAAATAAAATAAATAAAAAAAATATTTATATAAATGAAATCTTTAAGACACTTTAAAGTATTTCTACAGTTGTATGACTCTAAGATTAAGTATGTTTCAGCCCTTGAGCATGTACAATTTTATATATATATATAATTAATTTACAAGTTGAAAGGTAAACTTAACCTTGAGCTGGGCCATTTGCCGCATGCTACCCTGTGGCAATTCATACACATACATACATACGTACACACGTACATACATACACATATATATAACGTATATATAGATAGTTCACTACAATCGAGCCGGAATGCTGCACAAAAGGAAATCCGCCAGTCACTTGGCCACATTAAGCATACGCCCTGTGCACATGGCCATGGCCATTGTGTGTGTGTGTGTGTGTGAGTGTGTGTGTGTGTGTAGTGGCCGAGGCTTATTGTTAGCTTACGTTAAATATAAATATCAATTTCGCTTGGTTTGGCCTATCAAAACTAAATGTGAGCATTGTGCTTTGGCTCGATTGCCAGATCAATTGCCAAAATAAAACCACGTTAGCAACTATGTGGCAGCAGGTATACACACATACATACATACATATACATAATACGGATAGGGGCCGGAAACAATACGCCCCCATGCCCAACGACCCAACAATAATTGTGCCCCAAGCGCGCGCCACAACGCCCTCAAACAAAACACAACTTGGCGCTGCTTATCTGCAGCCTCGATTGGTATTGGGGTCTGAGGCAATCCAGTTGGCAGTTGGCAGTTGGCAGCGCTGCCAAGTTGTTGCATGCCCCTCGAGCTTCGCGAGCTGCTTCCCCTACAGCAGCAGCAGCACCACCACCACCACCAGCACCAGCAACCACCCAGCAGCACCCTCCCACCCACATCGTTGTGGTTATAATTTTGTGGTCTTTTCCATTTTGCGGTCAACTCCAATTGGGATTTAATTTGTACTTCTTTGTTGTCGTCGTTCGTTCGTATTTTATTGTATACCAGCCATACCAGCTACAACAATACATGACAACAACAATGCGCCTTCGACACATTGGCGGGGGAGAGCGCGCGCGTGTGGCTTTACCCTAACAATCCCCTAGGCTACCCCTCCCCGCAGCACAAGCTCAATCCCGAACGTCGCGCGCGATTTTGAGTTTTGAGCCTCGAACCGAAATTCAATTTTTGTTTGCAAGAGCCTCCCTTTACTCTTACCCCTCCCCCCCCCCTCCACCCTCTTTACCATTCCTCTTTATCGTTCTCCCTCTGCCGCCCTCTCTTTCTCTATGAGGGTGTGTTGTGTGGAGGCGTGTGTGCATGTGGGTGTGTGGAAATGCAAACCGAGTTTATCCACTCGAACTGTTAATGGGCATTTTGTATTTTATTTAATGTGAAAAGTTTTTGTTGAATATTTTTGGCTCCGGTCCGGCTCAGCCTGGGCTTCGACGAGGCTGGAAATCGCTACTGCTTAATCTCAGTAAAAGAGAAAGAGAGATAGAGAGAGAGAGAGAGTCTCGGCCTCGGCCCACACGCAAAAAGTTTATTTTGTAATATTTTAATATTGTTGGCTTGTAATTCAAGCGATTTAATTAGCCATTAGAGTAGGCATTGTTCTTCCTCTTCTTCATCTTGTTGTTCGTTTTTGTTGTGGCCGCTTGAAGATTGCAGCACTTAGAAACAAATTAGAGCAATCTTTTTTTTCTTTAACTCAATTGGATTGGTGAAAGAGTAAGAGAGAGAGAGAGAGAGAGAGTGAGAGAGAGAGAACGAAATTGAATTCAAGTGATTATTATTTGAAAACAAAAGGCTACTTTAAGTTGAATTATTTTATATTGAACTACTAAACTATATATTCAAATCAATCCATTTTATAAAGGAAGTATATTCAAAATGTGTTCACCTTTTATAGGATATGAGTAGTTGAGTAGCCAAAGCATCTGTAGCTTATTTTTGATGATAACTGTAAAATATATGTCCAATATTATTTAATTATAATTAATTATTATTATAGAACGTCTTTTGTCAAATATAATATATACATGAGTTTCGCGAGAAAAATGTAAGATTATTCAAATGAATATTTTTAATTTATTATAAATTCTTTTAACATTTAAATAAAATATTTAAAAAAATTATAATTATATATATATATATATATATATATATTTTTTTTCATATATTTAATGAATATATCTAAAGGACTAAAGCAATAAATACATAGATAATTAAAGCCAAAAAATTAAACACACCATATTTTCAATATTAAGAACTATATTTTGTGTATTATATAAAATATTTGCAATATTATATTAGGAAATCTATGAAAATGTAATATAAAAATAAATTAAATGTATCCAAAAGAAATTAAGAGATTATAAATAATTTCTTAAATTAGTGTTTCTCGTTCGTTGCTTATCAAATTCCGCTTGTAATCATCAAATTAATGCAACTAGCGAAAAAACTAATAAATATTTCCAATATATGAGCGCAGCTCATCTCGCTTAGCCAGTTGTCAGCCGGCGAAAGTTGCTTAGCAATTTGGAAGGCTTAAGGTTGACAGCAGAGTCTAGAGAGCTACCGAAAACTTTGCAGAGTTAGGTAGGCAGAGAGGGGGTATGTAGGGCTAAGTGGTGCTTGTTGGGGCTTTAGATTAAAGGGTGCGCCACCAAAATGCAGCCATGTGTGTTACTCACTCAGTCAGTCAGTCAGTCAGTCAGGCTGGCTGGCTGGCAAGCAGGCAAATCAAACATTAACTAGTTGTTGGGTAATCCCGAAAGTCGCCTAGTCTCTGCGCTCCGCTCCGCTTTCGTCTCGCCGCTGACTTACAGGCAAATGAACACGCTGAAATTTTAATAAGCCAGCCTAAAAGCAGGCAAACGCCATTTGCCAGCCAATTTGCAACTGCAGTTGACGAAGACGTACCATGAGAAGGGGGCTTGGGTCTGGGTTTGGGTTTTGGGTTTTAGGTTTTAGGATGTGGCTACGTTGTCAACGCTGGAGGACCCGTCGCTCAATGCCAGCTCGCCTCTCTGTTTCCCCCACCTCTCTCTCTCCAACCCTCTCTCTCTCTCTCTCTCTGTCTAGCTGGCACAGGCTCAGCTGCTGGGCGCTTTTAATAAGGTGCCAGCCACAAATTTTCGCGACGACGACGACGTCGACGACTATTTCGTTGCATGTTGTGCCAGAGTCCAAATTAGAAAAGTCGCAAAGAAAAGCAAAGCAAACACGCTGCGAAATGGCTGTGGAGAGTGCAATGGCAAGCTGGCAGCCGGGGAAGGGCGGGGCACTCGGGGCGTGGCATGGAGAGCTGGCAACTGCGCCGGAAATCAAGTGTCACGTGATACATGCAATGCAACAACCACGTGCGGCTATAAATTGCATGTGCCAAGCCAGCAGCAACTAGAGCTGCCACAGGAGTCGGCGTGTGTGTGTGTGCATATATATTTATGTCTATGTCTATGTGTGTGTGTGTGTTATGTTACTAATTATCTGACGGATTAGCTTAATTGGTAACAAGTGCACTTGCAGCCACACTTCACTGCGACTCCTAGACCAACTACTCGAAAGTGGCATTAGCCCACTTTTTAGGGCTAACCTCTCTCTCTCTCTCTCTCTTCATATACCATTTTTTGGCAACTCTATGCCGGTATGTGTGTGTCTGTGTGAATGTGTATCTGCTCGGTAGTTTTTGGTTAGTTGGCACTGCAACTTCCCTTCGGCTTAACAGCTGAGTGCCAGTTATAATTTTCATCCGAAATGGGATTACAAACTTTTGCGGTCAGGCCAACAAATCGAAAATGGTGAATGCTATTAACAGCAGTTGCAGATAAGTTACAGTAACTATTGCAGAGGCAGTTGTAATGTTCACAATAACAGTAGCTATCAACAGCAATAACAGGTCCAGATATAATAACTGTAGTCGTAATACTAACAGGAACAGTAAGTATATCAGTAAGATAACAGTGAACATTAAAGGAGAGAAAATAAAATATAAAATATAGATTATAAAATATAAAATATAAAATATAAAATATAAAATAAAAAATAAAAAATAAAAAATATAAAATATAAAATATAAAATATAAAATATAAAATATAAAATATAAAATATAAAATATAAAATATAAAATATAAAATATAAAATATAAAATATAAAATATAAAATATAAAATATAAAATATGAAATATAACATTTTAAACAAATTTTTATTATTATTAATTCAGAAATTTGCATTCAGTCTCATAAATCAGTTAATTATGATTTAATCATCATTTAACTTGTTCTCATTATCTGCAGCTTCACATCTCCAACGGAGCTGTCAAACTCAAATGAGTCCCTGATAGCCTAAAAACCTGCTGAAGTGCACCGTTTATGAAGATTTTCCATTCACATCAATTCTGGACTCAAATTTCTCCGCTTTAGCGTTTCGATAATTTCAGAGTTGAATTGCCGTAACTACACCTTTTGCAATAAGCATTATTTTTGTCAATGAAAGAAATGCCCAACTAGAGGCCGAGTCCAATCAAGATCATATCGAAATTACAAATTTCGAGTGCAATTACTGAGTGCCAATTAGTTAGCTTGAGGAAATCTCAAGCTCTTCACTGCATCACAGGACTCAATGCACTCATTTTGGCCATGTCGCAGTCGCACACACACACATAGGAGTGCAGCTGGAAAGTGCCTGCTAACACCTCTTGGCAAGAGCTTAATCAAGTTGGCCCGAAACGTAGCCGTAGAGACAACAAACATGAGCCCAGCGGCCTAGCCTCAGCATTGTGTTTGGCACACATTTTGAGAGACTGTAGACCTGTTCTTTTTGCTCTTCCTGCTTCTGCTGCTGCAGGTGCATAGCCTATTCTTCCTCTTCCACCTCTTGTGGGCCAAATTCGTTTATTGACACTTTGTTATGTGCTGCAACTGACAGCCAAGACATATGGACAGGCCAACTGGCGTACAGGCCACTTGGCTGGAGATAGACGCGTGTTTACTTCTTGAAAAACACGGGCACCAATATGTGAGAGGGGCTTCAAAATATATAGCAGTATTTCGTTACTTATTTTGGTCACGATTTTTAACTGCAATAATTAGTTAATGAGACATGCAGCATAAAAGACGAGAATTTTGTTTTTTGTTTTTTGTTTCTTTTCCTTATTTTTAAATTTCACTAAATTGAATGCACTCATACGATTGCTATTAGAAATATGATAGACATCTACAATTACACACAACTGTGCCTTCACCAAGCACGACTAAGTCGTATCAAGTCGTTCTTATTTATAGGTAGTCTAATTCTATCGTGCTTCTCTCTTAATGTCAGCTATTCTCAATATACTAGACTTTTACTCTCTGCTCAATGCACGAACAGCTCTGTCTCAAATCGTGTCAGCTCGTGCCTCTTCGTGTCGTGATTTACTCTTGGTGAACTCACGATAAATCCTATATTCGTGTCAACTCGTCTCGTGATTTACTCTCGGTGAACTCACAATGAAATATATACTCAAATCGCATCAACTCGTGTGTGTTCGTGTCGTGGGAACTCTCGATGAATTCTATACTCAAATTTTGTCAACTCGTGCCTGTTCGTGCCGGGCTTTGCTCTGCAACAACAAACAGACACAATATCTGCCTTTAATTAGCACGAACGATTTGTGTTAGCTCGCGGCGTTTCTCTTTCGTGCTCGCCTCTTGATATAATCTCTACACAACTTACACGACTTTCGTTATCTGCTTATGTAGCACGAGCTGTTCGTGTCACGTAGCGTGAGCTTGACACGTGGCCAACTCAAGTGCTGGGTAAATTTCCATTTAGCAGCCTTTTTGGCAAATTGCTAACATTTCAAGCCCCCGCAACTCTTTTACATGCTTTCTTCTCCATCCACACCTCTCATCCATTTTCTCTTTCTCTATCACTCTCTCTCTCTATTCATACTGCTTTGGTCCACCCACATAGCCATTTATAGCTACCCATTTACAGCTCTACGGCTCTAAACAGTTGAAAACATGGCCAGTAAACTGGGCAGCCATGCAATTGACTCTGCAACTGCATTCGAAAATTGAAATGCAAAAGGACCTTTCTCGAGTCCGAATTGGCAGGCATTCCCAGTTCCCGTTGGCAGTTGCCTAGCAATAAGCCATGGGCAAATTAATTGATTGCAATACTTATGATGGATGACATTTGCCAGACTGCGTTTTCAATCATTTATTAACGAATCTGTTGAAGTAGCCTAATGAAAGTTTGCTCGACTATGCAGCATGTCTCTCACTCTCTTACTCTCCCACTCTCTCTCTCTCTCTCTCTCTCTCATACAGTTGCAGTATATGGCTTATACATACAGTTTTTGGTTGCCTTGAGCTAGCTTTTTCAGGGGCGCTGATTCTTTTATTATTCATGCTCGCTGCCTGGACTGGCTTTTCATGTGCTTTGCCTTTCATTGTTTGCAGTTTTCTTTCGCACTCGCCATGGCTTAGCATGAATAGTAAATAGCCCCTGAGCGGCGAACCTTCACCAATCTCTGCCTTTCGCCGCGCGCCCATCCATTTGTTCGGGTCAATCTATGGCGTTGTTTCGACGGCTTAGACAGCTCTCCAACAAACAAACAAAAACCGAAAAGAAAAAGAAATCTTTTCTTATAATTCTATATTCTCTACCACTCTCTCTCTTTCTCTATCTCTGCCATTCTTTGTCTCTCTCTCTTCTGCTTCTCCTTTTGCATCTTTTGCTTCTGTTTTACTTTTGCTTTGATAAAATATTGATTCTGGTCTCACTGCGCTTCGTTTCTAATGCTCAACGTGCGTGTCTCTTCCTCGACTCTCGCTCTTATCCCTCCACTAACTTATTCTGTTAGACTGTCTCCGAATCCATCAGCTGCTACTTTCGGCTTATTGTTTGCGGTTTTTTGCAACAGCCACAACAGCTGCAGCTTCAACTTCAACTTCCACTTCAAACTTCAGTTTCGATGCAAACTATCAAGAATCGTCCAGTTAACCCTAAGGCGATACATTGTGCCATAAAAAGACCACATATGTATGTACATACATATATACATATATGTATTTAAATAAATTAAAGCTTTATAAATTACATATTTGAGTTTGCATTAAAACAGAATTCTCTAAATTCATAATGAAGTTGAAGCCCTTTTGATAAGCTTTAATTATTTTCAAAATATGTATTCCTTTATGGACTAATTAAACTAACTTATATATGTATAAGCTATTAAAACTCAACAAATCTATAGGACAAATAATAGCACTTTAAAATGTCCTGTTTGTGTTAGTTTTACAAGTTTAAATTTTTGAAGTAGTCTACATCTTTAATTAGTGTTTAAATGGATATAAACCTATGTCTCTGTCTCTGTCTAGGTGCATGACTAGTTCTAGGTCTAGTTCTAGGTGTATATCTAGGTCGCGTTCACCTTTAAGTCTAGGTTTAGGACTAGTTTATAGCATATGACTAAGTCTAGACATAGGTTCATACTCAACTCCTGCTCGAGCTCTATTACAAACTCTTGGGCTAGATTTTTGTTTATATGTAAGTAAAATACTAGAATAAATTGCTTAGGGCTAATTCTATATATATATATATATATATATATATATATATATATATATATATATATATATACACGACTATCCGTAGAGTCTAATAGAAACAGAAATCTTTGCCATTATGAAGACATCAATCGCAATAGCCCCTATATACTCTCTTCACTTACTGAACGAGCAGAGGCATTTCATTTCGAACATTCCCGCTCAGCTATCCGAATTGAGCGTCTAGACTGCGCTTAGCGGCTTAGAAAACATTGTTTGCTCAACTTGCATTTAGTTTGCAGGGTATATGGAAAAGTAGTAGTAAACGCTTCAATAAGTTCTGCTTGAGCAAATGTAATTAAATATTAAAATCACTTGTTAAATTCTGCGCCCACTGGGTTAAAACTCAAACAAACACCTGCTCAAACGTGAACAAATTGTTTACCTTTAAGCGTGCACCACAAGCACACCACATACACATACACACACACACACACACGCATACACCGCAGAAACAATGAGAATGATGCGACGCACGCACGCAACGCAGCGTAAAACGCGTCTCGCTGCAAAAACAGCACCCGAGTGGATTTGACTGCGATGAAGAGATGTGAGATAAAGAGAGACAGGCTGACAGTGCAAGAGAGAGAAAGAGAGATGCTGCTGTCAGCTACTGCTACTGCTACAATTGCTACTGCTTTTGCTGCTGGTGCTGCTGCTACTGCTGCAGTAGCTGTTGCTGTTGCTGTTGCTGTTGCTGTGTGGCAGGCTTATGTTTTTGGCTGAACCCAACGTCAATTTCATACATATTCAGCTGGGTCGACTCCAGCCCCTGCCGCTGCTGCTGCGTCGACTGCTGGGGCCGTCGTTGACTGCTGCTGGGATTTTGCGGCAATTTCAAATACAAATTGCACTGTTTTTATGGCTACAAATGCCCCCTACTTTGCCTCTCGCTCTCTCTCACTCTCACAGTCTCCCTCTCCCTTTTTTTTTGTCATTTTTTATTGCTGTTGTTGCTGTAAGCAGCGACAGTTTGTACAAGGGTCTCAAACGTTGTCGGCGCGACATACGAACGGATTTCATTTTAACAGTTTCAGGCCACGTTAATCCCCAATACCCAAATGCAATCGCTTGTCACTGCCTCTCTGTCACTGTGCGTGCGTATGTGTGCGTGTGCGTATGTGTGTGTCTCTGTTGACCTTAAAGGCCGGGCCAGCTTTACAACAGAATGAAAAAAAAAAGACCGAATGGTATCCATATGCAGTCGGACAACTGCGTCTGCTGCATGAAATTCAGTCGGCGCTTAAATGCTTAAGCCGCGGCTTTCACTGAACAGCTTGGGTCATCATAACTGGAGGGCGGCAAACATATTATTATTAATATCCTGTAATTATTTAAGACTCAGCTAAAAGCGACTTATAACCCATTGAAAATGGAAATTCATGGCATTATGGTTTTTATGCAAATGTATCAGACACCAGCAGCTGCAGCACCAGCCGCCAATAAGCTATATTTATATTTATGTTTATATTTACATTTATATTTATATTTATATTATATTGTGTTTTTTTTTTTTTTTTTTTTTTAGTTTCTGTAGCGATTTCGTTCTGTTACTTATTTGTGTATTAAGCCTAGAATTACACGTATTTTTAATATTTTCCTCAATCGAGAAAAGGAAACTGTTCCAAGATTTCTTTTGGTTTGCAGTTCTTATACATAAGCGATAGTTTCTCAAACACTTTATGATTGCCTGAATACTAAAAAAAAAATAAATAAAAAAATAAAAAAAAATGTATAAAACTTCTGAGGATGTTTATCCAACTAACCGCAAAGATTGACCTAATTGACCTATTAAATTAAAAGATTAAAGGTATTGTGGTTATATTAATAATGCAAATAAGTAAGTAACAAAAGGCTGAATAAAGCTATCAATTAATATCAGTGTTGACAGCTAATTAATAGACTGGACTTAATTTAAGTAATCTAGTGTGAAATCAGAAGTCTATATGTTAAATATTTGTATATATGTTAAATACATTCATCTGTTAGCACTATGTTAATTATCCTCGCCTGTTAACACTTTGCATATTATAGTGAATATATGTTAAAAATTGAAGCCTGTAAAGGCTATGTAAGTGAAGGTATTTCATCTTTCAATATACTTTGCAAAA